>NW_022196909.1:65345497-65346270 GCF_008632895.1 Mastomys coucha | reverse complement strand
TTCCTCCCATCACAAAATAATAAAAACACCAAATGCACTAAACAAAGAAAGAATTTTAAAAGCAGTAAAGGAAAAAAGGCAAGCAATATATAAAGGCAGGCCTATCAGAATTACGGCAGATTTCTCACCAAAGACTATGAAAGCTAGAAGATCCTGGGCAAATGTCATGCAGACCCTACAAGAACACAAATGCCAGCCCAGGCTACTATACCCAGCAAAACTCTCAATTACCATAGATGGAGAAAACAGATATTCCATGACAAAACAAAATTTACACAATGTCTTTCCACAAATCCATCCCTTCAAAGAATAATAGATGGAAAACATCAACATAAGGAGCAAAACTACACTCTAGAAGAAGCAAGAAGGTAATCTTTCAACAAATCCACACAAACCTAATTCCACCTCTTACAACAAAAACAACAGGAAGTGACAATTACTTTTTCTTAATATATTAATTTGAAAATTAATATTACCAACATATCCTAATTGATTGAAATCCAATAATATGAGGAATTGGAAATTTGTTGATTGTCATCCAATGATCTCTCTAATTTGGTAATTGGAGAAATAGGTCCAACATTGTACAATCTATATACAATGTCAGCTTGCTTGTTTGTGGCAGTGTCTTGTTGTGTATAACATAAGGGTCTTGAAATCTTACTTCTCTTATCTCAGCCTCTCTATTAGTATTATTGTTTATTCCAAAGTATTTATATACCCAAAAGAAACATAGACGATTAACTAGGGAGGTGGCTTGTAAGAGAACAACA
>NW_022196909.1:65343500-65344812 GCF_008632895.1 Mastomys coucha | reverse complement strand
AACTTTTATAATACTTATTTTTATTGTTATAATATTCTATAAATTTTAAGGAATATGACAAAAAATATATTGTAGGTATTGAAGGGGGGTCTATGGGAGGAGCGGTGGTACAAAAGGGGAACAAGAATGCGATTCAATTCTATTTAATTAAAATATGTTTTTAAATGTTAACAAATTCAGATAAATTGAAATCATGTAACTTTTCTCATCATAATGCAATAAAAGTTTAACAAAACAAAAATCAGCCTATATACATACATACACACACACACACACACACACACACACATATATATATATATGTGTGTGTGTGTGTGTATGTATGTATGTATGTATTTTCTGCCTACCAGTAACAAACAGGTATAGGAAGGAAAAAAAAACTAACCAAGGAAGTGAAAGGCCTCTGTAATGACAACTTCAAATATCTGAAGAGACCTGAGGAAGACATTAAAAGCTAGAAAAACCCCACCATGCTCATAGACAGAATTAATACTGTGAAGATAAGTATCCTACCACAAGCAATCTACACATTCAATGAATTTCAATCAAAATCCCCCATGACATTCTCCATAGAAATAGAAAAAAAAACTTTAAAATTCTTATAGAGCCACAAAAGATCCCAGATACCTAAAGCAGTCTTGAGCAAAAGGAACAATACTGGAAATGCTAACAGTACTGGAAATTCTACAATACCAGCTTGCAAGCTCTATCACAGAGCTCTGGTAATAAAAACACCCAGCATGGTGCTGACACACAAAAAGATAAGTGGATCATTGGAACAAAAGAGAAGCTGCAAACCTGAGTTCATGAAACTATGTCCATCTGATACTTGATAGAGAAGCCAACAACACAAACTAGAGAAAAGAGAGTATTCAAGAATAGGGCTGGGACACATGGATGCCCAGCTAAAGAATGAAACCAAACCAATATCCACCAACTCCAAATGGATAAAAGATCTCTATCTGGAACCTGAAACTGCCTATTGTTTTGTTTTGTTTTGTTTTGCTTTTTAAAGAAAAAAAACAGTGGCAGTCCCGTAGGAAAGAAAGATGTCCTGAAGAGGACTCCTTGTCTTAGGGATTAGTGATGATGCTTCTTAGAGCCAGTGTCCTAGCACACTTGTCAAGCACGTGTAAACAGTCTCTAGCACAGAGAAGGGGGTAGAGTGCTTTTAAGTAAAACATATTAAACACCTTTTAAAAAACAGCCTTATTGTATTCTGTTCAGAAAATTTCCTTTAACTAATAAGTGAGGTAAAAATCTAATACCAGCTACTGCACTGAACTCCTTTCAAAAGGCAAGGATAAAGAAA
>NW_022196909.1:65333819-65343490 GCF_008632895.1 Mastomys coucha | reverse complement strand
CATATACGCATTGTGATTTGGTACTGACAAATTAATATTTATAATGCTTTATTATATTCTCATTCAGTAGTAGCTACCATATAGTAGTTATCAATATAGTAAACCCTCATTTATCCATAGTATTTGAGGAAGTAGATGATCTATTAAATAGAAATAAATCTATTTTAAAAGTAAGTGTACTGACTGATTTTGTGTGTCGACTTGACACACGCTGGAGTTATCACACAGAAAGGAGCTTCAGGTGAGGAAATGCTTCCATGAGATCCAGCTGTAAGGCATTTTCTCAATTAGTGACCAAGCAGGGAGATCCCACTGTGGGTGGTGCCATCCCTGGACTGGTAGTCTAGGGTTCTATAAGAGAGCAAGCTGAGCAAGCCAGTGGAAGCAAGGCAGTAAGTAACATCCCTCCATGGCCTCTGCATCAGCTCCTGCTTCCTACCCTGTGTGAGTTCCAGTCCTGACTTCCTTCGGTGATGAACAGCAAAGTGCATGTGTAAGCTGAATAAACCCTTTCTTCCCCAGCTTGCTTCTTGGTCATAATGTTTGTGCAGGAATAGAAACCGTGACTAAGACAGTAAACAAAAACAGGGCAACATATAGTGGCACATTCCCATAATCCCAACCCTTGGGTAGTAGAGAGGGATTAGGAGTTTAAGGCCAGCAATGGCTACATAGTGATGTCAAGGCTATCTTGGGATCGACTCTATCTCAAATATCTAAATAAACAAAAATAATAACACCACATGAGCATACACTTCCAAAGGGCCACAGAAGTATACAAGCCCTTTGTGGAGCTCAAAAAGTTGGCTTTCATGTTTTTTCTGTCTCATTTACATAAGTCATTTACAATGGTTTGTTGATCTTTTTAGTCAATAATATATCATATAATACCCTTGATTAATATGTCAAAAATCACAGTGTAAAAAATCAACATATCTATTTGTAATACTCAGTAAATAACACAGTGCTAACATGTTATTATATCATCCATGAGATTCACATTTAACAAATGAAGTATTAAAAAGAAGCCACTGGATCAGTAAGGAGTCACTCCTTCTAAACAACAGGCTACTCTTGAATCTGGATCCACAGTACAGGATCTTAAGTACCCAGTGTCAGCAAAGAGGAAGATATTTCACAAACAAGAAAGTAACTGAACTACAAGTAGGACCATTAGCAAACATTATAGATAATTATTTCCCTCGTTTAAGAACATACAGTCTATTTTCTCTGACTGACCTGCATTCATCCTGAGAGAGAGACAGGGCTGTATTAACAAATATATTCTAATGGTTTGGTTCCATACTGGTGCTATTCATATGACAAACACATGACTATTCATTTTAAAATTTGCCTGAATGATTTTTCAATTGCTTTTCTAATTCTGATGCATAAAGAAGACTATATGATCCACCTTCATGTAATGTGTAAAATATGGGGTTTGGGCTGGAAAGACAGCTCATAAGTTAAGAACACTGACTGCACTTCCAGAGGTCTTGAGTTCAATTCCCAGAAACCACATGGTGGCTTCCAACCATCTGTACTGGAATCTGATGGCCTCTTCTGGTGTGTCTGATGACAGCTACAGTGTACTTACATACATTAAATAAATAAATAAATAAATAAATAAATAAATAAATGCTTTTAAAGAATAAAATATGGAGTTCTAGGAAAGAATTTTAATTATATGTTGCTAGCTGAGGTAGCTCTCCCTTTCTTTGAGGGAAGAACTTCTGGGAGAACAGCTTCTTCCTCAGCCAGAGTCCAGAGGAGGTAAGAAAAAAGACATATACATTTACTTTATAGCAAGTATATAAGCCACAACAGTAATAACCTAGAAGAAATCTAAATATTAAAGAGTTAAGCAAACAACCGACTAACCAGAAAAAAGAATAATCAAAAGGGGAAAAACAAATATTATGGTCAAAGAGAATAACAATGATAACGCCAAAAATCAGTGACATAGAAAAGGAATACAGTAGAACATTCAACAAAGCCAAACATGGTAGAAAGACTATGGAACTGATAAATCTCCGACACACTCAATCAAAACAAGAGACAAAATGAACAATACTAATATTAAATGTAGGACTCACATGTGCAGTAGATAGAAGAGACAAGAGAACATAGTGATCATTACTTCAATATATCTGAAAGTTCAGGCAAATGTAGACAAATTCATAACCAAACAGTACAAAAATAATGCAGGGCCTATATGTACAGTTTATAGTCTCAGAATTTAAACTAGGTTATTTCTTATTAAATTATCATCTAGTAGTTTATTTTTTGACTCAAAAAATTAGTGGAATTTACTGTAGGAAGTTAAGTGAATAAAACTAAAAATTTTAAATAAAAATAATTCCAAGTGTCATTCATAAATGCTCTAAAATTAAGATTTTGTCTTTCATATTACTGTGCTCATAAATCCACGCATCACTCCACTACATCAGATAAGTTTCTTCCTTCAGTGACCCACAACATGGCAAAGTACAAACTGAGAGTTTTAAAGCACTGGGCCCTGAACTGGATGTCTGCACCAAACCCCTCTGCCAAGGCTGGGGCACCAACAGGGAGAGGATGTGGGAAGACTGTAAGAGCCAGAGGTGGCCAGTGACTCAGCAGACACACACAGCAGGACAAGTAAACATGACCCCACAGATGCTGTGGCACACAGCGACCTGCACTGTTCTAAGAAGACAAAGTCCCAGCAGTGAGAAAAGGAGACAGACACCATGCCCCACCTCTAACCAACTGATACCTGCTGGAAGGTAAGCCAATGCCTCCAGTGAGGTGCCACTGGAGAGATGACCTGCACCGCAGGGCAGGCCGCTGCTCAGGAGACACTGGCCAACACACAACGGACTCCTTGTTTGGTTCGCTTTGGTTGTGGGCTTTCTGCTTTATTTTGTTTTGTTTTGGTAGTTTTTGGTTTTTTGTTTAGATTTTATTTTTTTCTTTTTTTATTTCTGAGAGAAAGGTAACACGAAGTTGAGTGAGCGGGGAGGTGGGGAGGATTTAAAAGGACTTGGGGGAAGGGAAAGGATATGATCAAAATAGACTATATAAAAAAAGAACAAGGATTTCTGTCTTTTATTACATCTTTTAATTTTTTAAAATAATCTAGGAGTTTTCCTAAAGTATTCCTCTTTAACTTTAGGAATTAGTCAATACCAGTTCAAATAGATTACCTAGTGGCAAGTACTTAGAATTTGTTAACTTTCTGAACTGAAACTAAATGACCCTTGTACTCCCATATTTGACATTAACTTCAAGCTGCCATATAACTGCCTTATTCCAGTATTATACAAGCACAAAGGGCAACAAAGTCAAAGAATTATATGATTAAAAGAGATTTCAACACTGTACTCCATAGACGAGGAAAGTGAGACCCAGGGAGGTGAGTTACCTTGCCAGGTTTAGATGCTAGCTTAGTCTTCCTCCCCCACAGGAGGCATAACTGTTTACCCTGTGAGTACAGCTATGCCAGTTACCTTTACTATGAAAGCAAAGCTAGCCGGGCAGGGGTGGCACACGCCTTTAATCCCAGCACTTGGGAGGCAGAGGCAGGTGGATTTCTGAGTTCAAGACCAGCATGGTCTACAGAGTGAGTTCAGGACAGCCAGGGCTACACAGAGAAACCTTGTCCCCCCAAAAAAAAGAAAGAAAGAAAGTAAAGCAACATTATGGCTCAAATCCCAGCATGCATTTCTATGGCATAATATTTAGGGTCAGCACAACCATCTATAAGACTCCTTTCCTGTGTGGTTCTTAGAGTCATCCACTATTCTTTGACTTTCTTTTCAGATGCTATAAATTGGGGGCTGGGGTGGCACAATTAGCTTATTACTATAACTTAAAAATCAAATTTTGTGATAGGTAATTTCTGTATCGATATATACAGTTGTCTTTTTTTCCTTTTTTAAAAAATATTTGTTTATTCAATGTATGTGAGTACACTGTTGCTCTCTTCAGACACACTAGAAGAGGGCATTGGATCCCATTCCAGATGGTTGTGAGCCACCATGTGGTTGCTGGGAACTGAACTCAGGACCTCTGGAAGAGCAGTCAGTACTCTTAACCGCTGAACCATCTCTCCAGGGTCTGGAGGTACATGGGACATGAACGACACAGCACCCCACACCAAGTGCAGCCTGTGGAAATCGGGCGAGTAGGTACACAGGGCAGGGCACCCAGAAGGGTACACTTTTCAGTAACAAACTACAAACTTAAATAAGATTCATTAAACACAAAAGGCCATTTCTTTAACTTCTATCTCCCAGGTTAAAATGCCTTGCTTCCTTTATGATAACCCAACACAAACTTACAGTCTTGTTTTAGTTTTTCAGTTTACAGGTATGAACCAAGACTGTTGCCAAGTGTTCTCCTTTGATTCCTCAGTTAATACAGAAGTTGTATATCAGCAGCATACATAGAGAATGAAGGCATATTCATGTATTTGTCTAATTTTTTCTACTTAATACTAAATTTTTGAAATAGAGACACTGAATGATTCACATAAGAAATTTAAAATTTGGTGTTATACAGTCAAAATGCCAAGATGACTACAATTTTCCTTTTGTCATAAACTTCCAAGATGACTGCCACAGTGGCTCCCAACACACATGATCCTTTCCATGTGAGCTTGCCACTCCTTCATCAAAAGCAGACTACTCATAGCCTTTGCCTTGACTCTGGGCTGACCAGTGATTAGTTTGTAACTTTAAAAAAATGCAGTTGAAAAGAGGCTATGAAGCTTCCACCTGGTTCTCCTGGGGACTCACATTTGAGGACAATCAAACACCTGGGATCACAATTGATAGTAGAAATACATGTAAGCACTGTGGCGGAAAGTCCTATAGACTCCACCTTCTCTTTATCCCAGCATATGCGTAAGAAACTAGATGGGAAGTGGAAGCTGGAGTCTTGTCAGCTGATGCTCAGACACTGAGAAGTAGAAAGGCATCATCAATGTGTTTGTCCAAACCATCCATGCACATGATCTATAATCATAATAAAATGGTCATTGCTGTCTGGCACTAAGTTTGAAACGATCTGTTTTACAGTTTTAAATAGCCAAAGAACATGTTTTGGCTAAAATAAACAATAACAAAATCCACTAAAATACTACATTACCTCTGAGCCTAGGAAAAGGACCAATTTTTATGTTTATTGGATAGGTGGATGGTAGACACAAGGCTGAAAAGATCACTCAGATTTGATTCCAGTTAAAGTGAGGACCAATTCACTAACACATAGAGGATGTACATCTTAATAAAAATAGGCCTGTGTCCTCTGCACATTGCACTGTGAAGGGCAGAGAGAGGCTAAGGACCGGGAAAGGGAAGCCAGGAAAGACAAAGTTTTTATGGTCAAGTTATGCATTTATTGGTTATTGCCAGACAAACTGCTCAGGTAAACTAAGTCTAGAACTAATTATGAGTCTTCAAGGAGCTCATGAAACAAAGCATGGGCAAGTAAAAAGAACAGTCTAAAAGAACAAATGGTCATTTTCCCACTTAGGACACACGAAAAGTACACCACATGAGAGAAGAATGCCCACAAATAATTAGCCAAAGAGAAAAAAAATCAAGTATTTCAATGATTTTTTACAACCTTCAATGTAACCAATGTAACCTTCAAAATCTTGTTTTGAAAGGTTCTTTTCATCCCATTTTGTCTCTATTCAGGAACGAGGCCATAGACCATTTGCTACTCATCCTAAGTGTAAGATACTTTGCTTCCACAGCTGATTCATGTGTGGGTTGCTCTGAGACAAGACACTGCAGTCTCTGGTTTAGCAGTAAAACAGAGAGAGGCTGGAAAAGCAGCCTTTTTCTATCTCTGCAGGGAGTTGTGCTTGTTTGAGTCTCAGAACAAAAGGGGAAGGAGGCCTGTCTCCGCCCTTTGTTCTTAGCACTTGCACTACCTTCATAGTGTTTGTTCACATGGTAAAAAGTTCACTATGAGCTCGCACATAAGTTCAGCTCATAAATTCAATAAGAGGTTTATAACAGAGAATGTCTACATGCATATCCACTAGGAGTAATTATGTGGCTAAACATTCATCATTTGTTACTAGTTTACAGGTTCATGGAAAGTTAAAAACCATAACTAAGCTGTCCTTAAAGTTTTGTATAGATAAACCCAGTCAATATTTTATCTCCTGCCCCCCCCCCACACACACACACCTTTGGTGTCTATCTTCTTTATGACCTACAACTAATGGTTTTTATAATTTTTTAGAATGTGCCCTAGGTTTTAGAAGCCTGTTGTTATCTCAGAAGCAATTAAGCAGTTGTGTTACAAAGGGGCTCAAATGTCTTTGTCTGTGTTGCCATTCAGAAACAATGGTGACCCAAGCATGCTGGTTGTTTTCTGCAGAATAAATGCTCTTTGTTTTTGCATACTCTCTGAGTCTGGAGCATTCCTTCAGTGATTTTTCAGACCCTTATAGTTTATAACATTCACAAAGCACAAGAGAGGTTATAACCTCTGCCCTACATCAAACTACCTGA
Organism: Mastomys coucha; assembly: GCF_008632895.1. NCBI lineage: Eukaryota > Metazoa > Chordata > Mammalia > Rodentia > Muridae > Mastomys > Mastomys coucha. Next base: position 65,336,975 of record NW_022196909.1, on the reverse strand, counting down.
TATTATTAATATAAAAGGACCTTTTAGAAATCATAAATCTTTTAGAAATTGTCAAGAGTTTCCATAGTTCAAATGATGGTTTTGGAAGGAACAAACAGAATAAAATAAACCAGTAAGAAGTAATTTCCCAGAAGAGATGGAACTGTTTAAATAACATGAGGAAAAAGTTAGAATTTTAAAGGACAAATATTAGAGCCGAAAAGAATCCTACCCGCACAAGAGAATATATCTAAACCACAGGAAAGTAACTGTTTCCAACCAGTAAGCAAATTATTATGAGTTATGGAACATAGATGGCTCTGTAGAATGGCAGGAACACTGGACTTTCAGAGATCACAGCAAAAATATGCCATCTTCCATTTGATGATTCTTCCAATCATCAAATATCATTATATAGTGATATGAGCACAAAAATACTTAGAACTTATCAATAAAAATAAGAAATATAAACCAAAAATAAAAACAAAACAAAATGAAACAAAACAAACAAACAAACAAACAAAAGCTGGGCAGTGGTAGCACATGCCTTTAATCCCAGCACTTGGGAGGCAGAGGCAGGTGGATTTCTGAGTTCAAGGCCAGCCTGGTCTACAGAGTTAGTTCCAGGATAGCCAGGGCTACACAGAGAAACCCTGTCTTGAAAAACAAAATAATAATAATAATAATAATAATAATAATAAGAAGAAGAAGAAGAAGAAGAAGAAGAAGAAGAAGAAGAAGAAGAAGAGGAAGAAGAAGAAGAAGAAGAAGAAGAAGAAGAAGAAGAAGAAGAAGAAGAAGAAGAAGAAGAAGAAGAGGAGGAGGAGGAGGAGGAAGAGGAGGAGGAGGAGGAGGAAGAAGAGGAGAAGGAGGAGGAGGAGGAGAAGAAGAAGAAGAAGAAGAAGAAGAAGAAGAAGAAGAAGAAGAAGAAGAAGAAGAAGAAGAAATGTAAGTAAGAATAAACATAAATTTTCCAGTGAAATCTAAAGCAACTTCTAGGTTTTGAATCAAAAGATTTAACCTCAAAACAAAAAGAAACTTCAATAAGGTTAAACACTGTCTGGTTCAAGCTCATTTTCTTTCTTTCTTTTTTAAAATTTATTTTCAATAATATATGTATATGGGCACATACGTATACGAGGCCAAAAGTGTCATCCACATGGTCACTGGGAATTGAACGTGGGTCATCTGAAGAGCAGTACTTGCTTTTAACTCTCTAGCCCCATTTTTCTTAGTCAATTTGCATTACCATCCACTAGGAATGCTTTATAAACAGAGCAAATATTTACTCTCAAAAGCCAACAGTGCCACTTTATAATTTAAAGTGATATTTTTGTGTTTATCTCTAAATCTTTAAAATATACATACTGGGACTGGAGAGATTTCTCAGCAGTTAAGAACACTGACTGCTCTTTCAGAGGTCCTGAGTTCAATTCCCAGCAACCACATGGTGGCTCACAACCATCTGTAATGGGATCCGATGCCCTCTTCAGGTGTGTCTGAAGAGAGCAAGAGTGTACTCACATACATAAAATAAATAAATACATTAAAAAAATACATACCCTTAAATCATATACACCAAAATGAGACTCTTAACAGTTTCTATAAGAATTCAAAAATCTTAAAAAAAAAAAAAAAAAAAAGAATTCAAAAATCTTTTATTATTATTATTATTGTGTGTGTGTGTGCGTGTGCGTGTGTGTGTGTGTGCGTGTGTGTGTGTGTATTTACAGGTGGTTATGAGCTGCCTGACATGGGTTCTGGTAACTAAATTCAGGTTTTTAACAAGAACAGTTCACAAATTTAACCACTGAGCCATCTTTTCAGATCCCTCCATAACTTTTAACCATTTACTTTTACCACAAAGTGACGAAGAAACTAGTTTATCTCATTTATTGAGCTAGAGAAAACTACTTATTTTAGTACAGTAGGTAGTGATCCTGATTCTAAGTGGAGAGGTGTGAGCTTAGAGACAAGCCTTCCCACTGCAGGACACAGGACAGTACTGCAAGCCCACTTGCAGCTAATAAATGAGAAGTACCTGGACAAAGGCTGTGCCTGCAGCCCAGCATGAGACAGGAGGACTTCTAAACTGGGGTAGAGAACACAAGAATCTGAATTATGGAAGGACTACAGCCCCTGTAGCTGTTTCAAAAGGACAGGGGGTTAGCAAAACAAAACAAGACAAACAAAAAGAATAAAAACAAAAATAAAAAACAAAACAAAACAAAGAAGCAAAACCAAGGAGAAGAGAATGGAGAGATTTCCAAGCACCATGCATTCTGGAAAGCAGGAAGAAGGTCAAGCTTTTTATACAGAACAGTCAAATTACAGGATTTGACGAAGCAGTTGTTCTAGTTTGCTTCCTGCTGCTATAAGGAAACACTGGCCAAAACCAATTTGGGATAGAAGAGTTAATTTCATCATAGAGGTTACAATCTATCATTAAGGAAAGCTAAGGTTAAAATTCAAAACAAGAGCTTGAAACAGAAACCACAGAAGAATTCTGATTAATGACTTGCTTCCAGGTTACACTTGGTTACCTATCTTAGACAATCCAGGCCCATCCGCCTAGCAATGGTACCTTGTACAGCAGGCTGGGACCTCCTACATTAATTAATAATTACAGAAAAGCCCACAGGCTATCTGCTAAGGAGGGGGGTGGTGGAAGAAAGGGCAGTAGAACAGGAGGAAGGAAGTTCCAAGAGCCTTGAACTAGAATCAGAGGGCGGACAAATGTGAGCAACAGTGAGAGTTCAGTCGGCTGATGTGAGGAAGCCATCTTCTACCAATCACAGCCTGATCTTGTCTAGCCCGGTGCAATGAAGTTGTGAAGTATTATATTATATATTACCTAGGATTCATCTCATAGCCAACAATAATTCAGACTTGTTAATAATTTTATTAAATTAAAATTTTTCTTTACAATGTTGGGGTCTGAACCTAAAACATCCTGCATGCTAACAAGCTCTCCACCAGTAAGATATACTCCCATCTTGTATTAGTATTTCTAAAAACAAAGAGAAGAATAACTCAGAGAAAACAGTAACACAGCGGAGAGAGCACCTGAGCCCAGTCAGGCGCCTGGAGCTTTATTTTTGGCTTTTTGAGCAATCCCTTTGCACTGCAGTGTAAGTCTCGGTTCCCTAGCAATCCCTTTGCACTGCAGTGTAAGTC
>NW_022196909.1:65332565-65332741 GCF_008632895.1 Mastomys coucha | reverse complement strand
GCAATCCCTTGGCACTGCAGTGTAAGTCTCAGTTCCCTAGCAATCCCTTGGCACTGCAGTGTAAGTCTGAGTTCCCTAGCAATCCCTTTGCACTGCAGTGTAAGTCTGAGTTCCCTAGCAATCCCTTGGCACTGCAGTGTAAGTCTCAGTTCCCTAGCAATCCCTTTGCACTGCAG
>NW_022196909.1:65307812-65332440 GCF_008632895.1 Mastomys coucha | reverse complement strand
TAGCAATCCCTTGGCACTGCAGTGTAAGTCTCAGTTCCCTAGCAATCCCTTGGCACTGCAGTGTAAGTTTCAGTTCCCTTCAGAGAAAGATGACAGCAAACTGGTAAGTGGGCTGTTATGCTTTGTTGGTGTTTTCTTTTTTTGTTGCTGTTGGTTTCTTTGTTTTTTTTTTTAATTTGTGTTTTTTTTATTTTTACTTTGTTTCTACAAACTCAAAGCTCTGATTATAAAGCACTTAATAGGAAGATCACTGTACAGATGTGAAAGCACTAAGAAAATATTGTCAAACTTCACTAGTCCTGCCCCCCTCAACTCTATCCAAGTGGATGTGTGTCCTGGTCATATGAGAATGCATATGTCTAAATATATCAGTATCAAATCCACCCTATGAAATATGCCCACTCCTTTTATTTCTTGTCAAATCAGTCATAACCTTGATACAGCTTCCAAATACTATATGGCTACTTTTTAAAACTAACATGAAAGACAATTTTGTAAATTCAACAAAAAAGAACAATACAAAGAGTCAATGCACCAAAGAGTTGGTTCTTTGAAAAAAAATTAGTAAGAGTGACAAATGCTTATCCAAATTAACTAAAATCCAGGAGACAATATGCAAATAAAAAGAAATGAAGGTAAGAATCTGAAGAGAGTGGGTTTCAGAGCAAAGGACTCAAGACAATGCATGCAGATAACTCTTCAAGTTGTTTTGTCACAAAGCCAGGCAAAGAAATTGCACAAGAGCTAACAAGAGAAAGGACAATAAGGCAACATGAAAGAAAAGCCAGAATGTTCTGTACCACTGGGAAAATAATCCAGTAACAAATGAAGACTGGGGTTCCAGCAGCTAAAGGAGATGCTGTAGCAATGTGCTGAGGCCAAAGGGTGAGCCTTTCCCCACGTGGGCAAAGCAGCGATGGGCAGGCCTTGGGTACTTGATAAGGATAGCAGAAGCTATGTTAGCCATGCTGATAAATGACAGGTAGCACAATGGGTGATGGTGGGGCACAGTGAGGGTAGGTAACCAGTCAAATCAATTCTATCACTCCCTGGGTTGGGAGGGGAGATCTCGTAAGAAAGAAAGCAAGCACTCTTAACTTTGAATCTCCTAGTTACCTGAAAGACATCACTTAACTCAACACTTTTGGCATACTCCTCTTTTTTGCCAAGCTGTGGTTGGAACTTCAGATGGAAGAAGTTACAGAACATAAAAGAATATCTGAGTGTAGTGATATTTCAATATGTAAACACTTCTAATGTTCTGACCAGGCCTGATGACACATGCCTTCCATCGAAATACTCAGGAGGCTGAGCCAGAAGGATCAAGAGTATGAGATAGGTAGATCTCTGTGAGTTCGAGGCCAGCCTGGTTTGCAGATCAAGTTCCAGGATGTCCAGGGCTACACAGAGAAAGCCTGTCTGTGGGTGCAAAGGAGGCAAACACCTCTATATTTAGTGTGTATTTCATCATACAAACAACATAAACAAGTTGATCCTGGTGGTTGCCAATCTGTGGTCACAAGTTTCCTGAGGCTGAGACAAGATAAATCCAAGAGCAGCCTATACAATTTAGCAAAACTGTCTCAAATTTTTAAATGCAAAAAGGGGTGTAGCTCAGTGATAGGGCATTTGCCTATATACAATTTAACTTTTATGTCAACTGCAGCAAGCAGATAGCATGAGCTGCTATAGGACACCCATGGGACGTGGTGACTACAGAATACCCATGGGACATGGTGACTATAGAATACCCATGGGACATGGTGACTATAGAATACCCATGGGACATGGTGACTATAGAATACCCATGGGACATGGTGACTATAGAATACCCATGGGACATGGTGACTATGGAATACCCATGGGACATGGTGACTACAGAATACCCATGGGACGTGGTGACTATGAAATACCCATGGGACGTGGTGACTACAGAATACACATGGGACGTGGTGACTATGGAATACCCATGGGACGTGGTGACTACAGAATACCCATGGGACGTGGTGACTATGGAATACCCATGGGACATGGTGCTAGCCAGTCTTCTTCTGAGGTGTCTTTGCTAACTCTAGACGTCTACACTAACTTTAATAATAAACGGAAAAGTAGGAAGAAAATATTATAATTTATTCAGATACATAGTAAACTTTAGATGTCAGAATACTTCTCAGATATCACCATGCAATTCCTATACTGTTTGCTATCATCTCGTTCACTTAATGTTATCTTCAATTGACTATTCTGTTTTTAAACTTTATATCAAAAATAAGCCATAACCTAGAATATAACTGCAACTCGCAGTTAAGTTTTCCCAACCAATGTATTAGTTAGCCAAAATACATTATGCTAGTCAAGGGCCCCTGAACACCTGCTCCTTTCACCTGAAAAGTCTCCATCCACTCTCCCTAGAATATGGGGGCAACAGGCAGCCTGGGCAAACCTGCTCCCTGCCCTGAGTGTTCTCAGTTGGTCACAATACCTGGCTGACATACAGGTGGAGATACAGCCGACTCCCTGGGAACCTACAGGTCACTCCACCCAGGGAAGCCGGAAGAGCAAGTGCAGAACCTATCCCTTCTCTCCTCCAAATCCTCCCCAATCTCATCCCCAGCTCTGCAGCAGAGCGCCTGCTTTTGCTTCCCTGCCCCAGAACACCCTTCTCCAATCATCTCACACATACTCCTTTTTCTTCCCCTCACTGCTTTCTACCCTGCCCGGGCCCCAGGCCTAGCCCCAGCAGGAGTTGACTACCACTCATAAAAGCTGGATAGCAACAACAGAAACAATAGAAAGCTTACAAACTTATGGAAACTCAACAACTAACTACTAAATGAAAAGGTGGGTCAAGACAGAAATTAAGAAAAAAAATTAGACTTCCTAGAATTGAATGAAAATGCTTATACAACTTCCCCTAACTTATGGAGGCAGTGCTAAGAAGAAAGTTCATAGCACTAAGTGCCTACATTAAAAAAAAAAATTGAAGACATCTCATACTAATAACTTAACAACACACCTGAAAGCTCTAGAACAAAAAGAAAAAAAGAACACCCAAAAGGAGCAGATGGCAAGAAATAATCAAACTCAGGGTTAAAATTGATAAAATAGAAACAAAGAGAACAATACAAAGAGTCAATGAAGCAAAGAGTTGGTTCTTTGGGGGAAAAAATCACTGACAAATGCTTATCCAAATTAACTAAAAGCCAAGAGAGAATATGCAAATAAAAAAATCAGAAATGAAAAGGGGGACATAACAACCAAGGAAATCCAGAGATTCATAAGGACATACTTTTAAAACCAACTTTGAAAATGTAAAAGAAATGGATAATTTTTTGACGGATATCAAGGTCAGATAAGCAATTTAAACAGACTTGTATACACCTAGTGAAATTGAAGCAGTCATTAAGTCTCCCAATCAAAATAGCCCAGGGCCAGGTGGTTTTAGTGAAGAATTCTACCAGACTTTCAAAGAAGAGTTAATAACAATACTCATCAAATTATTCCACAAAATAGAAACAGAAAGGAACATTGCCCAACTCATTTTATGAGGTCATAGTTACCCTGATACCCACCCAAAGCACACAAAGACTCAATAAAGGCAGAGAACAACGACAAATCAATCTCCTTTATGAACATAGATGTAAAAACACAAACCCCAAAACATATCAAAAAGATCATCCACCATGACCAAGTAGGCTTCATCCCAGAGATGCAGCAATGACTTATCATGCATAAATCAATAAATGCAATCCATGATATAAACAAACTGAAAGAGAAAAAAACCAAATGACCATCTTGTTAGATGCAGAAAAGGTCTTTGACAAGATCTAACATCCCTCATGATAAAAGTCCTGAAGAGATTAGCGGATACAAGGGACATACTCAACGTAATAAAGGCAGCTTACAGCAAGTCCATAGCCAACATTAACTTAAATGAAAAGACACTCAAAACAAATCCACTAACATCAGGAACAAGACAACGCTGCCTACTCTCTCCATATCTATTCAATATAGCACGTGAAGTTCTAGCTAGAGCAATAAGACAACTGGAGAAGATCACAGGGATACAAAGAGGAAAGAAAGAAGTCAAAGCATTTTTGTTTGCAGATAATATGATAGTATAACTGACACTAAAAATTCCACAGGGAAATTCCTACAGCTGATAAACACTTTCAACAAAGTATCTAAAGTTAACCCACAAAATCAGTAGCCTTCCTATATACAAATGACAACTGGACTGAGGAAGAAATCAGGAAACACCTTTCACAATAGATTCAAATAATATAAAATATCTTGAGGTAACTCTAACTAAGCAAGTGAAAAACTTAAAAACTACAAGTCTTTGAAGAAAAAGAATAGAGTCTTCCTGAAGATAGAAAGATACCTCATATTCATGGATTGGTAGGATTAACATAATAAAAATGGCCATCCTACCAAGAGCAATTTAGGTTCAATGCAATATCCATCAAAATAACAACACAATTCTTCTAAAATTTTGAAAGGACAATTCTCAGCTTCAAATGGAAACACAAAAAACCTAGGATAGCCAAAACAATCCTGAATAATAAGACAGCTGTGGAGGGTATCACTTTCCCTGCTTTCTTTTCTTTTTTCTTTTCTTTCTTTTTTTGTTTGTTTTTGTTTGTTTGTTTTTTGAGACAAAGTTTCTCTGTGTAGCCATGGCTGTCCTAGAACTCACTCTGTAGACCAGGCTGGCTTTGAACTCAGAAATCTGCCTGTCTCTGCCTCCCAAGTGCTGGGATTAAAGGCGTGCCACGACTGCCTGGCTTCCCTGATGTCAAGCTGTACTATAGACTATAAGTAATAAAAACACCATGGTATTGACATAAAAACTGACACTCTAACCAATGGAAAAATCAAACTGAAGACTCAGATATACCCAGATACCTAATTTTTGATAAAGAAGCCAAAAGTACATATGTGAAACAAGACAGCATCTTCAACAAATGGTGCTGGTCAAATAGGACAGTTGCATGTAGAAGAGTCCAAATAGATCCATACTTATCATCCTGCACAAAGCTCATCTATAAAGGATCAAGGAACTCAACATAAAACCAGATGCACTGAACCTGACAGAAAAGAAAGGTGCTAATAGCCTTAAACTCATTGGCACAGGAAGAGACTTCCCAAACAGAATACTGAGAGCCCAGGCACTAAAATCAACAATTAGTAAAATGAACATCATTAAACTGAAGAGCTTTTGCAAGGCAAAGGACACCGTCCTTCAGGCAGAGTAGCAGCCTACATAATGGGAAAAGATTTTTACCAACTACATATCTTATACAAGGCTGGTGCCTAAAATATATAAAGAACTCAAAAACAACTAAGTATCAAGAAAAAAGCCCAATTAAAAAATGGGGTACAGATCTAAATGAAAAACTCTCAAAAGAGGAAACTCAAATGCCTGAGAAACAAAGAAATGTTCAATATCCTTAGCCAACAGGGAAATGAAAATCTAAACTACTTTGGGACTTCATCTTATACTATCAGAATGGCTAATATCAGTAAAACAAATGACAGCTCATGTTGCTAAGAATGTAAACTTGTGCAGCCACTATGGAAATCAGTGTGGCAGTTCCTTAAGAAGATAGGAATTATCTATCTCAAGATCAAACTAAACTCCTCTTGGGTATACCTAGAGGACAGTTCATCCTACCAGAGACTTGTTCAACCATGCCTATTTCTCTATTGGTAATAGCCAGAAAATGGGAACAACCTAGTTGTCCCAAACAGAAGAATGGATAAAGAAGATGTGGTACATTTATTTAATGGAGCCATTTAAAAAGATGAAATTTGCAGGTAAATGGATGGAACTAGAAAAAAAATTATCTTGAATGAGCTAACCCAGACTCAGAAAGACAAATATGGCATGTGTGATGGTTTCTATATGCTTGGCCCAGGGAGTGGCCCCATTAGGAGGTGTGGCCTTGCTGGACTAGGTGTGTCACTGTGGGTGTGGGCTTTGATACCCTCCTCTTAACTGCCTGGAAGCCAATCTTCTCCTAGCTGCCTTCAGAAATAGAATAGATAGTTATGGATGGATGGGAACAGGATAGATAATAATGGATGGATAGATGGATGAAGATGGGCTGAAACAGGAGGATCAACTTGGGAGGGAGAGATGAGGAAGGGAATACTGGGAGGACAGCTAAAATTAATATCAGGGTAGTGCAGAAACCTAATATAGTAGAAGTTTCTTAAAATACATATATACATACATATGTATGTATGTGTGTGTGCACATGCATGCATAGATGTGTGTATACATATATATACTTATGTATATATGTACATATACATATATATGAATGAATGAAGGCAATCTAAATGAAATTATCAAATAGTAGGGGAAACAGAGCTCCACTTAGCCATCTCTCATCACCAAGTGAGGCTTCCAAGATTGGGATTAGGTTATATCTATTTGAGTTGGCGTCTAAAAGAGTCCCATGGGAAACTCCAAGCAACCCAGTCTGTTGGGAAGACTATAGGCTGCTCTCCACAAACTGACAGCAGACCCCATTGCTGAAGACAACACCTATACAATTCACTGAGCATGGAGACGTCTACTTGGTACCTATATAGAACCTTCAGCCACACACATTAGCCTCTTTGGTATAGGAAGGTATCCTGCATACTATCAAAAGAAGCATAAATACCAACCCAGCCAGAAACCCTCTGATCCACAGTGGTGTCAATCATGTAAGACACGCTATGGCAATGGTGGCACAAAGCCTATGGGAATAAACAAATATCTGACTTGACTTAAGGCTCACTCCATGAGACAGAATCCATACCTAACAGTGCTTTGTTGCTTGAAAATCTGAGACTAGATGGCCCAGGGAACTAGGGTAAAGAATGTAGAGGCAGAAAGATTGTAAGAGCCAAAAAGGATGGAGGACACCAAGAACACAAGGCCCACGAATTCAACATGATGAGCGTTCATATGAACTAACAGAGACAGCATACATAGGGCCTATATGCCTCTGCACCAGGACCTCTGGGTAGATATTATAGCTTCCAGAATAGTGTTTTTATAGGATTCCTGCATGTGTGAATAAGTGGGTCTCTGGTTCTTGTGCCTTCTCTTGGGCTCTTTTTCTTCTGTTTATTTTGTCCAATTCTCAAGTGGTTTTATGATATTATATATTTTGAAGTAAGATGAGTTGCATTGCAGTAACATCACAGTCACTGTTCTTCATGCAGGGAGAAAGCTTCATAAAGCAAAGAGGCACATTCTGTAACTCCAAAAAAAAGGAAAACCTTTAATCCCTACTGGAAACAGTGCTGTACTCTGTTTTGTGAGCATCTCAATGAATTCACACAAAATTCCAATGATGTCAGCATTACACCCAGACATGAAGAAGGAAACTAGATAGCAGATGATCTTCAGCCAGAGCACCAGGAGGCCCTCTTCTTCCAAGCAGTGCCCTATAGAAAGGGGCTTCACTAGTGCCCAGACCTGTCTCAGGGCTGGCGAAGCACCGCCTGAGCCCAGGCAGCCTAGCCAGCCGCTCACTGCTCACTGACTAACTGTGGCTTAAGTGGCCCAGCAGTATTTATGCTACTGGGCTCCTCCTAGTGCTTGTAACATTGTTGCATTAGGTACTTCTCTAGGATTCTCAGGATCCAAACTGTGTTTTCCCTGAATCTAAGCCTACACAAGAGCTAAGCTCACTATCTAGACTCCCCTCGTGTGTGTGTGTGTGTGTGTGTGTGTGTGTGTGTGTGTGTGTGTGTGTGTGTGTGTGTGTGTGTGTGTGTGTGTGTGTGTGTGTGTGTGTGTGTGTGTGTGTTGGCTATTGTGAATTGAACCCAGGTATCTTGGGCATGCTAAGCAAGTGCTCTAACACTGACTTATATTCCCAGGCCCCTTAACTCTTTTTAAATAAAATGAACAAATACATTGAGTTAATAGCTATTTTTAGACTTTTTATTTGAAAATATCAGTGTACTGGTTATTTCTCTCATTCGGTGTGACAAAATACCTTGCAGAAGCCACTTCAAAAGGATTTAGTTGCCTTGGCTCACAGTTTCATCACAAGGAAGCAATGGCAGAATTCATGGTTGGGACCACAGCTGAGCAGACCAGGGAGCAGGAAGCAGGAAGAGCTGTCCAGCCGGCTTCCTTCTCTCCCTCTTTCCTTTCAGTCCAGGACTGATAACACTGGACCAGCCACACTCAGGAGGAGGGGTCTTTCCTGTCCAGTTAAGCCCCTCTGGGAACACCACGAAAGAAATGCCCAGTGGTGTGTCTTCTAGATGATTACAAACCTGGTAGAGTTAGCAATGAGGTTTAACCAGCATATCTGGGAAATTTTTAAATTATAAGTGACAAGTTTTCAGAACTTAATTAGTAATAAAATTCATAATCTCAAATTTTCCTCTTATTATAACAATTTAAATTTTGTTATTAAAAAACCTGTGAATTTGAAAAAAAATCACACATATTAACTAGACTCAAAGTCTACACATCTCAATGAACTTCTACACAGTTAAATAGTCATTTGAAGCTGTGGGGCATCACAATGGACTTTACATTTTCACCATAGGACAAGTATTAAGAATAAGAAGGAACTGAAAAGTAATGTGGTCAAACTCTTTTTTGGGGTAACAGTTTATAAAAAATAGTTTATCTCAGTTGCTAAAGAAAGGAAACAGAATTTAGAAGTTGCAAGAATGCATGTTTTCTCTGCAACTAGAGAAAAACCACCTCCCAAGTTGCCCCTGGGCCGCCCTGCATCTGACCACAGGGCTGGGCCTTGGACTGGGTGGAGCAGAGTAAACAGGCACCCTCTCTATTCTTAGTGTGCTCCTCCTGGCCACGCTGAAATCTCCTAGTCATAAATATGGCCTGCTGTCTTTTACTCACAGAATTGATAGAAAACTTCTCAGATTCATAGAGACCTGAAAATGCGTTTCATTGCAAATATACTTAGAAAAATAAATCCTATCATTTGTAGACTATTTACTACTAATCAGAAAATTTAAATTTTAAAAAACAAATTGTCCAGACTTGAAATGATTATCTTGGCATGGAAAGTTAGCAATACAATGGCTCTAAGTTGGTGATCAAGCTAAATATTAACTATTGTAAAATTCTCTATCTTCAAATTTTAAATAACAAAATTTGTATTTTCTGCTCGAAAATTATAGGTTGAAAGTAAAAAAGAAACAATCAACTGTACATTCTCCATCTTCTCACACTTCCTTATACTTAGTAAAATGTCAGAAGAGAGACTGCACACCAGACACATGATGCTGAAACAATTTGGCAGTAAATACTTTAAAAAGTCCTTGGAAATGTCCTGCTTTCTTCTAAAATCAGAAAAATGAAAAGGTCACAGAAAAAGTCAATAATAGTTTTAATATATAACATTATTTGTCATTGTACCCCAAAAGAATATCATTCTTATTTTTGTTTCAATGGAAAGAAAACCAGTGTGTAGCCCCACTAAAAGCAGAGTCCTTTCAACCCCAGAAGCTTTCTCGGTGGCTCTTCGCTATCTTGCCAAAGCAAGAGATGACCCAGTGGTGTCTTAGATAAGCCTGGAAGCCATGGGCTTATCATCTGCACGAACCCCATCACTTGCAGGACCTTTTCCAATCTCAAAGGCCTCCAGTCTCTACAGAAATCGGAATGCACAACTAAGCAGTCTCCCTGCCTGCTGCTGACACTCCCTGGAAGACGCCAGCGTGAAGTTGGAGCCGCAGCAGCTGTAGAGTTCTCTCTCAATAGTTGAGTGTCTGGTTTCTGACCCCTTTGTAAATCAGATGAAAACATTTCAGAAACATGCACAAAATTGCCAAATTTTTCATACAGTTCATTTTTGCATGAAATTTTACAACTGACAGCTCATTTTCTCACATAGGATTTTAAAGTCTAAGTAATCAATTGGTAGCACCTAAAAAACAAAGACTTGCAGGTAGAACAAGAAGCAAGTCTTTTGAGCAGCATCTCCATGAGCAGCCTGCTACTTTAGTTTCATACAGAGAACGAGACTGAAGTCTACTCTGTGACTTCTAGGTTTTGTTTTAGTGATAACAGAGACATGTGGTGCCAAGAAGTGAATGAGGACCATTCTACCACCTTTGGGATAGTATGTATATGGCAGAATGAAAGTCCTTTGTCTCTTCTGGCTACATCTACCTGCATCACTCCATGTGCCTACACACCTTATTTGGGTCTATATGGTTAAGGACAGCCATTCTGATGCCATTTGTGTCATCAGGGAGAGAACTCAGTCCATATTTATATAGGAAGCTGTGGAAACCAAGTAACTTTAAAAGACATTCTGTTGTTTTTCCTGGAGTCCGTGGCTTCTGCTTACAACAAGGCTGCCAAGGGCAAAGCACTTCTAAGTCAAGCCCGCAGATGCATGCCGCTTTCTGCTTACAGGCTGTGCTTCTAAAGCCCGCAGATGCATGCCGCTTTCTGCTTACAGGCTGTGCTTCTAGAACAGCAGCTGGGTAAGAGCACTCCCAGCTTTTGAACAGCAACCAGTGTGGGAACAGCAAAGACTGGACTGAAAGACTTCATTCACAGGGCCAATACGCCACCAAACAGGCCCACCCACCAGTAAGCTCTTCCCCTACAAAGTTTGCCTCTTTGAAAGGTCCCCTACATGTCCTTCCTCAGTCACACACACCCCATTACACCTGGCTCTCTAGAAAACCAGTAGACCTCAATGGAAACAAATTCTATATTGTTTTATCACTAATATGGGGATAGGGGTGCGGGTTTTATTTTGTCTTTACCAAGATCTGAAAAGGCTAAAAAGTGAAAAATCATGTCCCTGGCTCTGGTCAATTTAACAACAATGCCAGAGGTCATACACTCAGTTTTTCAGGATTACTAGACAGCACAATTGACAAAAATGAATAGGGATGTGAAAAGCTACAGGTAACTCATGACATGGGGGCATTTTTTGTTTCTTTGTTTGTTTGTTTGTTTTGACTAAATCAGCAAAGTCAGATTATCTGCCTACATCTGATAGTCTATTCCATGGGACCAGCACTTCCTTACCAGCACAGCCTAAGGCATCCATGAATATTATACTTTCCAAAAGATCACAAAAAAGTAATTATTGGGCAGTCCTCAGTCACACATAAATGATGAAAACCAGCATAGGATCACAACTGAAGACTGCTAACTGGCTTACAAAAGCGTAGGCTGAAGGGACCTGTCTTGCCAACAGCTCTCGGAGAAATCAAAAGAAACCTCAGAACCTTGAGTAGACAGCACCATGTTACAGAACCTCCTACACACAGCCACAAACCCAATTTGACCATTTCCCAGAAATAAAGCTTCACAGGATGCCTCCCACTGGATGTGGCTTCTCCTCCCACTTGGTTGCATGGCACCCAACCTCTCTCAACCATCAGACTACGTCCTCTCACACACATGGGGGCACAGTGGAAGACACAGCAGAACTCCTACAGATTCCACACTGGCAAATGCCGTGCTAGGAAGCCAGCTCAAGGGCCTGATTTATTACATACTCAGCAATGAAGGTAAAATTAAAGAGCAGAAGTTCAATGTATCCTGCTTTGTGTGTGAGCTACTTTTATGTCAACCTGACATACCTACAGTCATTGTGGAAGAGGGAACCTAAATTAAGAAAATTCCCAACCAGATTAGCCTGTGGGCAAGCATGTGTTTCATTATCCTGACAATTGACACAGGTGGGCCCAGCTCATTGTGAGCAGTGCTACCCTGGGCTGGTGGTCCTGAGTTCTATAAGGAAGCAGGCTGAGCAATCCATAGGAACAAACCAGAAGCAGCACTCCTCCATCCATTCCTGCTTCAACTTCCTGCCCTGACTTCCTTGGACATTGCACTATAAGCTATAAGATAAAATAAACCCTTTCCTCCACAAGCTGATTATGGTCATTATGTTTTATCACAGCTATCGAAACCCTAATAGACTTTCTCAGGGGTCTAGGAGCATGTCAGCATAGATCTGTGCCCAGAAAGTGAAAGTCACTAGTGCCAACTTCTAGATCTCACATAAAGGCAATGGATCCTACCTGATATCTGATTGTTTAGTACCAACATTTGCATAAAATGAATAATATTTTCACACAAATCATTTCAAAGTAATGGAAAATATGGATTGTGGATCACAGGATGAGAGATGGTTAAACTTTAAAATTTAAAGGTTTTAAAGTTTAAAATCTAAAAGAAAAATTCATATAAATTCTTTTCAAAATGCTCATATTTGTCTACTCCTAATTTCTCACACTGTATCTAAGAAGCAAATGTTTCTGAGGCAGATTCCAATTAAATTTTGCCTTGTGCTTTTAAGCAAGCCAACACACAGAAAAATGATACAAGCTCCTCAAAGATTAACAGATGCTGAGGGTAAAGGCAGATCAGTATCTAGACACTTACATGATTCCTTCCATAACATTTCAGATTGAAAATTTTAAAGTTATACCTATTCTTGCTACAGGGAATCTTTCATTTTATTTTAATAGCATATATTAGTAGATTCTATCATCATAACAACACACGTGGGGTAGTTAATATAAATATGCTTATTGTTTTGAAGTTGGGCTTCTGGTGGGTGTACTGGATGATACTGGATAGGAGTACGTAATGGAGCACACTGTTAGCTTCATGTCTGGGAAGCAAATATGAGGTGTCAGTCATAATCCCCGTTAAGGAGGCACACTCTCAGTGACTTAAAGAATTTCAACAAGGCTTCACCTCCTAACCATTTTATCACTTACCAACACTGCCACCCTGGGACCAAGACCTCTGTGCCCTTGGGGAATACACATTCATACTATAGCAAGCATTAGAATCAGAATGATCATCTCTTTGAACAATAGGATATAATTTAAGCTTGTCAACATCTTTAAAAGAATAAATAAATAAATCCCCTCTAGTTCAAACTGATTCAATGGATACAAATGAAAATGGGGGCTGAGGAAATGGCTCAGTTGGTAATGTGTTTGTTACACAAGCATAAAGACCTAGGTTTACACACCCAGCACTTCCCAAAAGATGAACTCAGTGGCATGTATCTGTAACCCAAAAGGAGACAGGTAGATCCCTAGGTCTTGCGGACAAGCCAGACTAGCTGAAATGGTGCACTGCAGGTTCAACAAAGGACTCTTTCTCAAAAAGCAAAAGGGTGGAATATGACTAAGAAAGAGAGCCAATGTCAACCTCTGACCTCCGCATCCAGCTACACTTTCACATGCATACACACATACAAACATATACATCACACACACACATTCCCAAGAATGCTTCAAAGAGAAAAGAGGAGGTATGGTGGTGCCGGTTGCTAAACTTTGAAGTAGCCTGCAGGAAGGTGACAACAGGGTGAGAAAGGAAGACTGGGTGTGACTCTGTGCAGTAAGGTGTTAGGGTAATGTGCCAAGGAGCACTGGGTGGAGGGAGGCGACCTAAGCTGAAGATATCAATTTAAAACTCGTACCCTGTGAATCCACACGTAACTGAAGCTACACCCACGGAAAGGTTGTTAAGTATGAGCCATAGAAGAGGAAAAGGCCTACTAACTGCAGCAACAGAGAACTCTGATGATCTCCACCAATGGAAGACAGTCGAGGACTACCTCAAAGAGGAGGAGATGGAGAAGTCACAGATCCTCTTTCAAGATACAACCACAAATGTGCCAAGAAGTCAGAGGATAGCCTAGGACAGGGCTGAAGAGAACATGGGAATACTACATATTTGTTGTTGTTGTTGTTGTTGCTTTCTAAGAACCTGAGCACATATCCAACAAACTACTGGTGTCAGTTGAAGGAGAAAGAAAAACTTTCCATGATAAAAAAAAATATAAATTTAGGGAATCTATAGCCACTAATCAAGCTCCACAGAAGATATTAAAGAAAATACTTAGGTCTAAAGACAACGTTAAACATACCCAAGAAGGAAAACGAACAAATAAGCAATTCTAGAACACTCAACTGAAAGAAGTTTAATAGAGGATCACAAAAAAACCAAAATGACAGGAATTAATATGCAGTATCCAATAATTCCTAATATTAATGTCTCTACTTCCTAATAAAGAAGCACAGGAAAAAAATCAGATTTTTTTTTTTTTGCTGACTCAAAGAACTCATGACCATGATAGATACCACCCTGATAGTAAAAGTTTGAAAAGGGTATTCTAAGCAAATGGAACAAAGAAACAAGCAGGTGTGGCTATTCAAATATGTGACCTAATCAACTTCAAACCACTTCTGGGCAAGAGATAAGAAGGGACAATTTATCCTCTTTAAAGGAAAATCCACAAGATATTATAATCCTAATGCACCAAACACAGAAGCACCAATTTTACAAACACACACACACACACACCATTAGACTTAAAACCACAAACTGACACCAATACAATAATAGGGGCAATTTCAGTATTCTACTCTCAGTAATAAGCAAATAATCTAGAAAGAAACTAAATAGAGAAACTTGAATTAGATAGCATCATAAATCAAATGTACCTGACAGGTATGTATCTAAGAATATCCTAGCCAAACACTAAAGAATACATATTCTCAGTAGCTCAGGGAAATTTCTCCAAAATAGCTCACATTTTACAACACAAAGTGAGCCTCAATAAATACAGGAACATTGAATTACATTCCATATTCTATTGAAGCACGATGCAATAAAGATGGATATCAACCACAAAAGATAAGACAAAGTACACAAATTCATAGACGCTAAATAAGATACTAATAAACTGAAATTGGGTGAAGGAATCAAGATAGAGACTTTAAAATTCCTAGAGCTTGCATGAAAATGAAAACACAATGCAACAAAATCAATGGCCATAATAAAGGCAAGCCTAAGAGGGAAGTTTACAGTAATAGGTTCTTACATCAAAAATAGAGCTCTAAAATTATAACTCAACATCTGAAGGCCCTAGCAAGACAGAAACCAAAAAGAGTGGGTGAGAAGAAATAAGCAAAATTGGAGCTAAAATTCATAAAACAGAGACAAAGAAACCAGTATTTAAAAAAAAAAACAATGAAACAATGAATCAGTACTTTGAAAAGATTAAGAAGATTGATAAATCTTTGGCAAAACTAACGAAAAGAAAGAGAAAAATGGTCCAAATTAATAAAACTAGGGATAAAAAATATGTTAAAAGACACTGATGAAACTCAGAGAATCATAAAAACATACTTTTAACATCCATATTCCGCCAAGTTGGAAAACTCTAAAAGAAACAGATTAACTTCTAGATATATACAACTTATCAAAGTTAAATCAAGATGTAATAAGCGATTTAAATAGATTCTTAATAAACAATAAGATAAAAAACATAATTTAAAATCTCCCATGTAAAATCAGTCCAGAGCTAGATGGAGTCAGTGCAGAATCCTGCTAGTCCTTATAGTGAAGACCCGACAACACTCCTTGAGCTAGTCTGCAGAGGGAAGAAACATATCCTAATTTCTTTTATGAAACTCATATTACTTCATACCAAAAATCAAAGGTTCAACAAAAAAGTATAGACCAATGTGTCTTTTGAACATGGATGCAAAAATTTTCAATAAAATATTTGCAAATTGAATTCAAGAACACATCAAAAAGAGTATACATCATGATCAAGCCACTTCCATCCCAGAGATACAGGAATGGCTTTATTGATATACATATACATATACATATACATATACATATACATATACATATACATATATTTTTTAAACCACCCCCAAATAAATTAAAGGACCAACACCACATTAAATACATGTAGTGGTCTGAATAAGAATGGTCCCTAGAAGTTCATGTATTTGAGTGCTAAGTCATCATGGAATGGAACTATTTGAAAAGAATTAGGAGGTGTGGCCCTGTTGCAGGGGGTGGACTTTGAGTTTTCAAAGACCCAAACCAGGCCTGGTGTCCCTCTCTCTTCCTGCTGCCTGCAGATTCAGATGCAGAACTCTCAGTGTGCCCCATCCTAATGACTAAACCATGTCAACCTGTGTGCCCCATCCTAATGAACTAAACCATATCAACCTGTGTGCCCCATCCTAATGAACTAAACCATGTCAACCTGTGTGCTCCATCCTAATGAACTAAACCATGTCAACCTGTGTGCCCCATCCTAATGAACTAAATCATGTCAACCAGTGAGCCCCATCCTAATGACTAAACCACGTCAACCTGTGTGCCCATCCTAATGAACTAAACCTCAGAAACTCTAAGTAAGCCCCAGTTAAATGCCCTCTCTTGTAAGAGGTACCTTGTCCGTGGTATTTCTTCACAATAGAACAGTAAGACAATGGAGAAAGGGCTTTGGCAAAAATCCAGCAACGAATCATGAGAAAAACCTTGGAGAGAGAGGAGGTATACTGGGATATATCTCAACATAACAAAGGCAATACACAGGAAGAGCATAGCCCACACGGAAAACAACAACAACACAACTAAACAGAGGTTCCCCAAACTCAAACTCTGCCAGCTACTGAAAGACCCCTGGGGGAGACCCCCACTCAAATCTCGGGAGGACGTACACCCAAGAATCACGAGAGACCACATCTTGATGTAATTACAAGAGGTATATTTTAATTTTCAGGACGCCCTGGTTCGGCACCACAGTTATCTCACGCAGGAGATAATGGAGCCGACCACGAGGCTTGAAAGTTAGAGGTTTTTATAGGAAAAGGTCTGAGGGAACAAAGAGATCAGTGTGGTCATACATGATTGGCTAGTTCAAATATTAACTATTATGTGCAGAACAGAGTGAAAAATTCCTAAGGTTGGTGTTAATTTGAGTCAACAGAGCATCTGACCTTAAACCATATCTGAGAGGACCAGATGGTCCATTACTTAGTGTCCGCCAGGCATGTCTTTGCAGGCCTGGGCCTTAGACATGTCCTCGTTTGCCTAGACATGTTTTCCTTTATGTTTGTAGTTTTATGTCTTCTTGACCTGCCAGCTCTTATGATATCTAACAACTTGTTTGCTCTTTCCCAGGCCTATGTGGCCAGTTTGTGATGGATTCTTAGGCCCATAACTTTTCTTCCTAGCCAGCACAGGTTTAAAGCTTTAATTTCTCCTTACACTACTTCTCCTCTTCACCACCTACAAGTGAGAGATATATACTTCTGTGTTAGAAGATTTCCACACATTAATTTCAAAAATAAAAAATACTATTCAAATAGAATAAGCAGGACTAATGACAATATAAGGACACAAGCTGAGAGGTCAAAGTACACACCATATAACTGAGCCTAGGAACAGACATTAGCTGAATTATGAAATATGCTTATGAATACCCCAGGAATAGGTTCACTTATCATGACGTATGAACGCGGCCTGTGAGCCTACCATAATGAGAACACAGCAGTACCACCAGTTTGGTCTGTCCCTTCCAATGTAAGTCAGCAGGAGGGACTAGCACACACCTGTTTGGAAGCATCCCTACTCAGTCCCCTCTGAGTAAGCGGCACTTTACTCGACGTAAGCCGTGTGTCGTTTTACTCACACGAGCACTTTACTCGACGCAAGCCGTGTCGTTTTACTATACATAAGCAAGCTGCTCACACGTGAGCAGAGCCTTTGATTAAAGGAAATGTAAAGACTTGTTTTGGCAAAGGTTCCAAGGTCTACCCACCTCTTTCAGGAATAGTGCTGACTCCACTGTCAAATCAGTTCTCTATACAAAAGACTGCTCTGCCAAGGCTTTCTCCACGCTCCAACTCACAAACGAACCCGCACACAACTAGTCACTTGATTTATCAAAAAAGGCAATGCTGTTCACGAATAAACAATCCTATTTTCAAATAAATAGTACTGAAGAAATCATATGTTTATATTAAAAGAAAATCTTGACCCATCTATCTATCTTTCCATCTATCTAAAGTGGAAAATTTTAGATATGTACCTCTATCAATATAGATATGAGAGATTTTATAGATTACATAGTGAAAATATATGCATATATATTCATTCCACATAGAAAATTAAAAGGCAAAGGTTCTAAAAGTAAATAAATGAAAATTTTCATTTTTTTTACTTTAAAACAGAACACAAAACTCAACTGAAAATGTTAATACATTTGGCTTGACTAAAATTAAAATTCTTTCTCATTACAAGATAACTCTTGGGCCAATGAAGAAACAAGCCATATCCAGGACAAGATACTTTCATATCTATATCACATTCATATCTTACATCCAGAAAATAATGAAATCATACAAATCAAGTTTTGCAAAAAACCATTTTTCCAGCAGGTAGAGGAGTCAAACCAGCATTTTTTACAAAGACAACATCCAAATGATCAAGAACTATGAAAAGGTTCTCAGTATCATAGTCACCAAGATATTCAACCAGAAAGCCATGGTAATGTTCCATTAATTATGCAACCATGAAAATGGTTACAAAAGAAAAAGAAAAAAAATCAAGCCCAATGACAATAACAATTATGTATATTTTAGCAATCAGAAATATTCAACCTGTTTAGCATGTAAAATACTAGCTGGAAAAATTGTTTTACATTATCTACTACAGCAAACTTAAATATATCCTATGAAAGGAGTTAGTATTTATAATAACCATAAAATTATTTATAAGACTATATACAAGCAATGACCATCTTAAAACACATAGATTTCTTTTAACAAACTATCAAATGCTCCAAGAATACAGCCTTAACACTGTTATTTCACTATCTCCAAACTGAGAGCACCTGAATAATTCTTTTAAACATTACAATATAAAATAACTTTAAAAATCCCAACTACTATGACACAGGACAAGAAAATGTAAAGGGGGATGAAAGATATAAGGGGACCTCAGGGACCAGTCGGTGGCTGCCAACAGGCCACTTTATCCCTCTGTGACCCCACTGACTGGAAAACAGCAACTAAAGGTTGATAAGCTATATTCATAAAAAAAGCCCTTGCTGGTCATTTTCAATTTAGAGAATAGAAGCCTGTTACCCACCTCATGCTCTCCTGAGACAGACCGGACTCACGTCAATCGCCCGCTTTTATACTGTTTGCTTAGCTTAGCGCTCAGTCTTTACTATTTATAAACAGTATAGGCATGCATAAGTTGAGTGTATATATACAGCTGTCTACAGCAGAAAAAGTCCACAAAAAATGCTATCTGTAAGACCACATTTTTGTTCTATTAATAGCCACATACTGCAGTATTACATAACAAATTTTCCAATTCTGTTATACTGCTATGCAAATAAATTAATTCAACCATAGCCAGGAGCTAAATATACTTAGTACTCAGTATGGCGCCTTGTATATCTATAATGACAGAACTTTATGTGATCACAGAAATACCATGAATCTTCATTCTAGATTGATTTTAAATCCAGCTGCTTAGTTTGGGGATGTTAACACCTGCAACTTTCAACTCAGCATATTTAGCACACTACAAGAAGATGCCTGAATACTGACTCCACGGTAAGGAAACCGGCCTCTGGATCAGACAGAGCTTGGGTGCTCCAGCAGGACTGCAGTTCTAGATTGACATGGTTAGGACGCGTAGCTTCTTCGTAAGAAGCCATGCTCTTATAATTAGAAACCTGTCATCATTTCAAGACTGCTGGAAACTTCTATGATTAAGAAGCCAGAATGGTTTGAGCAAACAGGAATAAAAAGAGAATATGTTTTTTTTAAAAAAAATGGAATTTCAAGACAGACAAATTTGGTCTGAGTGATGGCTTTCTTTGCCCCATGCAAATCCTACAACCTTGCTTGGGAATTCTCTCTCAATCCTTATGCAAAGGTTTCCTTGCCTATAAAAGGGACCATAGTTGCTTGCAAGCTCTTCTGAGAAGTGTGTGGCATGAGCACGACAGAATATGTTTCTTCTTTACCTAGTCCATTACAACACAGGACTGAATTTCCAGCATTAGATAATAAAATGAAAGAGATTCTCACTTGGAACTGTAGAGTCCTTAGGCCTCTTTCTTCATTATTAATTCCACAGCACTCCCAATACATACACTTCACATTCCAATAACAATGATAATAAAAGTTTAAGTAATTTAACACCTTAAAAAGAAATAAAAGCTGAACAAAAACTATGTAAGTCACTTTTAAAAACCCAAACACCAGAGAAGAGAGTGAATGCTTTAACAACACCAGAGAAGAGAGTGAGTGCTTTAACAAACAATAACACGCTCAAGCTATGCTTTTTATACTCCGAGACCAAAAGGTGCAAAGGTCTACTCTTAATTCAGGAACACAAAAGAGACAGATCGTTTGACCTCATGCAGAACAATTCTGGAAGGAAAGAAGTTTCCAAGCTGAACTTTATTTGAAGGTATTTTCTTCTGATTATGTTCAAAATTAAGTGTATGAAAAAAGTTCTTATTGAAGTACAAAGCCCATTCCAATCAGAATCACTTGGAGTTAAATCTAATAATCTCTTCATTAAACTGTCATCAAAACTTATTAACTCCCATTAATATAAATAACTTACACATGCACACATATGTATATATGTAAATATATATGTATATATACACATATGTGTGTGTATATTTCTTTTGTTTTAAAATGCACACTTTCCACAAGACATTGGACGTTTTCTTAAGCTAAAGGAGTAAATAAGAGACAGGTACCCATGAGGTAGAGACTCAGAGCAATATGGAAGTGTAAATGGAGTTGGAGTCAGAGGGCAGAAAAGAACAACTTCTTCCTAACTGAGAAACAACTAGCCGAAATCCTGCTAGGCATGGCTGAGAAGGAGAAAAACACTCCAGGCAGAGAGAACAGCGGGACCAAGGCAGAGCCTAAGCTTTGATACTGAAGGCACTCCACAGAGTTCCTGGAGAGAGAGTAATGGATCACCCAAGTGCGACACTTTTGAAAGGGAATACAGACACTATACATAATTTTGTAATGTCAAAAAAATAAAAACCTAGATTTCCCTAAGCCAATCAAGACAGACGGGATGTCACCCAGCTGCTTACTAATTTTACTAAACTATGGAACTCAGAAACTCAGCCAAAGGCTTCCTCTCCAGAGCACTGGCCTACAAAGCTTCTCAGCACTTCCCTATGTGTTGGAAGAGAAATTCCAAAGCTGGCACGGATATACCAGTGAGTTCTAATGCCAGCGACCCTAAAGGAGCCAACCCATTTCAGAATGGTCTGCAGCGTGAAAGGGGGAGAGACAAGCATTCAAGACCATGCTCATCATCTCACAGGATCCCAGCAGTGCTCTGACAGGGTCCTTAGCCTACAGATCTGAGATACGGGATACACAAGGCTACGTAAAAAGGGTGCAGGAGAGCCAGGTGATTCAAGAGCCTCTCATTGAACTTGAGAATTCTGCCTTATGAGTAGCCCAAACAAGTACCAAACAGACAAGTTGAGAGGGTTCCCTAGAATACATTTTACCTAACAAATCCCAGAGTGCTAGAAGCCAGAGAGCCCAGATGCCTGCCTTGCTCTGTAGAGTACACAGGAGCAAAGTGTCTTACCAGCAGCCTGAACTCACCAGCTACTAGACCAATGAAATCAATTATATGCTTTAAGAACACCGGAGTTCTGGACTTATTCTGACAGGAAAAAAGGTATGGCTACAATTTCTCCAGTGGCTCTAGCTTGGGTTTGAGTTATGACATACTTTTGTGCCAAGCACAATTTCCTGATTCATTATTATTCATTATTTCTATTATCAGTAGAAAAAAGAATTGGTCAGGTGGCTTCCATAGCTTCAACACATATCAGTAAGTGCTACCATTTGAATGGGCTACTGGTGCAAACACTTAGATCCCACTCACAAAGGACAAAAAAGTAGCAGAGCTGCTACACAAGTCTCGCAGCTGAACAGCAGTATCATCTAAAACTTATAAGGAATAGGTCAGTTACCTCACTAATAAAACTACCACGTTCATCTTATATCTGTAATCTGGGTACAAATAATATTGTTATATTATATTGCAATATCTGTTGAAAATTGAAATTTGGTAACTCAGTCATTAAAAACAAAACAGTATCATTTAAAGCCCTCGCAGAGCAGAGAGCACTACAGAAGAAAGTAAACCGTTATGGAAAGAGAACGTTCTAAGACAGTAACTTAAATGACTGATACAATCAACTAATAAAGCAATTTCCCATCATCTGCCTTCACGGATTTAAAATGCAAACCAAATAGAAGTATTAAAAGGAGAAGGAAAAGCAAAGGGCGGGCAAGAAATGTTGCTGTAAAAAACCAGTGCACTCTGATCACTTTGAGAAACTGAATCAAGACTTAAGCTCTTTAGACTGAAACAATCTGTCTTGCTCTGACTTCTCAGCAGTTATTGGGTCTAAATGCATTAGCACTAAGTAAGGTGCAGAGCTGCTGATTGGCTGTGAGATTCTCTGACCTACAAGGTCCCTAGGCTCTGCCTATCTATTCAGACAGTTCACTTTGTGACCCAGTTCCTAAGTGCCTGGCATGCAGTTGCCTTTGTTTCTCCTTGTATGAGAAAGGGGAGAGAAGAGACAAACATTTAGAGTTGAAAGCAGATATTAAATTCTAATTCAAAACCAGTCAGAGTATTGTATGCTAGCAGTGCCAAACTTGCCAATGCCAGGTTTCACAGGTGTGAAGAGCCCACTTGACTTAAGCCATGCTCCAGGATAATGCTCAGGTAAGTTTTTACTATTTTGCTTGAATACGTGTAACAGACATAAAAGTGTGGAGTTCTCCATGCCTGGATATATGTTAATATAATCTTTATATGTTGATATAAAGATAGCAAAACTACTTTTTCTACTCAGCAGTACAGGATACCGATGCTAAGAAGAAAAAGTCAGTGTGAAGTTGAAAGGCCTAGCCAACAAGTACTTAGGACAAGTGACTGAACATCTACCCAGGTGTGCGGTCTGCTAACTACTTCTGTCAGCAGAGGCAGGATTGTGTGCCCCTCTAACACCTAACACATTCAAAGAGAAAAATCAAATCTGGTGTCACAGGGCAGCAGAGCTCCCTTACTTACAGTCAGTGTATATGGACGGAGTAATTGGAAGAATAACAGAGCTCAGCTCAGTCAAGAGATATATGGCACGCAGCTCCAGCACCTCAGACACGCTGTTAACCTCTCTGCACTGTGCCTGCCTCCCTCCTCTGTGGCTGACACATTAGGGTAAGCTTTTCCCATGTCCCGCCCACAGTGAGAGTTTAGTAAGCGGGTTACTGTTACCTCATCTGAATGCCAGGTACTGCAATAGCTGCATATAGAAAGGGGCCCAACAACTACAGCTGCCGCCCTCTAAGTGTGTGGAGAGCGGAGGACAACCATCTGGAGGCAGGGGTGAGCAAAGCTGCTCAAACTGCTTGTGGCTTGACTGGGGCAGCAACTAGGAAATTTCATAAATTTGTCATAGCTCATAAAATCGACACCAGGAGTGACTGTAATCATGGCACCCTTTTAAAAGCAAAGTATTTAATTCATTCTGATTAAAATAAACCACCAAAATTAATACAGTCATTTTGATATATTTATTTCTAAAAATAAAACACAATAAATCTAAGGCCCTAAATGCTACTTCACACTCTAATTAAAGAATAAGCTATGTATTTAAAAAGTGGCCATCTGAAAATCTGCACCAAATGATCTATTTAGAAATAAAGCAGGCTGTATTGAGTACTGTGACCAAGTGAACTGTGGAAAGAGAAAATGAAAGTGGTGTTTTCATGACTAGATTACTAAAGACAACTAACATAAGTTCCCCCTAAAACTCCAGTAATGTGCCTTTGCAGACAATCTCAAAAACATACTGTTATTTACAGTAAGTTAAAGAAAGCTAGAAATAGATGCTGGTGCTTTCCACAACTTCTGCATCATTCCAAAGTGTCTGGAAAACATTTTACAATGCTTCCTCCCAATTGTCATCAAGATTGCTACCATAATTAAGGAGGTCTTTTAGTATAGGTCTCTGCAGAAACAAATACAGTTTTAAAATTCCTTGCTCATTGCTATTTATAAAACAGAGGAGACACCAAAGGAAATATTTTAAATACATAGAGTTCTGGTCAGCTTATAGGGTATTTGTGAATATGTCACTCAAGTTAGTATTGAGTCTTTCTTCTTTACCTACCATCTACCACATTTAGGCCCTAGACCTCCTTGCTTTAGTGACTCTTACCTAACAGGATATGAAGACTGAAAAGAAAACGGAAGACAGGGAAAAAACCTGAAACTGACATTTCAAACAACACAAGCCCATAAACGCTGGCTAGCCTCTGCTCTTGAGCCAGCCTCACGGGCTAGCCTCTACTCTTCAGCCAGTCTCAGTGACCAGCTGCTGCCCTAGCACACTTGCTTATTCATCTGCTCCAGACCACCTGACCACACTGACTCCTCAAAGCCCTCGTCTAGAAAGAGCACAAGAAACCAAAGAGAAACTCCATTATGATCTTTTTGCAGGGGCGCTGCTTTAGCTTAAGCATCTTTGTTATTTCTTTTAAAAAGTGAAATTTAATTTCTTTCATTCATATGGCCAAGATACCTGTGCAGTATTCACTGCTTTATGGAATTTGACACTAAATCAAAAGACTCCTTTATTCCATTAAGATGTTATCTTTATGCTGTACATTGTATCTTTACAAAACCCAACACTAAATTCCTAAAATCTAAATGTTTAAAGCCATCAGTTCA
>NW_022196909.1:65305319-65307802 GCF_008632895.1 Mastomys coucha | reverse complement strand
ATTTCCATGATTTTCAACAATGGTTAAGACAAAAATAAGTTGAACATAATGGCCAGAAAGGGGAATCTGTCAAGTTGCCTTATGTGGTACAAGACACCAAGATATGAGTGGTAAATCTAAAACCACCTGTTTCAGAAACTAACAGAAGTTAGAGATAACACATAACTTCCTTATCATTCCTTGGCCCCAAAGGTAGGGAATTTATTGAGCACCTACTATGATCCTAGCACTGTGCATCTAGGAATGTAATGGTAAACAAAAAGTTAATTGGCTTCATTAAGGAATAAAGAAAAATGAAGCATAACTTTGAAACTCAGAATTCAAAATAAGCAGCACCAGCATTTCTCAATTGGTTATTTCTGAAAAAACTCATCATTTTCCATGTGCTTCTACACAAATGATACTCAGTCTCAATTTTGTAAGGCACAAAGAGGCAAGTAACACTTCTTTCTGGGCTCCCACAACTGTCCAAGGGAACAATGCTGTTGCTGTCCATTACGCTTCCCTACGAATCCTAGCCTTTTAAATGTGAAAACAGGCCACCAAAATTCCTTAGGGGAAAAGGCTGTTAAAATTACACAAACCAGTATATTCTCTAAAACTTTCACATAAAATTTTACTAATATCACAATGCAAATTCACCACAAATACTTAACCAATAAAAACAGAAATATTGCATAGCTCTGCAAATAGGATCAATAATCATATATACTTGAAAATGACTTTCATGGAAACAAACTACATACCAGAAGAAAAGATACATCACTAAAAGCTACATAAGCAGCAGCTAAGACACTACTTTTCTTGGTTTAAAAGTCAGGCAACACACTTGATCTTTCAGCCCTTCAACTGTGCCCTGTCCACACAAAAACCGAGCAAGCAGATGACAAGGCTAGATGCAGTTTCACAACAGCCTCTTACACAGCACCAAGTGGTCTATTTCACTAGATGGCTGCAGAGGATAACAGAGACATTTTCACAGTACTTGAGCATTTCTGAATTTCAAATACAACCAGTGCCAACTCTGCTGTTGGCACATTCTGATCTATCTCCTAAGGGTTGTCAGCCACAAAAAGGATGGGCTAGCACCAGATTGTACTCACTGGCCTGTCCTAAAAACCCCTTCATTTCTCAAAAAGCAACTCCATGTTTGTTCCATGTTTGAGCAAGTCAAATGGGTTGATCTGGCTCAAGGCTCTACTTTTTGTAGCTCATCAACTTTCTTTTTCCACTTCGTGTCACAAGAAATATTTTTATGTTGCAACTACACAGCAATATTTGAAGGAAACCACCGTAAACTCCTAATGTCACCTCTTGAAATTTAAAATTCACAAAACAATTGGTGGCTTTCTAAATAGCACCATGAAAAACAAAAACAAAAACAAGCAAAACAATTCCAAAGGAACTTGCTGATCTGGAGGCCTGCTTATAGCAGCTAGGAAAGAATTAAATTGTGCAGAACTGTAATCTCTCAGAGCTTTTGAGGCTACAAAAGGAAATCTGTGTTTATGTTCCTTTTCTCTGAGTAGTTGAAGGAGGGGTATTTTACATCCCCCCAAATACAATCACTTGCAAGGGGCAACCAATTACAAAGTAGATTAGAAGAAAGCTACTAAATAATATATGTTCATTGCCTGGGGTTTTGAGAAAATATTTTCACATGATCCCTGTCCTTTAACATACAATAGAAACAGGGAGTGTGCCACCAGGCTAAGCTGCCTCTGAAAAGCCTGTCCTACCCTGGCAGGTACAAGGCCATTTAATTCCAAGTCAATCTGGAGAGAGGTGACAGCCCCAAGTTGCTCTGGGGATGTCAGAGCACAGCTCTCATGCACACTCAGGATCACCTCTCCATTCTTTCCCAATGCCATCGGCTTTGCAATCCCAGCTCCAGCACTCCAAACACCCCTGCACCCTCGCTTCCCCTTCGTACTGGGCTCACTTTGCATCGCCTCCTTCCGCCACCGCCACCGCTTCCCCGGGGCGGGGAAACCTAGCCCAAGGACGCGCGCGGGTCTCCTACCTACCTTGATGATGCTGCTCCGGCGGGGCAGGCCGCCCGGCTTGCTGTCCCTGGAGACCGGACCGGCGGCCGGGCTAGGGGTCCCCGTGAGCGCCACGCCTCGAGAACCCCTGGCAGGGCTGGCCCGGGCTTCGTCCCCGGACACGCCGAGGCTGCAGTCTCCGTTGGAAACCCCGCCGCTGTCATAGCGCGCCCGCCCGTGGCCGAGGCGACCTCCCCCGCCGCCACCGCCGCCTTCCCCGGCTCCCGCTTTCAGGGAGCCCTTGGCGCCGAGGGCCGGGCCCGGGGAGGTGGGCAGGGCCCCGCCTGCGGCGCCCGGGCCACACTCCGCCATGGGCGCCCCACGACCCGCCTGCACAAAGCCGCGTCCCCGCGTCCCCGCCGCCGCCTCGGGCCGCCGCGCGCGGCCCCTCCTCCTCGCCGCCGCCGCCGCCTCGGCCGCTTCTTCCGCTTTTTCTTT
>NW_022196909.1:65287931-65305229 GCF_008632895.1 Mastomys coucha | reverse complement strand
TTTCTTTTTTTTTCTTTCTCTTTTTGATTGGGATGTAGCGCGTGCGGCGAGCTCGCCTCCCGCACGGGGGACGTCGTGCAGGCGGAATTACCTCTGCGGTCCTGCGGGGGTCGGGGAGAGGGAGAGGGAGAGAAGAGAAAGAGAGAGGGGAGTCAGCTTGGGCGGCGGCGCCCCGGCTGCCGGCACCTGGGGAAGGAAAACACGCCCCGGCACACGCGCCGCTGCGGGCGCCAAAAATAACGCGCGCGCGCCAGCGCCCACCGCCGCGCGCCGCGTCCCCTCAGGCCCCGCGCTCGGCGACGAGGCCCGGCTCCCGCGCGGGCTCGCGGCGGGGCGCGAGGGACACGTGCGCCCACTCGGTCCGCGGCGCTGGCGACACGCGGAGGCGCGGCGCGCGGGGCTCCCGGCTCCGCCCAGGCCCGTCACTTTCCCCCCTCGGGGCTCAGCCGAGGCCCGGAGCGGCTTCTGACGGCCCCCGGGCCCACCGCGACCTACCCGCGGCCATCGCCTCCCGAGCTTCGCGCCGCCCCCTACAGGCCGAGGGGACCCGTCTGGGCTCGGGGCACGGGCGTTGCGGTTGTGGTCGCTCTCCTAGGCCGGCTCAGCCAGGCGCACGCCACCGCCGCCTGTCAGTCACCCGAAGGCGTCCCGAGGGGGACAGCCAGCGAGCCCGCAGGCCGCGGGCGGGCCGAAGGTCCCGGGGCTGTGGTCTTGGCTGCTGCGCCTCGCGCCCAGCTCCAGCCCCTTCCCTCGGCGGAACCCGCTCCCTTCCCACCCTGCTCCCCACTGGACTTCCTCAGTGGAGCAAACCCATTTCACATACAGAAACCAATCCTTTTGCGTGCCCTTGAACTGCTAAACTCAATGGGCACGACGCAAGTTGCCAGGATCTGGGGTAGGGACGGCATGGCTGGCAGGCGTTGAGAGACAGAAGACCTCCGCAGAGTTTATTTGGTGCCTCTGGGTTGTCCCACAGAGGTTTATCATTGGAGTCTGTGTCTTACCTAAACCTGCCACCAGAGATACTTGCTTGTCCAATCCCTAGTGGGTACCATCCAAATCAGGACCATCTTTTTGGATCAATGATCAACGTGTCGCTCCCATATGCAAATACTTTCCTTGACCCTCCATTCTGGAGAATGCCAAGGAAGAGTGCAGGGCCACTGTGTAGCCTGGCAGGGCCATTGGCAGAGCAGCAGGACCAGTAGTGCACTGTATGGTACCAGAGGCTCCACCCACCTCCCCATTCCAGACACCCTGAGGTCCAGTCTCAAGCCTAATTCTAGCTTCCCAGTTTTTCTCTCACTGTATTCTGTCTTCTGAGTCCCCTGGGACAGAACTTAGAGACCTTGCCCTCATTAGCATGATATGGTAAGCAAATTGCAGAGAAGACTCTAAGGAAAAGAGCTTTACATTGATAAACATGCCCACCCTCCCCCCAGATGCAACATCAAAATCCTTCCCTGGTATTCGTGGGATGTTTTAATTCTTATGATCCCCTGGCACACTTTTGTAAACATCTGGGCAAGTCAAATAGGGCCTACACATTAACAAATGTTTTCTTATGGATAGTCAACATTTTAATTCTTTTTTCAGCCCACCCCTCCATATTAACTCCTTTCCTAGTTTAGTCTCAAAATATTTTTTTGTCTTCTGACAGTTTTGCAGAAAAATACTTTCAGATCAGCTTTTCATTTGCTTTATTAGATTTACAGCCATAATTTGTTTGAGTATGTATTAGAGAGAATAGAAGGGAGTGGTCTTCCTGTAGAAGTTCTCTAATACTGATGTTTTTCAGTAATCACTGGGAGGATCCTGTCCCTCCTGTAGTAGACTCTTATTCTCTACATATACATGACAGTAGCCAAAAAATGATGTAGCTAACAAAGATTCTTCAACTCTTTCCTGGAGAGCTCTGAGCTGAGTAGGGGCATCCTGAGGGTCAAACATCCAGAGTGGGTTGTTGTTTTGTTTGTTTGTTGTTGTTGCTGTTTACAGAACTACCATCTAATTCATAAATGCCCTCCAAAATGAACTCTCTATCTCATTCTAGATTCCCAACAGATCATATCAGGGAGATTTCGTTGAAATAAACTTGGCATTTAAATTAAAACATTCCCCAAAGCATTTTGGCAGATCTGTTACTAATGATGGCAGACACCCAAGACCCGTGCCAGGTTCCAATTCATCCCTGACCTAACTACTTGTCTCCCACAAGCTCCTGGTCACACATGTGTTAGAAAGATACTTGCTCCACAAACAGCCAACCGTTAGGTACCTTGATATGGTGACAGGAAGAGGCATGTTCCTGTGACATGCAGTTCTTGGCTCCCAACCTGTTTCTTAAGCTCAGTTAAGAGTTTTTCTTCATCACAAACAGTGCGGGTAACCAATCCTTTCTCCTGCTTCCTGCCCGTGCCTCTTCAGTCACTAAGTGATTGCTTTCTATCACTCCTGTTCTGCGAGCAATGGTATTCAAGAAATTGTAAATATTATGCCAAAATACTCGCTGAAGAGTTTTCATGGCATTGTAAAATTCATAGAAGTTAGAGTTAGAAAAGGAGCCAAAATATAGTCATTCAACAAATACCATGTAGCATTTCCTTTCAACTAATTTTCAGAGCAAAGCAATAAAATGCCATTGATAAAATGTTCCTTCTGGATAACTCTGCGGCGTTGGTGCCAGCTTATGGCATCTATACAGTAATGGTTGAATTCGGATAAGCAACCTGTTTAAAAGTCAACAGATACCTTTGTAATCTCATGCTAGAATACTAGCAATGCATAACTTTGTCTCTCTTGGGACTTCCTCACATGTCAATCACCTCAGCTGTTAATCATTGTCATTCTTCACCAAACTGTCTTCCATTTGTTTGCATTATTAATTTGAGACCTAGCATGTGAGCTATTTAGGGTCCAGTCCATAATAAACTCCCAGTCTCCCCGAATAACCCTGATGCTGTTTACAGACTTCTCCGTGTCACTTACACTGCTGTGGGTCATGAATTCGGATCTGGTTTCAACTTCACAGGCTCTAATATTACAAGTCCAGATTTTTCTGACTCACTGAGCACTTGGCCTCTGCATGCTTCTCTCCTCAACGTATTCTGGTAACTTTTATTTCCCCAAATCCACTTTCATCTTACCTCCTATGTTTCTCTGAAGATGCAGTTTAACTTCAGGCCTTCCTATTTGACTGCTCCCCGCCCGAACACTTAATGTGGGAGATAAGTGGAGCAGAAGCTATGGAACACTTAACGGAAATCCCAGATTATATCAAAGCACTGGTCCACAGAGGGAGCCCATTGGCTTCCTGAGTCAATCCATGCTTTTTGTTTTTATCTACTATGTCCCTGAAACACACACTGAATTTATCCCATCATCAGCCTTAACATCAAGAAGTAGACAATGTCCTTTTTCTTTCTGGGCATTCATGTGCCAAAAGTTTTTATTTCCATAGTCTTTCTCTACTTTGGCACTGAAGGACCTTCAACCACGTTCCTTGGATCAGTGTTCCAAAGTCCAGATGGCTGCCAAGAGACAGTGCACTCAGACAATCACATCAATGCCTTCTAGTCAAGAGGAGCCACTTTGTGAATTCATTAAATTTTCGCAGTGGCTATTGGATTAGGTAGCACTTTAAGGTGACCTATTAATTACTGGGGATTCAATACGATTATTCTATTTTAAGAAGTAGCAATGTGGTAGACTCATACATTTCACCCCAAAGATACCTGTTTTTATTGCACTACGTTTTTAGTTCTCTCGTGTACACTTGAGTGCTTTTATGTCATTATTTTATTACAGGAATCACTGGCCATTGCAGACACAAATGTCTATGTGGCCTGTGAGTAATGAGAGAACCCAGGTGGACTTGTTTAATCAACTGATAGAATTTATAGTTTTCAACAGTGATGTACTTTGTGTAGAAATTAAAGAGGAATGTCCTGCCTGATTGATCTGCTTTTCATAGGTCCTTGCCACCAGAAACATTCCAGCATTCTCTTATCTCTGAGGAAGATGTGCACATAGAGATGAGTATAGCTGTCATTCAGCAGAGTGGGGTGGCAATATTGTGTACTGACAGCTCGGATCACCTGCAAAGGAATCTTACTGCATCCTGAGGAAATGCTGGCCCACACTGACAATTTCATTTTATTTTTCCAGAGAAGCCACAAATCTAGAATATAAAACTTGCTATTTACTCAATCTATTTTCTTAGAGATATGAAAAATGAAAAAGATTTTGGTGTGTTGATTGCTATTATTCTTATTAGTACTTTTCCAACAAGGTCTCTTATCATAGCCTAGGCTGACCTGGAAGTATCTAGGTATCTCAGCCTAGTCTCAGACTCTTGGTAATCCTCCTGGATGCTAGCATTTTAGATGTGAGCCACCGTGCCTTTACAAGATGTATAGAAAACCTTGTCTTCTCCTGTCCCACCTTCAACGGCATGGCAAGCAGTAGCTTGGGACAGTCCTAAACTTGCATTTCTTTGTGTTTTGTTAACGTGGTCAAATAGCCAATATGCAGTGAGTTTGCTCCCAACACACTTCCCTTCATCCACTCATCTCATGCAATCAGCCTTAGAGGTCTCACCTCTGAAACCCACTATCTAGCCAGAAACATGGCCATTTCATCTGTCATGTTCTAGTGTTTCCTGCTCCTGTAATAAATACTATAAGCAAAAGTAACTTGAAGAAGAAAAGACTTAGTTCCTCTTAGACTTCCAGGACATGATTCATCACTGGTGAAGTCATGACAGGAACTCAAGGCAGAAGCTTCTAGCAGAAATCGTGATCGTGCTCTGTTAACTCTCTTACCAGCCTAGGGACTGTGCCACAGTGGGTTGGGCCCTCCTAAATCAATCATTAAACAAGATAATGGCTCACAGACATAGCCACCAACCAATCTAATTAGGGAAACTCCTAAACTGCAGTTTCCTCTCCTGGGATGATTCTAAGTTGTGTCAAGTTGACAATGGAAAGTCCATTGCAAGTCCCGCCTCCTTCCTCCCCACAATCCCCCCCCCCATTGTACCTGCCAGTCATTGATGGCCGTACCTCCCCCACTCCATCGATTCTCAGTCCACTAGCATTCTTGCATCAACTCCCCCTGGCCATCCAGGCCTCACAGCCAAGGCTTTTAACCTAACATTCTCAGTGGCACACTAGTCCCTTCTCATTCTTGCCCTCCAGTGTCTACCTCGCCAAGGTAAATCTCTACATAGATCTAATCATGGCCTTTTCCATGCATGCTCCAAGCTGCCATTCAGCTAAAGAAAAAAAAAAATCATGTAGCCAAGCTATCTGACAAATATATGACTACTGTCTCTAGTGGGGCCCTTGGTGCTTTTAGGCAACATTTTAACCTTTGCTACTGGGCACAGATCTTTTCTCCAAACTGTTGGTCTTCTGATGGGCCCCTTGGCTCCCTAGCTCAGAAGCTGCCGTAGGATTCTAATTCAGATAGTCAACTGCCTCAAGAAATAAACTATATTGGCTGTTTTTCCACTTTGCCTGCCCTTATCCCACTCACCTCCCTGGTGGTCTAAAGTTGGCTTCAAATGAGAAGCTGTGTGTGTTAGGTGTGATTATTAGCTTCCTCTGTTATAATGTGATTCACCTTTGAGTTTTGTTACCTTCCCTTGAGTGCAAGCTGAAGTGGAGTCTTCCCTGTTGGAGTGGCCCATACCAATGCCAAACATGTAAGAACAAGAAGAAATCAAGATGTTTGGAAACAGCCTTGACTCAGGTACCCTAAAACGACATAAAAGGAGAAGATGCCTTCAGAAAAGGATAGAAGTACAGCTCGGTAGTGGGCACTTGCCTCTCTGGTCCCAGGACTGAAAAGAACAAAGTATTCTAAGCATGCTCAAGGCAAGCAGAACTCTATATGAAGTCACACAAGTGAGTGCAGGGAGGGAAAGACTTGAGCCACAGTAAAGGGGTTCAGAACATGTGATCAATAATCCATTCAAGGGCAAATACATGAGGAATGTGCAGTATCTGGCAGAACTCACCCACGTCATATCACATGACCTCACCACTCTTGGATCTGAAGGTGTACTTTGAGCTCATGTAACATTCTGTGCAATACCAAGGCTGCTGCCAGGAGCCCCACAGCTCAGACTGACACTGCTGTGTGTCAGGAGCACCCGTGTATTTGCAGTAGACACAAAGTTTTCTGCTCTTAGATAAATGCTGGTTTAATTACAGAAAACAACATGATATTTTCCTACCATCAGTTCTCAGCATGTAAATATCAATTAGTATATTGGAACATGTTGGGTTCAAATGATTTGTCTTTAAAATCACCACTTAACTTCTTGATTTGAGCTTTATTTTTTTTTAATTGTTAAATGAATTTTGACTTGGAAGTAAGACTGTTTCCAGCAAGTTTTGAAATGACCTGTACAGACTTCTGCCATTTCGTGCTACATAGTTATGCAAAGCAGTATCTTTTGCACTGACAATCATAAAATCAAAATTTCCATCAAGTTTGAAAAACATTGAAGATGTTCTTTATCCTGCTAATATCCAGCCATGCTTTTAATCTTTTTGTAAAAATAAATACACGTGGTACGTCCATCTCATTAGAATGAAATTTTTCTTTGTGATAGTTTGAATATGCTTGACTTAGGCACAATTAGGAGGTGTGGCCTTGTTGAAGTAGGTGTGTCACTGTGGGCATGGGCTTTAAGACCCTCTTCCTAGCCATGTGGGAGCCAACCTTCTCCTGGTTGCCTTTGGAATAAGATGTAGAACTCTCAGTTACTCTAGCACCATGTCTGCCTGAATGCTGCCATGCTTCCTGCCTTCATGATAATGAACTGAACCTCTGAACCTGTAAGCTAGCCCCAGTTAAATGTCATTCTTTATAAGAGTTGCTGTGGTCATGGTGTCTGTTCACAGCAATGGATATCCTAACTACAACAGACTTTGTCTTTAATAAATAGTAAAATTATATGTATACAAAGGATTATTTTTGAATAAGTTTATTATATATTGTCAGCAAATGTTGCATCTGTATTCCTATTTTAAATACTTATATACATGGATGGCATAAAAATTTTGGGAGTTAAAAGTAGTCAGGAAAAAGTTCAAGAAACCATATTCAAAGCAATGATAAGGGTATCCAAAAGCCAGGCAAGGAAGAGACGCCTTCCTTCATCAGAAGCACCCTCGGGCTGGACACCGAAGCACTAAGTAAGAGATTTTAAATCACTCAATGTAGTTTTAAGTCCCTGATGCTGTTAGACAGATTTGCCAATTCTAGCTCACCTCCACTGTGACACTATGGATACAAGGACTTTACATGAGGAAAAGAGGATGCCCTCTCCCACCTCACTTGTAGCCAGCATGAGCTGGTGAGAGATAACCGTAGATGAGATGCCAGAGCCAAGTGAACCTTGAGTAGAAGAGACCAAAGTCACCTACAGTACAGAGGGGTTCTCTCTCCTATAATATCACTGTCGTGGGGCAGGTCCTCCCCCTTTCTCTCCTTTTTGTTCAATCTACTTCTCTCTTCATGGGCTGCTTTCCTTCCACATATTAACTGCCTTCCTTAACTGCCTCCCTCTCTTCTCACTCTCCTTTCCCTCACATGAAGCCTCCCTATCCACAACACATCCTGTTCTGTGATTCTCGCTCTTTCTCCACTTCCAGGCTCTTCTGTCTGCTTTCTGCCTTTTCTACTGGAACTGCCTCCATAGAGATCCCGGTTGCCACACTGAGTGCTGGTTTTCACTTTTTATATTTGTTGACTTTTTTTCTGGAACATCTGATGATAACTTCTCTATTGTTGACACGTTTCCTGGGCCTGCCAAGGTTCTGGGCTGACTTATCAGCTTAAGCATATTACATCTAAACTCCATAGATGGGTTTTCCTACACTCCGTACGTCATTCAGGAGTGTTCAACCCACATGGTAGCATCACTGAAAAAGTCAGCATCAATAGCCACTTCTAGCCACTTCCTGTGTGTTGCCCTGTTTAAGCACCGAGGCATTGCAAATTGACCCAGAACTGTCTCTCAAGCCCATTCCCATCAGCATGGACAATTTACTGTGTCAGCACACTCCACACAGACTTCTGCACTTGCCTCCTAACCCTGCCTGCCACCTTTCCCTTCCAGTGCCAAGCTGTGTCTCCAGATCCAATAGAATGATCCAGGGGGCAGGAGTGAGGAGGAGGGTGAGGTGGGATTTCTAATCAAATTCAAACTCTCCAATGGTCTTGCTTCAAGAAAACTTCCTTTTTCTTATGGATACACACAAAGACAATCTAGGCCTCGGGTTTCTTTCTAGTGTAATCTCCTGCTTCAATGTGCCCAACAGTTTCACACTATCTTTGTGAAGAAGCCAGACATTGTCACCTTCTGCCTGTGGTGTCTGCCAGGTGTAGAATTCCTTCCCCACCCCCCACCATTAGAAGTAGGAGGTATCTATCCTTCAAGAAATATAAATGTTTATTTCTTTTATAATATATCTTAATAATTCATCACTGTTTCAAGGCCCTTGAAGCACTAACAACATACCTTCACAATGGCTCTCATTAAAATATATCTCATTCATTTATTTATGAATCTTTGCCCATATAAGTTAGCTCCACTTAAAGCTTTTTCTCCATGCTAAGTTAGTGAGCCTTTGACATTACATAGGACTTACCATCACTCCACCAACCAAGGGCTTACCTACCATGGAGTGTTAATAATTTTGCAGATTTTAATTTAATAAGACTATCTTTGCCCTTCAGTACTCATAAACCCTTTTCTTGTTTTCTAAGTCCTCTTCCTTGGATATTTTAAGTTTCTATAAACTCCATACTTCATGCTTCTTTCTATTTTTTCCTTATTACCCCATGCACATAAACTCTTTCAGGTAGCTACCATTTGCACTTTGAAAGTGACTACTTGATTCTATGAAGGAAGGTCACCAATTTGAAGTTGAAAGTACATCTATTGACCATTGTGTATAAATTAACAGTTCCATTAAAAATGAGTTAATGAAGTAGTCTGGGCCTCACCATAGGGCATTGAAAATCCCAGTCTATGTGTGAGAGGTGGAATATAGCAAAACACCACTAGACCAAACCCATCACCCCTCCAGCGTGGTATAGTACTCAACTCCATAATTAGTCAGAGACCCCTATCACAAACAACACACCATACAAGGCAGGATGAAATCTCCAGAAATCTGTTGTTAAAGCAACCAAAGTAACGTAAATAGAAGCTTCCCCAGACTGCTCCCACTTACACCCAGTAGCAAAAAAAAAAAAAAAAAAAAAAAAAAAAAAAAAAAACCTGGAACACCTGTGAGGAGCAACAGTTGAGTTAATGGTGTCACACAAGGCAGTAAGGCAGTATCGGGGAAAGGTTCCTACCCTCTGTGGGACTGACTTGGAGAGGGGCATAGGGAAGGAAGTAGAGGAACTTGAAAAATGAAGCCTGGGAATCACAGGTTATGGTTTTATAATCTGGTTTGGTGTCAGTCAAGAGATAGAAATACCAGAGGACCACAGAAAGGAAGTCAGGCTTGTGTGAGCCTAGCTTTAGAGGAAGTGATGGAACTCGCTTGCCACGTGAGGTCAGAAGGTCACAGTGGAGAAGCCGACAGCTCAGGCTACTGTGCATCTTAATTTCTGTCTCCATTTGGGTCCTGTACAAATGGTTCGTATGTTATTTAAGTGGTGTTAAGGTACTATGGGGAGATAGCCTCAAATGATCTCTGAAGATCTTGCTATCTTAGGAATCATGGACCCTGAGCTAGACTGGGATAAAGAGAAACCTCTGCTCTGCCATCAGGCACTGGAATGCATTACCAATGGAGCCTTGGAATTTTCTTTTCTTGAGAACCTTGAGAACTGGGAAGGCAATTATCTGCCAGGATTGTAGGGGCGGTTCCAGCCCCAAGGCAAAAGGTCACAATGAAAGACTCTGGCTGACCTGCTGATTCTCAATGTTCAATCACTGGTGGTTTTTTGAATTTATAATTGAAGTCAAATTAAATGTTTTACCAGCAGCAGCAGCTCCCTCACCCCCCACCCCCAGTTCTTTCTTGTCTATTTTAATGGAATTACTATTTGGTCTGATACAATGAAACATTGTAGCCTTCTTCCAAATGCAGTTTCTCTCCTGTGGAGTTTTGGTGTCTTGAAACCAAATACCTTTGTCACCATGTATTTCTAGAATCTTCGCTGTAACAGTTTGCTCCACTGGTCCATTCCCCTACTTTGTAAGTTAGGTTTCCCTTCTCTTTACCATTGAGCAGAGATCCAGGTTACTTGGTCAATTATAGATGCCTTGCTCCTGAGATGGTAACTTCTTTGATGGTGTGTGCTTGCTGTGTTTGTGATAATTAGGAACAGTTAGGAGCATGGTACAATGTAATCAAGGCATGGTCTGATATTGTACTTTCGACTCACACGGCATCCAAAATAAAGTCGTTTTCTCTTCTGTATACTCCAAGATCAAACTTAGCCTCCTTGCTTCCACAAAAGCACATACTGAGCCAGCTTTACATTCTTTACACATCCATCTCTCTCCAAATATCTTATTAGAGTGCATTGATACTTCAGCCATAGAAAAGATCCCCATTGTCTCCACTCCATCTCTGTTTCCCTTTTAAACAGGACCTTAGTTCAAGGTCTTCCTTGCCTAAGCCCTTTTCTTTGTGGTGGTCGGTAAACAGATCCATCCAGCAGTCTAGTGTGTGTGCTCGTACCTTTAGAGGAAGCCAAGACTCCGGGTACTTTAGATGAGTAGGGAGCACGCTGGCGGGTGACTCAGCCGGATCAGAGGCACTCTGCCTGCGAGTGTAGATCAGAACCCTGGGAGTCAATCACTGCTTGATACAAAACAAATCCTTTAAACCTCGGGGATTTTTAGTTTCCACCTTGGTCACATGGGGGATAAAAATGATGTCTGGGGCCAGTGATGTGAGTCAGAAGGTAAAGGTGCCTGTGGCCTAAAGAGTGGATCTCAGTCTCTTAGGGCACATGGTGGAGGAAGAGGAGTGACCTCTGAGCACGCGCGTGCACAATCACACACACACACACACACACACACACACACACACACAAACACACACAAACACACACACACGCTAAATGTAATAAAAATGTTTCAAATAAAAATAAAAAACAGTAACTAGTCTTTATATCTTTCTCCTAGGGTAGATGGTGGAGCAAGTCACAAGCCTTCCAGAATGTCATGAACACTGATTTTAAAAGTAGCAATATAAATACATAAATAGATTTGTCCCAAAATTCTACACACCATTTCTGGCACACATAGGAAATCTCAGTTCCATCTTCATGTAAAGTACATCCCTTCTCACTGCTTCACTAAAGGTTATTTTTAGGTATTATATCTTATAATCAGCAGCCTCCTTATTTCCATTTTTTAATATAATAGAATACTTATTCTATCATGGAATATGGATATGTACTGTGTCCCATGGAGGTCTGTTAACAATGGATTCCTTCTTGGCCTATGGGCTTGGGGATTATTTACACATCCACGTGTCCATCCTTACTCTGCTATAAAACCGTTTTAGTCTTCTACTACAGAGTCAACTAACCTGGGCTCATGGGGGCTTACAGAGATGGAACCACCAACCAAAGAGCATGCAGAGGCTGGACCTAGGCCACCTACACATTTGTAGCAGATGTGCTATTTGGTCTTCATGTGGGTCCCCTAATGTTGAAGTGGGGATTGTTTCCAACTCTGTTGCCTGCCATTGGATCTCTTTACTCTATCTGGACTGCCTGGTTGTGCCTCAGTGGGAGGGGATGCGCTTAGGACTACTGTGACTGGATGCCCCAGGGTAGGGTGGTACCCAAGGAGGGTTTCCCCTTCTCTGAGGAGAAGAGCAGGAGGAGGTAATCTGGGAGGGACTTGTAAGGGTGGAACTGGGATGAGAGGAGGGGTGAGGGTGGGGGTGACTGGGATGTAAAATGAAGAAAGAAAACAAACAAACAAAACAAGAATCCCTAAGAAATAAAAACTGCTTTAGTCTTCTAAATCTAAGCTGCTGATTCCAAAGAGAAAGAACCAGAACCCTGAGAGAAACAGATGATCTCACTGAAAAAGAGGGGTGCCTGCTTAGCAAGCAGACACTGTCTTGGGAAAAGCCCACACAACCATCCTGAAAGGCACATAGGTAGTGGGGATCACAAGTTGGCATTGTTCCCAGGATCCAAACAAAAGAACATATTAGAACTGGGGCTTTTCTTGTGCAGCTAGCTCAATGGGCTACCTTCTGGCAAGAACAGAACAGCAGAGAGGACCAAAAGTTGTGTTACTGGCTCTCCTGGGAACTCTGGCTGATTCCAAGCCTCAGGTAGGACATATAAGAACCCTGGGGTGATTAAGGCATCAGGCTCACATCCAGGCTGTCACACAGGCCTTACAAGGAGAGCACACAGTTGGATGTTATGGATTTATGGTATATAGACCGTTTCCAAGCTCTGGAGGTGGGATTCCTTTGTTGCTTCAGCCTTTGGCAGCAGCTGAACTGAAAATTAAAAGTAATCTGGAGACAGATAGAAGGATGAGTGAGGGCAAAGCATGCTCACCTCCCACTGAGTTAACACCCCTGCCTTGTGAGTGACAGAAGGAACAATAGCAAAAGCAGGTATAATGCACACATTTGTTCCCATTTCACAGATGAGATGCTGAGGCACAACAAAAATTGCCCAAGTCTTCTTGAGCTGACTCCATTTATGTCACAACTGATGAATATCAAGGGAGGAAGTCAGGCTGCCATGCACAAAAGTGCAGTCCAATACAATTGGTGGGTGTAGATAGCACCATCATCTCCAGAACAGTGGGACCCAAGGAGTCACCTGGTGAGCTAGTCCTTTAACCAGAGCACTGGGGTTTGAAGAATGCCCATATTCCCGTTCTTTTCCCATTTCCCTCCGTGGGACCACAGTACAAAGAGACACTTCTGAATATCCAAAGACCTTTATCACCTTGGTGTAGCCCTGAGGCATGGCCATGCAGCTCAGTGAGGACTCAGTGAGTTTGTATCAGGCGCCTGGTTTCTTCCAAGGCTTCTTGGAGTTACCTCTCTTAGCTCACACAGACTGCACATGCACTGCTCTTTTCCCTATCTCATGCAGAGGAGAATTAAGAAGACAGGATGATGAGCATGTCCTGACTTAGACATGAGATCTCTAGTATACTCCCCAGTGGCTTAATCCCACGCTGCTTCACCAAAGGCATCTCTAGTCTCTGGATTGCACAGAAAAGGCTCAGCTGCCTCCTTCGCTCCTCCAGAGAAGGGCTGTATTTTGGAGAAATGTGAGTCTTGCACCTCCCGGATGAGGGTGGGATGTAGTTAAGGCAGAAGGATTGTGGGAGAAAATGATTAAACCCAGAG
Source organism: Mastomys coucha (assembly GCF_008632895.1). Classification (NCBI taxonomy): domain Eukaryota; kingdom Metazoa; phylum Chordata; class Mammalia; order Rodentia; family Muridae; genus Mastomys; species Mastomys coucha. The sequence continues at coordinate 65,291,844 of NW_022196909.1, read as the reverse complement.
CTTCCTTTTACTCCAGCTGCTCCAAACTAAAGTCTTGGTGGGGCCTGAGCTCCATCCCATCTGTTGGACACCTGACCTGAAGCGCCTCTGGAAGCAATAAAGGAACATTTGACATTAAGTGAAAGAGACAACAGAGAGAGCTGTTGGCAGTAATTTCACCCAGGTTTGGGGGAAGGCTAACCGGAGGACTTTCTTAAAACTGCCTGCTAGAGAGGTATTTCATTTAGATAATGGAATGACTTATCTAGAAAATCCAACAAATCATCCCCAATCAGCCTGTGACAAAATGTAACTCCAGCAAGGCCATTGACTGCACAAGGCTGGGTACATAACTGGGGCAGGAGGGCTCTCTGCAAACTGCAAATTCTGGAATGATTAAGAATCGTAAGACACTAACATCAGTTGACCAGACAAGAATTAAACTGAATTCTGAGACTAGGAGCCTATGGGTGGGTCATAGCACCCTGGAAGCATCCTCTATGCCAGTACATATGGCAGCAGCAGCAGAGTCCCAGAAATGTGATTGCAGATACGAGTACTGAAATATATGGCAGAGTCGTTAGACAAATAGGAGAGAAGGTCTGTGGCTGAAAGGGTGAAAAGAAGTGAAGCAGAAGACTGGGCAACAGATGGAAAGTATACCTACAACAAAGGGTTACAAAGATCCTTTGTAGTTACACAAATTAATCGTATATGGAGATAGAAAAATGCCCTTCTGCTGAATGCAAGAAACAAGAGCATGAAATCTATGAAAACATTACAATGTAGCAATACATTTATAATTAAATAAAGAGAACAGAGTTCTACAGAGACAAGTTCATAAAAATGAAAGCCAATGTTCTATACTAGTCCTCTCAGAAGGAAGCTAGAGTAACAACAAATAAATACCAGGAGATTCAGCAAGTAAATTTCTCTCTCTGAGTACACACTGCTCAGGAAATGAGATTAGAAATGCCACAAATTAATTCTGTACCTAAAATTCATGGAAGTAATGAGCCAAAAGACAATAAGAAAATAAAAATACAATCTTATAAAGAAATCCAACAGGAAAGTAGTACACATTCTGACAAAATGGCAAAACTGGCAAACTATTAACCAATAAAAAAGAAATAACACATTAATGTGATCAGTGAAAAATTAAACTGATTTTTCTTAAATACCAAGAAACACTGTTAAGGGATAGGGATGCAGCTTAGTGGTAAAGGGCTTGCCCTGGGTTTAATCCCTAGCCTACAAACAAAGAAACCAACAAAAAATCATTATTCTGAGCTGCAAATATCTAATTTATTTAATAGACATGCTTTCTTGATTTTGCACAAGCATGTAATAAAAAATACATAGTCATGAACAGAAAACAGTTGGGTGAGCTAGGTGCTATTATCCCAATACATTAGTGGTGAGTTCTTTCAAAGGTTTTAAAAAATAAACAATTCCTATACTACGTAAGTTGCTCTCAGATATAGTTTTAAAGTACAGTATGCTTTTGTCAAAACAGTATGAATTTTTTTGAGCCCCAACTTTATCATAAAAGTACAAAACCTGAGTAACATTTACAAGCAAAAACAAAATAGGAGGGAATCCATCCAACAGAGGAACAATCAGGATTCTCCCTGAAATAGAATGTTAGTAACCGTGGACTCAATTATAATACATTGGCAATATATGTGTAGCTACTTCTACACCGAACACCACATTCCATCACAATGCTCTCAAGAAGAGAGATTACAAACAAACACAAACAAGAATGAAACTTAAAATCTTTTTTATCAGGCTGGAGAGATGGCTTGGGGGTTAAGAGCACTAACTGCTCCTCTAGAGGTCCTGAGTTCAATTCCCAGCAACCACATGGTGGCTCACAACCATTTGCAGTGGGATCCGATGCCCTCTTCTGTCATGCAGGCATATATGCAAACAGAGTATTTATATACATACATAAGTAAATCTTTAAAAAATATAATAAAACCTTTTAATCAAGTTAATATATCTACACCTAAGAGCTAGAAAAGAGTCACAACAATAGTATACATAATTCAGAAATGGTCAAGGGTGTGGGGAGCCGCAGCTGCCATCCTATATATATTGAACACCTGGTCTCCGGCCGGAACGGAGAGCATTGTGATAAACAAAGCCCTTATTGGGAAAAGCTGAGTGCCTCCAGTTTGTGATGCAAGCTGGCATGATTTCCCGCAGCCTATTATGCTTTGCCACATAGCCGATGCTGATTGGGACCAGGGAAAGTATTTAACCCATGAGGGCTGGGGCTAGATAGAGAGTAATAGTAGAAGCTAGCTAAGAAAGAAGAAAAGATGAACGAATGATTTTGTAGTAAAAGGTTCCTGAATAAACTGCTTGGAGAAGGGTTCATGGTTACCTCCTTATTTCCGCTGGTCGGTAAGGTGGCGACAAATGGTGGCCCGTACGGGGAATGGAGAAGAGATGTACGGGGAGAGACGTATGGGGAATGGAGAACTCTTGTACGTGGAACTCGATGGGGAAATCTTCTATGACTCAGAACTCCTTGCAGACAGGGCAATCGACTGGTAAGTTCCCAGGTAAGGTAGGACAAAAGGGAAGGTCCTCGGTAAAGAGACAATAAGGTCTCCGGATTGGAGTGATAAGGTCCCGTCAAGGACAAATCAAAAGTGATAATATGGGGAACTCGCAATCTTGCCCCGTGTTTGTTGCTCTTAAGGAGCTATTAAAAGCAAAAAAGATAGATTTAAAGAGACAAACCCTAGAAAGATTTCTGTCAGAGGTAGATATCGCTGCCCCTTGCTTCGCAGTGTTGGGTCACCTGACGTTGTCCAGCTGGGATGAATTAGGGAGAGATTTGGAATTCGCCTGGGAGGAAGGAATAATAAAAGGTGGAGTCCGACCAATCTGGAAACTGATTAGGAGCTGCCTGGAGAATAAAGTGTGTTCTAAAGCAGTAGAGAAGGGACAGGAAGCATTAGAACAGCTGAAGGAAGAGAGGTCAGCAAAGTCTGAGAAAAATCAGACTGATGAAGGTGGCTCGGACTCTGAAGGGGAACTTGAGAAACTAGTACAGAAAATGGAGAAGTTCACCATTAGGGTGGAGCCCACAGGTCCAGGGCTGCCTATATCCAATGAATAGGCTGCTATTAATTGAGCAGCTGGTAATCCTGCCTGGGATTTGGATATGCTTTTGGGACAGGGCAGGTTTGTGCAGCAGCAAATTGGATATCCACTGCAGGTGTATGAGCAAGTTATTATGCTTGCTACAAGAGCATGGAAATCATTGCCTAACAAGGGAGAAGTTGGAGGAAATTTGACTAAAATTATTCAGGGACCCATGGAGCCCTTTTCAGATTTTGTAGCTAGAATAGTAGAAGCAGCTGGAAGGATTTTCGGAGACTCAGATGCGGCCATGCCGCTGATTAAGCAATTAGTTTATGAGCAATGTACCAAGGAATGTAAGGCTGCCATAACTCCCTACAAACATAAGGGACTTGAAGCTTGGATGAAAGTATGTAGGGAACTGGGCTGTCCATTAACTAATGCAGGCCTTGCTGCTGCGCTTATGCAGATAACGCAAGGTAATAAGTGGAACCCAGGTATATGCTTTCGGTGTGGACAACCGGGACACCTTAAAAGGCAGTGTCTCAATAGAGGAAAAACAGCAGAAGCAGGAGCTATGCAGGACCGTCCAAAACAACCTGGATTGTGTCCAAGATATAAAAGGGAAATCATTGGGCCAATGAATGCAGATCAATGAGAGATATTAATGGACAGTCACTAACTACAGGCTATGGTGGAGCCAGGTCAAAAAACAGGCAGCGGGGCCATCGCCCACAGGGCCTGCAAATATATGGGGTGATGGAGAACAAGCCAGAGGGGAATTGGCCAACCCTGCAGTATCCCAACCAGTGCGGAGAGCCACTAAGGGGAGCGC
>NW_022196909.1:65286789-65287581 GCF_008632895.1 Mastomys coucha | reverse complement strand
TGGAGCCTTTGTAAGCTTACACCTAGATCAACGTCCTCTTTTGGAGATAAGAGTGGATGGAAAGAAAAATCTTAGGACTTCTTGATACTGGTGCAGATAGAAGTATTATATCAAAGAAGGATTGGCCTAAGGGATGGCCTCTTCAAGAGTCCTCTCAAACTCTCAAAGGATTAGGTTATGCAAAAACCCCCACCATAAGTGCAAGAGAATTGCCCTGGGAAGATGCAGAGGGACATTCAGGGAAAATCCAGCCGTTTGTATTTGAACTTCTGGTATCATTATGGGGACAAGATCTATTATTAGAAATGGGATTTACATTAACTAATGAAGGAAATTATACTGAGACTTCTCATGGTATTATGCAGGCCATGGGATATCATCCTTCCTTTGGTCTAGGGAAGTATTTGCAAGGCCAAAAGTCCTCCATTGTTGCTCAGCTGCGTGAAAGGAGGCAGGGGCTGAGTTTTTCCTAGGGGCCGCTGAGGAAGGTATACCCATCACTTGGAAGACAGAAGAACAAGTGTAGGTTTGTCAGTGGCCTTTATCCTCTGAAAAATTAACGGCTGCAGCTCATCTTGTGCAAGAACAGCTTGAATTGGGGCATATTAAACCCTCAGTTTCACCATGGAATACCCCTATTTTTGTAATAAGGAAAAAATCAGGAAAATGGCGATTATTACATGATTTAAGAGCTATTAATAGACAAATGGAGATCATGGGGCCTGTTCAAAGAGGATTGCCATTATTATCAGCCCTGCCAAAGAAATGGCCTATAATTGTAATTGATATTAA
>NW_022196909.1:65247344-65286044 GCF_008632895.1 Mastomys coucha | reverse complement strand
TAATGCTAAACTGCTAGCACCTTTGCCCCTAGAGTAAACAAGCTTAAAAAGGAAACTTGGAACAGCTGAGGCTCCGGATGGCTGGGAAGGACTGATGGGAGATGTAGTTTTGTGGGTGATCACCCAGCAGAGACCAAGTCACCCTCAGGGACATGCCATCAGTTCCTGCACTGCACAGAGAATCAAACAAAAATATATATCTTAATGATACTGAAAGTTTGTTTTGAGATTTATATGTTACAGAAATATACATCCTTGGTGAATTTCCTCATCTAAACTGCCTGCTTGAACTCCTGGTATCCTGAACTTCAGCCTGATCCAGTTAAGACACAGACATCAGTAGACCAGTTCTGTTTTTTTCTTCCACCCCCTCATATCCCTACACCCTCGTTCAGCTTGAAGAAGTTAAGATGAGTCACCTACCCGGTTCCCTGGGCTTTGGGGCTAGAAAAAATTGTTAATAAGTTGTGTTTCTAGAAAATGTAAAATGGTTATATTTGAAATGGGAAAGAAATAGCCAGATTTAATTGTATAGCTATAGAAAGCCTTATAATTTGTTATTAAGTTACATTGTGTGACTAGAACATCTTAAACTAATATGCAAGAAATAAGTAAGAGCTTTTGAATTGAGAACAATGGGTATTAGAATGGTGGGTGCTTTACTGGTCCTTGTTAGTATATTGGCGTTGTGGTGTATCTATGCGGGTCTGGCAGCAATGTCAGGCTGCTTTGGTAGTGCAGGCATTTGCAGCCCTGGAGGCAAGGCAATTTCCACAAGCTTGGTTAACTATTCTGAATGCTCTTCTTCACGCTTAGGATGCAAGGCTAAGCACTGCACTAGAGATCAGCTTTTAGTGGTCTCTTGGAGGGCACGTCTGATTGCATGTGGGTTGAAGCCTCAAATCCCACCTCCAGAAAAAAGGCATAGGACAGGCATGGTACCAACTTGGCTGCTACAGGTTAGGGCTATGGCAAATAAATCACCTAAGACAGAGGTATGTACCAAGTGGCTAAATAAGCCCGGTTTATAGTACAAACTAGCTGTACGTGTTCTCGAAGACGGGTTTGATATTTTGCCAAGAGATATTACTATCAGGTTGTAATGGCATTGCAATGTCCTTCTCATGGTTACTGGAAATCAGACCTCTACTCTTGCCTCTCGCGTTTAAAACAAAAAGGGGGAATTGTGGGGAGCCGCAGCTGCCATCCTATATATATATATATATTGAACACCTGGTCTCCGGCCAGAGCAGAGAGCATTGATAAACAAGCCCTTATTGGGAAAAGCTGAGTGCCTCCAGTTTATGATGCAAGCTGGCATGATTTCCCGCAGCCTATTATGCTTTGCCATGTAGCCGATGCTGATTGGGACCAGGGAAAGTATTTAACCCGTGAGGGCTGGGGCTAGATAGAGAGTAATAGTAGAAAAAGCTAGCTAAGAAAGAAGATGAACGAATGATTTTGTAGTAAAAGGTTCCTGAATAAACTGCTTGGAGAAGGGTTCATGGTCGCCTCCTTATTTCCGCTCGGTAAGGCAGCGACACAAGGGGGTATAAGAGAGCCACAAAATTCACGGGGCAAGATGGTGTATACCTGGAAGACCAACACTCACAAGGCTGAGACAGGTGGATTGCCTTGAGTTCAAGGTTAACCTAGACTACAGTGTGAGACCTTGTATTAAAAAACAAAACAAATGGGGGAGGGGATGGAGAGAAAGACAGAGACATAAACAGAGACAGACAGAGACAGACAGAGAGAGACAGAGAGGAGAGACCTCAATGGCATTTCTTTGCCCTGATGACAAGTTAGTAAAGAATGTGAATGTCTCCCACCAAAACATTCAGATAGTGCTAATAACAGAATGGGTTTGTTATTAAGATATCATAAAACATAAATGGGTAAGTAAAGGAATATATAGTAAATAAAGCAGAAATCAGACCTGTGGAAAGCCTAAATTTAGAAGACTATGTATGTTTAAGTTATAGTGGAGGTAATAGTATTTGGAGGGGGGTAAGAGGCAGTGTAGGGGAGAGAATAATTGGAATACATTGCATATGTGTGTGAAAATGTTAACTAACAAGATCAACCAATAAAAAGAGAAAAGCAGCTTTAATTTACTATGAAATTGAGTTCCCATATGATACTATGTAACATTTTGTAAATTGATTATATGAATTAGCTGAAATAAGAAATCAATTGATATTAAAGATGTAGTTGTGTTCATATTAATTTCAAATATTTTAAATTCTTTTTGTTTATTTACTTATTTGTTGATTGATTTTTTTAAGATAAGTTTTTGTTATGTAGATCAGGCTACATAACAAACAGGCTCCCTCTGCCTCCCAAGTGCTAAGATCAAAGGTATGTACTCCCACATGAAACTTAAATTCTTAAAGTGAAAAAAAATACAGCTATTAGCTTGGTACAATTATTAAAGAGTGATCAGCTGAATAGAAAAATCAGAAATATATTTAAGGCATTAGATCATTGTTGTCAAAAGAATCTTAAGCAGCATATATAATTCAAATCATCTAGTAGACACATTTTGAAAATTACAAAAAAGCAGGTGAAAATAGTTTAAATATTTTTAATCTATTAAAATATTTCAAAGTGCATTCAATATGAGAGTTATTAGTGATATACTTTGCATTTTTGCTTATATGCCATCTTCAAAATTTTATGTGCATTTTGCAAATATTGTATATGCTTATTCGGGCTCCTGATACTTCACCATGACTGATAACATTCATAAAACTCATGTTGACTCTTAGTCCTGCCTCTCTCTCTTGCCTCCTTGCTCTCTCTCTCTCCTCATTCTGTTCCCCCCTCTCTCCCTATGACCATGGCCAGCCTCTGCTTCTCTACTCTCCCTTTCTCTCCACCTTTTTCTACCTCTTCTACCCTCTTAACTCCCCTCCCCATGCCCTAAATAAACTCTATTCTATACTAAAAAAAAAAAAACCCTCATGTTGAGCAAACTGTATATGTTGACATATAATAGAATTGTATTCTATGTAATATAGCATAAAATATGTATATATAAGTATACATATATTTATATGTATATATATATATATAAATGGCTAAAGAAAATGAGTATGGTTTTATCATTGTGGTATTATTTATGTCAAAACACTGAAAACATTGAAATGGCATCAAATAGAGGCCAGATTAGGGGAAAAATCCTCAAAATAAAACTCTTATAATGAATCTAAAGATACTAGCAATAGATACAAAAATATTAAAATCATAATGATATAAAAAACCCAGATGAAATACTGTATAATATTTTTCAACTCTATGATAATGTACTTTTGTACAACTATAAATTAAAAGCCTGGATTTTGAAGAACTCAAAAGTAGTACAGTACAACTATGCAGTGGTCAATATTATTACATACTATTTTACATAATTGCACACACTCTAACAGTAACATACTATGCAATGTACACATAGTAGTAATGCACTGCTACATAGGATGGTAAGTATTGCAATAATCAAATGTTCTAAAGGAGTTTTACATCAATCATGTTTTAATGGACTTAGCTTTCTCTTGTTAGAGAGAGACTTTTGTCTCCAGGATAGGAGAGGAAACGTTAAGTTGTGACATGCCCATGAGAATTGCCCAGCTTTGGTGTGACAGTGCACTTGTGTCCTGTGCACATGACTTGGGGAAATGCCTACACCTCTCTTTGAAATCACTTGAGCTGAAGCCACATGATGATGTCTTTCCTACTTGGGGTTTGGAGAAATTCAGTTTCAATTCTCTAAAGCAGCCATCTGTACACTGTAATGTTTAACTTCTGTCTGTGGTGTCTGGACTTCATTAGCCATGGAGCATCCTTGGAAAACAATTGAGAGGCAGTCACCCTCTTATTCTTGTGTTCTGTGGTCTAAGGGATGAAGTTGGGTAAAATTATGAGAAACCATTGAGTTGTAGACTCAAAATGGATTAATTTTGGGGTGAGTAAGTCATATTTTGGTAAAGTTGCTTTAAAAATAAACCTTTGGATATAAGTAGAGCAAGTAATTCTCCCTGAGGGAAAAAGCAGATACTAAGAACCCAGAACAGTGCTGTCCACGAGAACTTTCTAGGTGTTAGAAATATTCTATACCGGCTGTGTTCCGTGCTATGGATGGATTCTGGCTGGCTGCTTGCCTCGTGGTCTGCCTACTGTGAGGAAAGAGGCAGATTTTAGTTCTAATTTTAGTTCATTTCAAATAGCCACATGTGACCAAAGCAGTGTAACCAAAAGACTCACATAGAAGTCAGCTAACCTCCTAGGAGGTAACTTGGGAAAATGTTGGCCATGATAGCCTCTTGGGGAGATTAGCTTCACTAAAAGAACACTGTGAATCGTTTGCTCTTCAGCAATAGTCATAATGTAACTGGACTCACACCCATCCCCAACCTCACCAGAGACCCTTTGGAGGGAGCCTAACCCTACTAACTGCTTTAGGTTTCAGTTCAGAAGGCACGTCCCTCATAGCTGAGGAAACCAAGATTGCCATGTCCTTTGCACGGTCCAGGGACTCAGCCTGATTGGGGTAAGGAGGAAATGAAGAAATGACATTGAATACACACACACAGGGAAGGCTGGGTCAGGCTGTCTGAGAAAATGCAGTATCTCTGAAGCTCAGCATGTTCATTATATATAGTTAGACAGAAAGGTTGAGATTATTTCATATAGCTGGACAAGGAGGTGGGCTATTACAGATAAGCGAGGGGGAGGGGGACTATGTGTATGTAACTGAACAAGGGCAGGCTTAACTAATCTCAGGAGGAGCAGTCTCTGTAGGGAGCAATCTTCAGGCTATAAATATCCAGATGAGGCTGGAGAAAAAAATATAGTAGGCTTTTTCTGTACACACTCAACAACCATAATGAGAAGGCATTGGTATTTCTCTGAGCCTCATGGGGCATAGGGCCCTTGCCATTTTCCCACTGGGTAAGTGGCTTTGGGGTCCTTGGTATGGTCACACTCATGTTAACAGCATGCATCCACTCAGGACTTCACTTCCTTGGGGCTTCTTCTGCTCTCAGAATGAGATCTCAAAACAAAACCAAAAACCGAACAAACAAAAAACGTGCTTAGTGAACTGATTAATTCCCTAAACTGTATAGATCCAATGCCCTAAGTCTAGGATTTCTTCACAGGGTACAGAAAATTCTGTGGACCTAAAATAAGCAAGAAAAACAAAGAATCTTGTGCAAAAAAAATGGATGGGAGAAAAAAATTAATAAAATTTTTCATAGCAAATTGATTAAGAAAAATATACTGGAATTATACTTAACAGAGTTAGTATGCTGAGACATGAGACCCACTCACAGCCTGCAGCCTTTGGAAGTCTCAGACAATGTAACAGAACAGGCGTCTAAGCTCATTATTATTCTTTGTGACCACTCTCCACGTACTATGTACAGCTTAATACTAATCTTAAAGACTGAATTGAGGACAGTATTCACCATAGCTGCTAATAGAAGTGTGTAAGCGTTCACGTGTGTGTGCACACACACACACATACATGCATGCTTGTACATATACATACATACACACACGCATGAGAAATGTATATAATATAACATTTCTTGGCATATTTTTATTTGTAAGCCTCAATGCTTGATTATTCTTGGTTTTTCTTAAAGAAGAAAAAAAATCAGGCTTCATTTTTTTCCCCTTTTTGTCTGAAATTATACCAGCTGTCTGTGTGTTAAACACACTGCGATAGCTGGCCAGACTGTCATGGCCTATTTGACAGCCATCCAAGTCACCTTTGCCAGGACAGTGCCTTCTTCTCCTTGGTTTGCATCAGGATAGTTTTTCACATCCTTATACAAGCAGCTTGACAAACAGTAAAATTATTGTGGTTTTGCCTTTCTGGGACATCAAAATGTATATGCTTTGGATATCTCTATATTTCTTAGCATTTAAAGTCCTACTTTAATACTATTCAAATGTGGTCCTTCAGCCAGCATCCCTTTGCTCCACACATCCAGCACCCCACTCCAGTTACTGATCTGATTCGTCCTTAGTCATGGAGATGGACAGCAGAGGAAATTTGACACACAGCCCTCATGTTGTTCCTTTGTTTGTTTTTTCACAGTGGCTATTTCTTGGAAAATTATTACTACAATAATAATATATTTTGTCTTGTTTGGTTTTATTTTATTTTTGAGGAAAGGACTCTCACTATTTTTCTAAGCTGGATGGTTAACAAGCCCTTGAGTCTTCTTGCCTCTGCTCTTGTCTTGATATTTTGAGATAGGATCTTATCACACAGCCCAGGCTGCCCTTGAATTCTCAGTTCTCCAGCCTTAGTCTTCTACCATTTTCTGGTTCTCAGTTTGTTGGTAGAGGAAGTTGTATGGCCCCATTTCAAATGTTCTTGCTTTATTATTTTGCCTTTTCTGCAGACTTTTATTAATTATACAAAGTAAATAACGTTTAATGTTTAAATACTAGATACATGAACACGTCTAGTCCCCAACAACTCTGTGAATTAAACACTCTTGTTATCATCCTCACTGCACAGATAAGGGAATTGAGTCACACAAAAGTAAAATAAGTTTTCCAAGGTTGAACATCTAACCAGTGGCAGAGCCAAAGTTTGAACCTGGCTACAAAGTAGACTGGCTTATAATGGGTTGGTTTGGTGCTGCTAAATTCTGTATCCTAAGGTCTGGTTGCTCCAAGACAAGCAGATCCTCCTGTATACCAACTCTGTGTGTGTATGTGTGTGTGTGTACACGTGTGTGTGCGCGCACGCGTGTGTGTTTATGTGTGCGTGTGTATGTGTGTGTGTGCAAACCTTGCTTCCTAGGTTATCCCTGATTGGTTAATGAAGATGCCTACAGCATAGGCTGGGCAGAAGAGAGGGCACATAGTGAAGTCCCCTGGGCTTGGAGGCTCAGGCAGGGACCATGAGGAGAGAGAAAGGACATGGGAGGAGAAGGAAGGAGTCTCCATGGGGTGGTGGATCATGAATGTATGTCCATGAGGACCGGCCTGTTGGAACAGGAGTGGCCCGGGCAGAACATAGCAAGTGATACCTCGGGGATATTGACAGGGAAGTAGACAAAATAGCATAGAGGGTTGATATCTGCCCAGCTGTAGTGCTTTAAAGCTTATTATAAATGTAAAGGTTTTGTGTCTTTTATTTGGGAACTAAATGATCTAAGGTGGGGTAGAAGCCCCCAAATAATATTTATTGTAACATTGGCCACTCAATTATTGTGGTATTTTAAATATAGCACACATTGAATTTCACAATTCAGATGCAAGGCTCTTTCAGATTTCCAATATGACTGTATATCTGAGGTCATGTCTAGGTATAGAGACTTAACCTAGAACATTTTAAGGTTATAAAGGATATGATAGATGAGGAGAAGGCTTAGTATTCTGTGTGGAGTTTGCTTCCCTAGCCTTGGAATATTGCTACCAATAAGCCAGGACCATATTCCTCTTTCGTTTCATGAAAAGCCAGGGGTAGGCCCACATGTATGATTTCTTTGCCCTTCAGTGTTTTTCCTCTAAGTGCTGCCCTGCTTGAGGACTTTAAAAGGGTTAACAACCATCAGAGAAAGGCCATCACATGAAGATCTGAATAATTCTGCTCTGACAATGTGCAGCACAGTACTATCAATTCCTGGAAGCCTTTCCAGAAAGATTAATCAACCTCTAAGGTCAAACGGAAGCAACCCAAGGGCCAAATGGACATAAATCAAGTCCCAAACCATAGCCTACTATGTAAGTTCAGCCTTGGATCTTACATCAAACAGCATTTATCATTTAAAAAAAAACAAAACTAAAATGGGGAGGTTCCGGCAATGACTCCATGGGAAGAATATCAAAGTCAAGTGGAAAAATCCCACTGCAAAGACATCTAGTAAACACATGTCCACAAAGTTGATCACTGAGGATCCCTATTCTGGGTTCTACAACATTCTGTAAAAACAATCCAGTGAATTCTCATTTATGGTCAGTCATGTGGATTGATTCTTTGGGAACTTGACTTTGAGATAGAGATAGACATATGAAGGTGTTTGACAAGTGCTCTTGGGGACCATGACTGTGACAAAGAAAAGGAGAGAAGAGGATCAGACAGAGAGCGCTCTGGCTCTGACACAGTCACGAAGTGGGCAGGCAGCCCACACTACAGGAAGCCCAGCCTTGAAGCCCCCATTGGCCAACTGTTAGGTGCCTGGCAGAAGACATGCATAAGGTGGTTCTCTCTAGCCCAGGATTGCTGAGGGCCATTGGCTAGCATTTGCACCAGCTGAGAGAACGGGTCCTTCAGCCCTGACAGCAGAATGAGTTATGCATGACAGTTTGCATTCCACTTCAGCTTTCACAAGCTATGTATGTAGAAGGAACACATGCTGTTCTTAATATAACTCTACAGAGACAGGTCACTGTGTTATAGAGTTCTACCCTGTAACAAAAGGCATGGTGACATTAAAACAAAACATGGCCTTGTGTGCAACTTAAGATAAGCCACTTACAATAACATAAAAAAGGCCTTGTCCTTGGAAGCTAGAATGCTAGGGCTCTATCAAGAGTGTTTTCCACATAAGAATGAAGAATTTTGATATTCAGGACCCATGTAAAAGCTAATGTGGTGTTGTGTGCCTGGAATCTTAGCCCTGGGGAGCAGAGACAAGACTCAAGGGCTTGTTAACCATCAAAAAAAAAACCAACCAACCAAACAAACAAACAAAACAAAACAAAACAAAAATCCAAGACAATAGAGAGATTAGGGATGGCTCATCAGGTAAGAGTGCTTGGTGAGCTATTGTGGAGACAGGAGTTAGACTTCAGCACCCATATAATGAGCTGGGCATCCCCCAAGTGCCTGCAAGTCCATTTCAAAGTGACTGAGAAAGATGCTTGACACTGACCTCTGACCTCTAAACACATATGTGCATACACATATGAACAAGAATGTGTGCATACATCACACCACACTTATTTATTAAAATAATGTTTATAGCTCTTGTTCCGTTCCACCAATTGAAAAGCTGGATCCACTGAAAAGATTAAGCTCATTATTTTCATTGCTATGTGAATGCCTGAGTATGTTGACAAGCAAGACAAGGTTCATTTGTAAAATTACAGAAGGAAAGCCGGACTCAAATATGGATGATCTATACTGTAACTATAGTCTAGTGCTGGAACCATAGCTGATGCTCACTATAATCAGCAAACGGAAGAGTGTAAATACCCTGACCAAAGCTGGCAAGATGGCTGAGGAGTGTCTAGGGGCTTTCAGCCAGGTCTGGTATCCTGACATCAGTCCCTGGACCCACACAGAGGAGAGAACCAACTAACTCTGCTAAATTATCCTCTGAACTCCACATTCAGATGACATATAACACATATGTAACACATATGTACATATATACATATACAGAGCACACACAAACATACACACATTCACATACATACAGATCATATATAACACATATGCACACATCCAGCTCTAAAAAGATTTCTGAGACCCAAAATTATTAGATTAATTCAAGAAATTTGTGAATGGGGATAAGAAATACGCCAAGAACAAAATTTAGAAATTTCTAAATCACACTAGAATGTGCAAATTACAAGACAAAGTTCACCCTTCTTGGTCAATGGAATATTTTCATTGACAAAAATTTTAAATCCACTAGAAAAGTTACAATATAAATAACGACCTAGTGTGTTTTCATGCACATTCTGGCTCGGAGTGAGGCAAGCTAACTTGGTTTGCTGAGGGTATTCTAAGGTTACTGTGACTCTTGGTCCCCAGCATTCATTTTCACCTAGGTAAAAAACGGGATTCCCAATTGTTCACTGAGTCAGAAGCGTCGAGGGAAGCTCAGTGCTTACCTGGGAAGACACTGGCTACGACGAGACTGTCCCCTTTCTCTTCGAAGGAAGGCAGCTAGAAGTCTGCAGGCGAAGCAGCAACTCACCACCTCATTGAAAAATAACTACCCAGTGTTCCCCTGTCAGTAAAGCATTAATAAAGCTTTAGCACCCACACTTCTGACTCACGGAATTTCACAGATCACCTCCAAACAGCGGTGCCTTGAAAAACACAGAAAGCAGGGTGTTGTGGCACAGCTCCACTCCTGTTTTGTTGAGTTATAAACCACATTTTCAACAATCTTCATTTTGGGTGATGTCTCTGCACACATAAAAGATATGCTATAAATAGACTCACCGTGTGGGTTCCTCTGACTTTCTACAGTCTTTCTACAGCTACCCATAGAAAAAAATTTCAGTATGTTACTGTTTTCTACCAGGAAAATGCTTAGTGCTATTGGAATAAAACAAATCTATAATCACCTGTCCTGGAGAGTCTGCCACTGTGGTCACATGAGTTAAGGCTCCTAACACTGCTTTATTTTTGAATGTGAAAAGGGAAACAATGTGTCTGTCAGCCCCGCTCTGGGCTGCCTCCTTCTGGGAATCATTTCTGAACGGTGTGTACTAGGATTGCTCCCTGTTAGAACTTCAATGGCAACTTCCTGTTGTTTCCCGCATCCTCTCCCTCACTTACACCTGTCTTTTGTTTTGGGAAGCTGGGACCAATCAGAGATGAGAATCTCAGCATGCTCTTCAGCAGTAAAATGGTCATTAACCAAACTACCCTCAAATGGTTGCTACAAGGCTTGCTGGGCTAACTTAACGGAAGCATTTATCAAGGGGGTGGCCTCTTAACTAGAGAGTTAGTACTGCAGTCTTAAAACCTTGTTATATACATTTAAGTTGTGGGGTGTGTGTGTGTGTGTGTGTGTGTGTGTGTGTGTGTGCGCGCGCGCGTGCGCGCGCGCGCGCGCGTTGTGGTATAGATCACATATGCATGCATATATGCACATTTCAGGGATGAAGTGACATGCTGCCTGTTACTGTTTCTTGTTTCCTCTTACTGAGTATGTACCAGGCATTCCAGACAAGCATTGTACCACGAGTTACACTCCTGGCATCTTACTTTTAAATAACTCATAGAAAAAAAATACATAAAATCACAAAATTAACAACTGGTAAATGAAATGAAACATAAAGAGTATTTGGTTCTAGTTTCTCCTAATTTTTCATTTATTTGAATTTTAAAAAATAAAACAGTGGGGAAAGATGTAAACAAGCTTATATGGCTTCCTGCTTACACGATAAACAGAACTTCTTTGGGCACACTCAGATTCTCATCTTTCTTCTGAGCATTCAGACAGAGGCACACCCAGCTTCAGCCAGCACACACCAGCTCGTCACCATGGCGGCGCTGTGACAGGTGGCTCGAAAGGTTTTCCATTTTACTCAGGACTTCCTGCTCCTCAAACTGCAACTCCACCCCAGCCCTCTTCAAACCGCTTCTCCCCTGACCCCTCACTCTGTCTCTGGCTTGCCCCGATGCTGTTTTATGATTATTCTGATGAGAAATGGTAAAGTGCAACACTGTAATGCATACTTTTGGTAAAATACAAATCTTGGGTGGCCCTGAAGCACAGGAAGAAAACACAAGTCAAATCTCTCTTCACCACAGGATCTGCTTTCTCAAAACAACCCCTTTTGATCATTTGATGTCTTCTAAAAATATTTTTCCATCCACATTCAACAAATTTTTGTGCATTTTAAATGCACATTTTCTTATCTTTTAAAGATTTATTTTAAGGGTGCATGCATGCAAGCGAGTGTGCAAGCATGTGTGTGTGCATGAGTGTGCATGCACTCACACATGCATGCCAGCACACATTGGTACATGAGGAGGCAAAACACCGTGTTAGATTCCCTGGGACTGGAGTTCCAGCCAGTTGTGAGCCACCCAACGTGGGTGCTGGGAGTTGAAATCAGGTCCTCTCCAATAGCAATGTGTGCTCTCGATGACTGCGCCATCTCTCCAACCCCATATTTTCTTATCTTGCTGCCTTGGATTGGACCTCTACAACAATGACAAAACAATGGTTGGGGAAAAAACCCTTAAATTACTCCTGTTTTCCCCTTACACTTTGTTTCCGTTTGTTTGCTTGTTTGTTTGTTGTGCAGTTGCACATCCCAGGTCCTGTGTGAGAAGTCACAGGACAGCTCTTAAGAATTCACGTTCTCCTCCCACGCAGCTTTACTGTTTGTGCTTAGTGGCTGAAAGGATTAAGGAAAAATTACCTTTTCCAGGAAATGGATTCACTTTTACTGCAGATCAGTTGTGGTGAGCTAGAAGTCCTCCTGATTGTTCTAGAATCAGTGCTGCTGAAGGCCAACAACACAAATAGACTGTTCTCACTCACACAGCTTTGTTAACGGTAGGCTTGCTGCATCTGATTAAGCAAATACTCTACAATAGATTTGCCTAATTAAAGATGCCACCTGAAAAGCAGAGGTCAACTCATAAATACAGAGGCAGATGCTCACAGCCAACCATTGGACTGAGGAGCAAGTCCCCAATGGATGAGTTAAAGAAAGGTCTGAAGGAGCTGAAAGGTTTGCAGCCCCTTAGGATGAACAACAATATGAACTAACTAGAACCCTCAGAGCTCCCAGGGACTAAAACTCCAACCAAGGAGTGGCTCCAGTCGCATATGTACCAGAGGATGGTTTTGTTGGGCATCAATAGAAGGAGAGATCCTTGGTCCTCTGAAGGCTCGATGCCCCAGTGTAGGGGAATGCCAGGGCAGGGAGGCAGGAATGGGTGGTTGGGTAGTGGGGGGTGGGGGATGGGATAGGGGCTTTCCAGAGGAGAAACCAGGAAAAGGGATAACATTTGAAATGTAAAATGTAGACTTAAATAAAAAGTCTAATAAAAAAATAAAATATAGTAAATAGCCTATAAGAAAATTCTAACCTGAGCCAAGTACTTATTCAATTATACAGTTGAAGGTGAGAGTTCACATAAACCACCTCTTTAGTAAAGACCTATTAAGACCATGCGAGGCCATAGTGAGTACTCCTCAGTGACCCTAAGTATTGATTAGCTAATATGTTCATACAACAGTTAATGGCTACTCTGTACCAATCCTTATGGCATTGCTGACAATAAAATCATGTAGGCTAAAACCCCTCCTGGCAAAAGCTTTATAATCTTATGTTTGTGAACGATTTTAAACATTAATTAAAATGATCTCATAGTTTTATTGCATATTATTTAACAATGCACTTAAATTTTCAATGTGGTTATATCCTAATAAATCCAAGCAGGCCTGAAGCTGTAAGTCAAAGGTTCATCTAATCACTAGATGCTGGTCAGGGTAGCCTGTCGTTCTTTCCTTGTGGATTATTCTTTTTCCTACCTTTTATCTTCCAGTTTTACCCCTAATACTAGATAGGGGAGAAAGAAGGAGAGAGGAGAGAGGGATTAGGAAAAATCTCTGAATTTAATTTCTTTCCTTTTGTTTCTTCTTTGACCATGGCTACTAACAAACCGCAACCAACCTCCCTAAATGATCAGGCACCACCCACCCCGCCTAAGGGGCTCTAGCATTTCTATACCCTCAGAAAAGTTCCTAGGATTCCAAACATCACACGACTGTAGAAACTATCTGCAGCTGGCAAAACCTTGCCTCTGCTAGAATGTGAGACAAGTGATAGCTGCTGTGGACAGTCCAAAGAAGCCCACATCACCACACCTGGGATTCAAATGGAAACATATTCTTCTAATATTCCTGTGTTTTTAAAAAGAAACCAAAATTCCAAAATTGTCAGTACAGATCACCACAGACTACTGCAGAGTAGCAGCTGTCTACCCTGGTGGCTGTGAGCTGCCCCTGCCCTCTGCCCCTGCCCTCTGCCCAGCACTGGGAGCGATTAGCATAGCATAGTTCATGTCAGACTCAGAGACAGCATCAGCTAGAGTCAACGTTCAAAGCACGATTTATGGAGGTCCTTTCACCTCTGCTTCACCTTGTTGAAGTGATAGACAGTGAGTGACCGGAGGCCGTTGTCACATGTGTTCCGTCACAATGTTCACAACTGAAAGGCACCAAGCAGCAGCAAGGTTTACATCTGCTACATGCATTTAACCAGTCACAACGGCAGTCAGCCTTCCTAAAGAGCCTCCACAGTGTGGACATTCTATTCTCTTTATTCCTACAAAAGATAAATGCTGTGGATTATTAAATAGAGTGAGTGTACTCAGGGTAAGCTAAGGAACCAGTAACCGCTTGGCTCCCTGTGATTCACACAGTCCAATGGTTTATGCAGTGCCAGCTGTGAAAACCGAATGCACAGCCCCTGGGTTACTGTGAATGGTACCATGTAATGCACATAATCTGAGTAAACTGATGGTTGCAACTCTGCTAAGCACCTGAAGGCCCGTACCACTTCATTATAACAGTCTCTGAAATGCCCTCATACTGAAGATTGAATGGTAATACTTAACCATCAAAAAGGTTGGGAATGACCAAGCTTAAGAAGAAGCAGCAGGCTTCTTGCATATTGTCTTCCTCCAATGCTTCTGGAATAAAACTCCACAAGGTTCACAAGGTGGGTTCTGTGTTCTAACTCCTGCTTTGAGCCACCTTGTTCTCCAAAGCCCACACGGCTTAGGATGCAGTAGGGTGTAACCTGAGCTGTGTGTTACACAAACAGCATCTCAGTAGCTGTGGAGTTGACCACTGTGACTCTGTAGGACAAAGCAGCAGGCTGATTCTTCTCCAGGAAGGTGTAGTTTTGCTTTTAAGGTGAGCTGAGGACCAGCCAGATTTTCATAATGACTTTTCTTAAAGTCAACTGATGTGTACACTTGAGAAAAACAGCAAGATTTAGACTAATATCTGGGTATTACAGCCTACCCAAGTCAAAAGATAAAATCCACTGGAGTTACCTCAGCAAGCCCCTCCCCCTAGGCAGTCTCTCCAGTCTGCTTATTACAGAACAGACACAAAACCAAAACAATGGGGTTTAGATGGGTTAAATCTTATTTAATTTAATCAAATTAAAATCTTATATTTCAAAGAAATATAAAAAATAAAGAAAGTAAAATAAAGAAATAAAGAAAGTAAAAAAAAAAATTGAAGAAAAAAATGTCCAAATTATATATCTGGTAAAAAAAAACTTGCATTCAGAATATATAAAGGATACTTATATACCCTTTGATATGAAGAGATAACCCAGTTTAAAAATAGGAACTACCATATAAAAATATAATCGACATTATTATTTATTAGAGAAATGTAAATCAAAATCACAGTGAAATATGACTTCATTCCCACCATGGTGGCTGAAATACAAACATAGACAGTAACGGGCAAAGTCAAGGATGTGGGGAAGCTAGAGTACTAATGAATTGCTGAGAGATCTATAAAGTGGAACAGTTTCTTTGGAAAACAATTGTACCATTTTTCAAAACTTCAAACAAAGAAGTATAATTTGACCCTGCAAGTCACTTCCCCAAATCAAAATGCACACTTACACACACACACGCACACATACACCATATGAAAGTGTTTACTTACCATCCTTCATAATAGTTAACCAGTGGAAACAGCCCAAAGTTTCAACTGGTAATGATAAAATGTGTATACATGCAGTAGAATGCTATTAAGGAATGAAGTATCAGTATAGACTATACCATGAATGAACATTAAAACCTCTGTGCTGTCATAGATGGTCACACGGTGTATGATCCCATTTACATGAGATGTCCATGATGAAAAGATCTTTAAAGACGGGAATAGGTTGGTGGTGTCAGGGTGGTGGTGGTGTGAGCTGGCACCTGACTGTTTCGAGGTATGGGTTTTCCTTTGGGAATGATGAAAGGCTGATGGTGAAACAGTGGTTGCCCAGGGTATGGAGAGGAAGTAGTGGTAAGGGTACCATGCTGGATGCTGGAACCACCCCACAGGTACACAGGTATACGTGTTCATCAAACCATCAAAATATTTGTGCTTTCTAGAGATGATATCTGCAGCATTCTATTAGTAACAGACAAGAACATTCATTTTATATGTGCCAGGTTAATTAAAGTGAGTTTCCCCTGGGTACACATGGGAAAGCTGGATTTCACCTACTTAATACACATATTTAAACAAGACTGTAAGACTGTAGGATCCCCCCCTCTCTCTCTGTCCCTCTATGTCCCTTTCTCTTCGTCTCTGTGTCTCTGTGTCTCTGTCCCTCTCTTTCTCTCTGTGACCCTCTTTCTATGTTTCCCTATATGCACATATATGTGTTTCTTAGTCACAGCCCAGCTAATTATTACTTAAAGGCGAACAGTTTCACTGACATGGAGATAAACTACAAATTCATGCTCTCACTGGAAAGTTTGGAAATAATTTAACATCGAGGCTTGCCTTCATTTTCACTCTTATTCAAAACTGGTGCGATGTAAATAAATGAAAAAAAAATGAATAAACAGATATCCACTTCTCTCACTATAAAAGAAGCATTTCGTCAGACATAAACCAAATAAGTTATACCTGATCCCAATTAGCCTGTCACCACATGATAGAAATGACATATGTGATGAGGTGCAAAGTAACATAGGATTTAATCAGGACAAATCAGAGACAAACTATAAAAATATTCCTGCTCCTATCTAAGTTCCTTGGAGTTTGAGTGGTTACTCCAGTGGGCGGGACTGAGTGGTTACTCCAGTGGGCAGGATTAAGAGGTTACTCCAGTGGGCAGGACTGAGTGGTTACTCCAGTGGGCAGGATTAAGAGGTTACTCCAGTGAGCAGGATTAAGAGGTTACTCCAGTGGGCAGGACTGAGCGGTTACTCCAGTGGGCGTTCATATGCCTGTGCAGCCTGTTAGAAGTTTGGAAACCACAGCAGCTGCACACACCTGAAGATTCACTGCTTCCGTTAACAATATCCCAAGTGACTTGTATGTCCATTCAATTTTTAGTAGATGTGCCCACAACTGAGAGGATGCCAGCCTCAAAGTCGCTGGAGTGAGGCATAAGACTGGGGACTGGGGGTGGGGAAGGGTGGATACTCAATAGGAAGATGTTTGGGTGTTTCCTTTACATACCTGTTAGTTGACTTTAAGTCAATGAAAAGGGTGTGTTCAATGATCATGAAATAGCCTGTGGGTTATATATTAATCGTGAATTCTAACATTCAGTAGCACAATGTTGGATCAAGTAAACAGAAAGCTCAGTAATCTCTCACATCAAGGAAAGATGGGCTCTCTGTACCTACCATCCATTCAGACAATGCTGGCCACTGTCTGTAAAAATCAGTTACATGTCACATCTTCTTACCTGCCACAGTGGCATCTCAGAGTGGTCAATAAAGCTCACCTTCTCCCAGCCAAAGTCAGGGCTCTCCTTGCCCTGAGTTAATCTGCATTCTGCAAGTAGACATGGCTGAAGTTTTAACTAGAATTAGTAGTTATGTAAACTTCCTGTTAGGACATTTTTGAGGTGTAGAAACAAACCTTATTTCCCCCACAAAGGATGCTAACCCACAAAGGGAAAATTCCAGGAAAAAAATGAATTTTAAATTCAAGAATAGTTTTGTTTGGGTTAGATATCAAGATATAGAATAATCAAAACTTTATCAACATGATCCACTTAAAAGTTCTTATGAGAAAACCATTACCAACCATATTAATACATATATTTCTCCACTTCTAAATATGTGATTTTATGATTTTCAAAAATCATACATTTAAAAATGCATGTGCTTTGTTCTTTTTTGTGTGCATGGGTGTTTTGTATACACACATGTATTTGTACCACCTGTGTGCCTGATGTTCGTGGAGAGCAGAAATGGTGGCAGATCCCTTGGAACTGAAGTCACAGGTGGTTTTATGCTGCCATGTGGGTGCTCGACACTGAACCAGATCTTAAGCAAGAGCAGCCAGTGCTCCTGACTGCTGAGCCTCCCTTCTGGTCCTCTGGTCCTCTGCCTGCTTCCCACCGCAATCCACATTTCAAACACACACGTGCACACATACACACACACACACACACACACACACACACACACACACACACACACACCTGTATGCACTCATATAAGGGAGATGAAAGCCTAACCCTCATGGCTTTTCCAAACTTGAACTCCGTTTTTTTTTCTATTTTGTTGTATATTATTCTGCATATTCTATTTTAAATCATTCTGTCCTTTCTGTGCCTGACACTGTTTTGTTTTCTGGTGTTGGGGATCAACATATTAGGCAAGTGCAGTGTGTCTAAGCTATGTTTTCAGCCCCGTGTTTTTCCATTGTCTTTCAATGTTTTGAAAATGCTGGTAACTCTGCAACATTGATCTCACCACCTGTTTATAGGTCAAGACCTAGTATTTACAAAGCACTTGAAAGATAAGACAGGAAATTGGAGAGAAGAGACTGGTGGCTTCAGGAAAGAAGAAAGGACATCTAAGACATTTAAAAGGAAAAGAGTGGGGAGTGTCATACAGAGGAGAGTGACAGGAGAAAGCCTGGTTCCTGCCCTTTGTCTTGGCCTGCTCAGAGCCTGCACTTCCGCATGCACCCCTGGCCTTCCTGCAGGACCTCCTGAGACCCCTTCTACTTCCTGTACCAGCTGCCTGTCACCGCTCAGTTTTCTAAAGGTGCCTTTTGTGCTCTGAGATTTCTAAGTCCTTCTTGAGGATGCCACTTGGCTCCTGCATGCCGGTTCTCTTTCCCTGGCATGTCCAACCTAACTAACCATATCTCTCCCCCTCCTCCTCTTTCCCCTCCTCCTCCCCCCCTCCTCCTCCTCCTCCTCCCTTTCCCCCTCCCCCTCCTTCTCCCCTTCTTCCCCTCCCCCTCCTCCTTCTTGTGTAGCTCCTGTCTCTGCCCATTATGGGATTGATGAATAAGACCACCTTGGGTTAAAGAATCTACGTGCACAGCACTGCGGAGGACGAGTTGTTTGATACACTGTGTAAGGTTACTGTTTCTCAGACCCCGGAAGCAATCACTGAAATCTGTTACTGACCTCACTGTAATGCACTGTAATGCACTGGCTGGAGATCTGCCTGTGTCAGAGGAAAGAACAGTAGGATTCTAGGAAACAAGAGTAGGTGGAAATGATCGGGTTTTAAAAGTTTTTTAAAACGTTGACAAATTGGAGAAGATTCTGAAAGCAATGTAATATGGAAGGACACAGGGAAAAGACTGGAAGAACAGGAAGTTTACCAGCAGCAGGAGGCCAGTCAACAGTCTGGATCCGTGCCAGCCCTTAAGGGGAAGCATTTGGACTGCCTAGAGAAAAAAAAAAGGTAGGCAAGAAGAGGAATTTCTCAACAAGAATCTCAAGTTTGTATCTTCATATGCTTAGCCCAAGACCAAGGTGAACAGATTTGCAAAGCCGTGGGCCTCCAGTTAAAGCTCTACTGAAGGAAGCGCTGACATAGCTAGCTAGCGGTTGTGACCTCAGTGCAGATCAAAGTCGGTTTCCTCAGAGCAGAAAGAGCACAGCAGGGCTTCTTCGGTGTCGAACCAAACTGGTTCGCGTGCAGCCAGAACAGCTTACCAAGCTTGGCTTTTACGATTTTTTTTTTCAGTTGCTAAGACAGGAAATGACGTGAGGCTCTGAACACACCATGACAGCAAGCAGCTGTTCTGAGAGAGCTTTCTGTTTCTAGGCCCAGCACCTCAGAATGTTGGCTTCTGTGTGGTCGGTTGTTGAAGACCGACTCTGTGCAAGGTGTTAGGTTGAGAAGAGGTGCAGCAGAGGATGCTGGGCCACAGCTGACGGTGAAAGCTTGGCTTTGATCTTCATGCCAGTTCACTAAGCAAGGCTTCCTAACCACTCTGCCTTATCTTTTCAGACTTGAGAGAACTTCCTGAGCTCACCAGACTCTAAGCTGCATCCTATAAATAAAGTCCTGGCTTCCCTTCTTCTCTTTCTTCATCCTATATAAAAGGTTGTGAATGATCTGTTTTCTCAACAACAATGGAAAAAAATGGAGAAGTAAAGAAAAAAAGAAAACCATGAAAATGCAGCAGTTTGCTTTTCCCACAATCAAAATGAATGGACCACCCCCACCCCGTCCGGTGCTTGGGAGAGGAAGTACAGTTGCAAATGTTACCCACACCAAACCAGATTAATTTTCCATTCAAGAAGAAAAGTAAGCAGCACGGGGTACTGGAGGCAAATTGCAGGGCCCTATTATTTAGCACGTTTGAAATGAAAGGCAATACTGCTATTGAAGGCAAGCTGAGGAGCTCTCTCTTCCTCTCACTAATATCCGCCCACAGGTTGCCTAGCAACCAAATTACATCGTGGAGAACACTCCCCAGCAATAACTGACCCTGAATTTTAATTTTCACGTTGACGTTGAAGTAGACTAAATAAATAAACAAATGCAACCACTCTGAAAGAGCATTCATTTTGATAAATAAGCTACAACTGCAGACTATAGGATAGCAAACACTTTTTTTTTTTTTGTAAAGCTGTTCTCTTTTCTGGAGTATTATGCTAAAAAGTAAACAGAATTTGGAGAGGCTTATTTTAAAATATCACAATTGCTTTATGGAGATGGGAATTTGACTTAACAAAATAAACCCTAAAATCTATGAAAATACTATAAAAAAAGAAACGTCAATTTTTAATCACTGCTTTTTTGAACGACCTTTTAAAAAATGAGAGCTAACAGTCAATACAGATCATGAAAGACCACCCAGAACCCCGGCATCACTTCTTCACACATGGCAGAAATAATAGTTCATATGAAGAAAGGAAAGGCCGTCTGCCCCGGGATTCTCATCAAAGTGCTGTTTGAGGCCAACAGTTCGAACTTAGCGTGCTGAAAAGGGCTCCTCGCTGTCCTCATTGCCATGTAGGCACACTTCTAGGAATGTGTTCTATGAGTTCAAAGTTCTTTTTCCTTGGGTCTGGATGTTTATCACTTCTGAAAAGACAGCCTTCTAGCCTAGCCTGAGGAGGAAAGGATGGAGCACCTCTTCTCACTTTGGTGTGTGCTGAAATGTCTGCATGAACTGAATCCCCACCAACAATACTGAGCATGCGCCAAAGCAAACACAACAGAAGCCGAGGCTTGTTTAGTGTTTAGATCCAGCTGTGGAACCCCTTGAGACATCTGACCTTTCAGCTCATTGATAAAAGGAACCACCATTAACAATTATCCATTTGCCCTGCGGTGGCAGCTCATGCCTTTAATCCCAGAACTCAGGAGTTAGAGGCCTGTAGATCCCTGACTTCTAGGCCTGCCTGGTCTACAGAATGACAATCAAAGTGACTTAGATAGGGTTTCACTGCTGTGAACAGACACCATGATCAAGGCAACTCTTATAAGGACAACATTTAATTGGGATTGGCTTACAAGTTCAGAGGTTCAATCCATCATGATCAAGGCAGGAGCATGGCAGCATCCAGACAGGCATGGTGCAGGAGATGCTGAGAGTTCTACATCTTCATCTGAAGGCCACTAGGAGAAGACTGACTTCCAGAGAGGTAGGACGAGGATCTTAAAGGTCATGCCCACAGTGACACACTTCCTCCAACAAGGCCATACCTACTTCAACAAGGCCACATCTCCAAATAGTGTCACTCCTTGGCCAAGCATACTCAAACCACCACACACGGCTGCACAGAGAAACCCTATCTCAAACAAGCAAGCAAACAAACAAACTCATCTGTTTGGATCATTGTGAGGTCTAAGGTCACTTAGCTCTGTGCTGTCAAAGAGTAAACATCCAATTTCCAACTTTCTTGGTCATATTATACAGTATCATTTCTGTAGTGGGTGCTATGATGTACTTACTGGCTAGGTCCTTCATCAGGAATAAAGTAAATATTCTCCCAGCTACAGGAATTGCTGACCCAAGATGACCCTCAGCTGTGAGCCCATTTTAGGGATGACTTTACCAAAATGTGTGCATTCTTGTAGAAACAGCCTGAAACTAATAAGCCTGCAAAAACCAGTAGCAGCATTCCCAAAGACTGTATCATTCCCTTGGGGAAATTTGTTGATAATACTATTATAGTTTTGTCTTCGGATGCTCTACTGGCAACATTCCCACTGCTACCTACAACATGGAGCAGACTATATTATAACTGTATATCAAAGAGAGACAATGTAAATTTAATATGCACAATGTTCTGAACTACAGCAAGCTCTATGTGTGTACTGTGGGGAAACTGAAGAGCACAGAAACACTAAGGGTGTTCTTTTCTGGTAAGCTCAGAGGTGATTCTTACTGTCTTTGTACTTTGTATTCCCAGCTTCACAGCAAGGGATGAATTGTCTTTTCTATAGGGTGTGGGCGTGGGTTCCAAGAGCTGAACACTACTATTGCTATCTCCTCCAGCTATACAGTGATTGTGGGTGATAATGAATGTAATATCTCTCACTACCGCAATAGTCATCTCACTGTCACATTTCCAATGGCTGGAACCTATAGACATCAAGTTTTGACTAAGGGAGTGTAAGCCTGAATGAAAATGTCTCACACAGGTTCAAATATTTGAATGGTTTGTCTCCAGGGAGTAGAACTATTTGGAAAAGATTAAGAGGTGCGATCTTGTTGGAGGAGGTGTGTCACTGGAAGTTAATTGTGATGTTTCAAAAGCCCATACCAGGTCCAGTCTCTGTCTCTGTCTCTGTCTGTCTCTGTCTTTGTCTCTTTTTCTCTTTCTTTCTGTCTCTGTTTGTCTCTGTCTCTCTCTTTCTCCTTCTTCCTCCAAGCCCCTTGCTTCCTTTGGGTTAGGATATAAAGCTTTCAGCTGCTGCTCTAGCATCCTGTCTGTGTCTATCTGCTTCCTGCCATGGTGTTCTTGGACCGTCCCTGGACAACTGTACCCTATTCAATGATTTCTTTTATAAGAGTGGCCTTGGTCATGGTGTCTCTTCACAGCAATAGAACAGCACCTAAGCCGGGGTCTTCTTCCAAACACAAGTTTTCATGGGTGTTTCACATATAAAGTAACTTCAGAAAGGACTTGATCCTAGAAGGCAAGCCTGGGATTAGGTAGGGAGGAGGGAAAGCCTCTGCCTCGTAGTCAAGTCTATAAAGGTTTTTCTCTGAAAACCTTGGGAGTTAAGATTTTGAAATGTCAGAGCCTTCACTTTTGGTTTTGTTGGTGTGATCTGAAGGGCAAGACATAAAATCTGACTCCAGTCTTGTTGAAAACATAAATGTAAAGTTGACAACTGGAAAGTGGTAATTTTTGTCACTGTAAACAAGCATAGAAGTGCCAAGAGATCTGCTTACCGGGTAGGATAATCACAAAAAGCTTCATGGAGAAGTGTGACTTAGCTGTCTTGAAGACTAGCTGAGACTTAGAAAGCAGAACACAGGACTTTGGCCAAGGGAGTGCATCCTACATGCGGACTGTAATCAAAGCACAGAAGATAATCAATGTGGGACTTTGGGGGTACCGTGAACAGTGCCTACCTTACTTATTGGAGCTAAGGAGGCACTTAGAAAACAAAGAAGCCATGCCAAATCAACATAATGTTAGAAGTATCTGCATAGAAACAAAGCAGTGGAGTCCTTAAGAGTTCCTGACAAGCAGAAGGTGATTTATCAAATATTTTGCTATTCATAATAGAAGCAAAAATGAGGCAGAGGCACCAAAAGATGATGCCATGGCCCTCAGTTAAGTGAAGTTCATACAGGCCAACCTGGGATAGTCCCTGACCGTAGCTGAGCTCTTGAACTTGAATTCAATAACAATAGTTTTCTGATGGTTGTGCAAACTGGTCATATCACATATGTCATTTATTAGTTTGTCAACTTGCCAACACCTCAAATCACCTAGAAGAGTCTCTGTAAGGGACTCCAGATCAGGTTATCCTGTAGGTTATCTGCAGGAGAGTGTTTTGATTGTTAATTGCTTTGGAAAGACCTAGCTCACTGTGGGTGGAACCATTCCCTAGGCAGGGGATCCTAGACAGGGAATTGATGCAGAGGCCATGGAGGCACATTGCTTACTGGCTTGGTCATCATGGCTTCCCAATTTCCTAATTTTTAATCACCCAGGACAACCTGCCCAGGAGTGGTACCACCCACAGTAAACTGGGCCCTTCCACATGAATCATTAGTCAAGAAAATGCCCCACAAACATGGCCACAGGCCAATCTAATGGAGGCAGTTCCTCATTGAAGTTTCCTCTTCCCCTGTGACTCTAACTTATGCCAAGGTGACAAAACCTAACAAGCAAAGGTTCAGACTGGAGCTGGTCTTTTCTGTTAATTATAGAACAGCTGTTAGATAACTGGACCCAAACTTGAGGCTCTGGGGCAGAACACAAGGCCTGATCAATTCCATCACTGACTTTAAATTGCCTGTGCTGGAGCCAAATAGATTTTTATGTAGCAAGTGGCATCAGAAGTGAATTGAAGAGGTGTCTGATGGGACTTATTGGTATCATTTGGAACAGCCATCTCAAAGTTCCAAATCAGCAGGTGCTTTTGAATGTCAGACGTTCTAAGTAGGCAATCCGTCTTCACATTCCTAGCCCAGCAGCTCCGAATTGCTAGGTTTGTCTTTTGTCTCTTTGCTTTACCCAGCTCCTTTAATTGACATTTCTTAAGTCTTGATCAGTACTTGGACTTTTCTCATGCTTGTGGAATGGTATCCTTATAAAGTTGGGCAATTGATCCTGACCGATTTGTTGGGAAATCCTCTTCCCTGTTTCTTGCATATCCAGCAACATCTACCTCCTTAACCACACTCAGCAGGTGCCTGTTTCAGGTGAGTCAAGTCAAGCATCACCTCCTTCATCAAGTCCATGCTGGGCAGAGGACACTTCCTTGGGGTTTGCTTGAAAGCCCACTCTGTGGACATTTAATAAAGCTTATTTCTGTGCAGGGCTGAAGTCAACATGGCACCATTTAGTAAGGACTGGGCTGTATGGCCAAGGTAGGGCTTATGATTTAACATGTTCACTTTTCCTGAATCTATTCTCCACCAGCATACACAATGGTAATTATCTTTTCTTCTAAATGTTTCTTGTAAGATGAAATAGGAAAATGCACACATAGAGATGGATACAGGGGTCTTGGTAGGATATATGTTCAATCTGAGCTAGTTTCATGAAATGTTTAGTTACTATGGTAGTGACAGGAAAAATTTTTGCTCTGTCTTCTTGTGAAATCACCTGAGCTGGGCTTCTTAAGATCTAGGTGGAGACATAAAATAGTAATGTTTGTTCAGCAGACAGCTACAGTTAGTAAGCACAGGTTAGTGATGGAGGTGAGAAAAATGTGCACTCATCATGCACCATTAAATAATGTTGAGATTATTTACATTTTACAGTGTTTCTTAAGAAACCTAAGGCCAATGTTGGCCATATTTTCTGGGTTTTATTAATGAATGTTTAGACCTGTACTATCAAATACATGTCAATTTAACTTAACTTTTAGAAAAAAGTTATTTTATGTATTTGTGTTTTGCTCGCATATATGACTATGTACTCCCATGTATGCCTGGTGCCCTCAGAGGCCAGAAGAGAGTATTGTATCTCTTGGAGTTACAGATGACTATGAACTCATGTGTTCCTATTCAAGTTAATGCAAATTTAGTTAAATTTAAAACTCCGTTGCACTGGATGTAATCCAAATGCACGATGGTCCATGGGTAGCTAGTTGCTTCCCAATTGGACCTCATAGACATAGCTGTAGAGCATTCTACTTGACAGAACTAGTTTAAGAGTAGAAGCTTGGTCTTTCAGAGAAATACAATGAGATGGCAAAATCCATAACTTATGCAATGAGGATGTTACAGAATTAAATACAAAAACTAGGAACTATAAACGGCAAGTCTGAATTACTTTTAGACACTAAAGCTTAGCTACATTTTTGTCCGGTTTGTGTATTGGGCTTACTTGCAGAGAGCATGGGTAAAGGGTTACTGGCCGGAATGTGCATGAGCCCAAACAGACAGACTAGAGAGCACCCAGCACAGATGATGGCTTCCTCATGGTAACAAAGACATAGCCTCCTTCCTTGAGTCATTTTCAGCCTCTACACTTGAGCCCCTCCCTAGGGAGCCACTGACAACTGGGCTGAGCCCCTCCCCTAGACCAGGGAGCCACTGACAACTGGGGGAAAGCTGAGTATGTTGAAGGAGTGCATGGGATGTCTGTCTGAGAAGCATCCAGTGAACCTCCCAAATCCCTTCCTCTCTAGGAAAAATCAACAGGCATAGGCCTGTTCCTGATAGCCCTGTACAGGCAGCACAGCTCATGGAGCTGGTGGGCGATTCGCTTGGAGGATAGTACTATGGAGTAAATGTATACAACGATCCTTTGGGCCATGTATCTTATTTTCCATCCCAATATCACAGAAGGGGAAGTTGAAATACAAAGAGGTTCAAAGGTGATGCCCTGCCTAACATAGCTCTAGCCAGGGTTTGTGCCCAGGTTCTGCAATTCGAGCATCTACTATCTGCTCTATGAGCTTCTGCTGACAGTGTAAGGTCTTCATATCCATGTTCATTCATTGCACAGTCAATATACAATAAGCTCTAATGCTAAGGGTATCAGGACCCCTGAAACAAAAAAAATAATGACCTCCCTCATGAGCCACTGCCAAGGATTCAAAAAAGTCAACTGTGTCTGTGTGAGGTGGTGAGCTGTGATAGGCAGCCTGGTCCCTGGTCAAGCTCAGGCTTAAAACTTCAGTGACCCAGCAGGTGACTGTCGCAAACACGAGCAGGCATTTGGCCATGTCCCTTGGGCTCCTGGCTCCTGTCATGTAGCTACAGCCTCTCACAACCCGCCACAGAGAGGTCTGTGGCCATCAGTCTCTCTGTGGAGCAGCACCAAGCCCTCCCACATGCAGATAAGGTTATCTCCAAGCTCTCAGACCAAGCAATGAGAAGTACCTGTTGTCAGACCCTGACCCACCCAAAACTGTATATGTGAATCCTATCCAGAAGGAATAAAGGTCTGTGAGAGCGGTTAGTCATCTGAGAGCTTCCATCCTAAGAGCTGTAACTCTACCACTTGAGAAGAGGTCTGCTCTCCTAGAGCACCCCCTGAAGTTCTCCCACACTCCTCACTGGCTAGTCGGCCTATCATCACAGGAACCTGGCCAGACTCAGCACAGGGCAGTGTGGAGTAACTGAGATGGCAATGGTGGATGCAGAGGTAGAACCAGCTACAGCAGCAGAAGCAACGAAGATGACTCCCCCTTCCTGCTCGCACTCTCTTCCCTTTGCATGAACCCTTGCACCCAGCTGAGCCAGAGATCTCCATGGAATGCCTCTGGTACACAGGCCCACATGTCTACAAAGACTGATTAAAATTTCCATTCCTGTGGAGAGTCCCAAGAGCCTTTCCTTGTTCACATCTGTATTAGTCCTAATATCCTGTAAACAAGTTAAAAGCCAAAACATCATCAATAACAAAAAGCCCTTTGGAATATGCTAACAAAACCCCATTCTCCACCAAGGCTAAGAATGCTATCAGACGGCAGCTGAGGCCCAGAGTCGAGACTTCCCCCATCTTGCTGTAACTGACTTCTCTGATATTCTCACCTTTGGATGTTTTAAATGCCTTGATTTATAGCTTTGTTCCATTACCATAAAACCTCCATGAAACTGCATCCACAGTAGAACTTTGTATTGGGGGAAGACCTAAATCTGTGTGCTAGGCCACGTGAGGTCGCTCACAACTTAGCTCTGGAGTAAGCTCGTACTCCCTTTGACCTGAGAGCTCTATTTTGGGGTTGATAGTTATGTGGGGCTCCAAGAATAATCCACTTTCCATAGAAGGACTCACCTGGATAGAAGGGAGGAATCTGCATGGACACATTGGTGCTAGAATATCTGGCATAATTAAGATATAAATAATATCCACAAATAAGCAGCCTACTTTTAATTAAAATGTACAACATTGATCTATAACCCAAATAATATAACATAATTATATGACCAATGATAATAGCTAGAAAACATACATATATATTAAAATTTTTTAGAGTTTATATCAAACTAAAGATAAATTCTAAACTCCCACTCTTGTCTCTTTGAGTGGCACTAACAAAAAACAATAGACATTTTCTCTGCCCATCCATACCATGGAGTACATCTGTCCTAAGCCCATCTCTTACCTCCAAGAAAGAGGTCAGAGTCACAATGACACCCCCCCCCACACACACACACACACTCACAACTATTTAGTTAAGGCAGAGAGAAAGGGAGGGAGTCAAAGAAGGACGGAGGGGAAGAGGGAGGGAGGGACAGAGACAGAGAGGTAGAGAAAGAAAGACGGGGGGACAGAGAGAGACACACACAGACAGAGACTGAGGGAGAGACAGAGAGAGGGGGGTCAGAGAGAGACACAAGGAGACAGAGACTGAGAGACAGAGAGGGGAGACAGAGACAGAGACTGAGAGAGAGACAGAGAGGGGGGACAGAGAGAGACACACAGAGAGAGACTGAGAGACAGAGAGGGAAGACAGAGACAGAGACTGAGAGAGAGTCAGAGAAGGGAGACAGAGAGACAGAGACCGAAAGAGATACAGAGAGAGGGGGGACAGAGAGACAGAGACTGAGAGAGAGACAGAGAAGGAAGATAGAGAGACAGAGACTGAGAGAGAGAGACAGAGAGGGGAGACAGAGAGACAGATGGCTCAGCAGTTAAGAGCACTGGCTGTTCCAGAGAATCTGGATTCACATCACAGCATGGTGGATCACAAACACCTGTAACTCCAGTTCTAGGGGATCCAGTTCCCTCCTCAGGCCTTGCCAGCAGCTTCATGCACATGGTGCACAGACATTCATGCAAGCAGAACACTCAGACACATAAAAAGTAGTGTCTTTTAAAAAGAGATTAAAAAGTTTAGAGAAACATAGTAAATGACTATCATACCTTAAACAAAGATAAGCAAGTGACTCAAAAGAAATAAAATCATAAATGTCAGACTTCATCTGGCTTTGGATGCCTCATAAACTGAAATGAAAATTAATGCTTTTCTTTCTAACAAACCCTATTCATGTACTTTACCTATAAAGATCTAAGAAACCATTTTTTTCTGTGCTTTAGACACAACCTCTTGTATCTGTATCAGTTAACATTAACTCACTAAAATTGTTTTTGCATTTAACAATAACAATAATAATATTAAATTAAAGTATATTCCGAGAAGATGCTAAAAGTCAAACTTAAGGCTGTGTTCCCAGGCCACAGTTTTGTTCAATAAACTCTCTTATCCTCTTTGAGTTGAGAACTTTGTTTTTCATTGACAGTTGGCTTCTATACTGAATGAAAATGAGGACATGACCGATCCCAGGTGTGGCTGAGGAGAAGGTTTTCATTGTAGATATGAGGGAGGGTATAGCCAGAGGCATTTGGAACTGTTCAGACTTAACTAGGCCACAAGGGGAGAGGAAGTGGGAGAGAGGGAGAGAGGAAGAGATGAGAGAAGAAGACAAGCAGACCCAAAGAGAGACAGATTCAAGCAATTCAAGAGAGAGAGAGAGGCAGAGACAGAGAAGCTCATGAACAGTTGGCTGAAGTGACAGGGTTAGATAGTCAAGCCCTTGGGCTAGAAAAGGTAGAGGTAGGGGCATTGTGAGAAGAGCTGAGAGGAGCCACGGGGACTGAGGAAGCCTGGAGGCCAGCAGGCACTCTGGTAAGCTAGTGGGTACCACAGTTAACCATTTATCCTGTTTCTTTGGGACCTGACAGATACTAGGTTTGTCATGGTAACCTTATAATCTACATGATGGAAAAAGTTGACTAAAGAAATAAAAATCATTAAGGACACTTCAGGTGAGTAATAGGTTAGGTCTTGAGGGAAGGGTAAGCCACTGAGACCCTTAACAGAGTAAAGTGGGAAGCTGTGTGTCCCAGCACAAGATGGGAGTCCTAGCACTCAGGAAGCCAAAGCTAGCCTGAGCCGAATAGAAAGACTTCTTCAAGAGAGAAAAGGAGAAGCAGAGGCAGGGACAGGTGGAAATTACGGGGTAAGGGTGAAATCCAGTGCAATTGGTTCCAGGTAACCAACCATACATATCTCACCTTAAGATTTAACCTTTCACTTCCCAGAGTTACACTGTGACCCACCCTTACTACCTCTCCTTGCTACCTTCATAGACTGCTTAGAGTCGACTTCACTACTTGCAAGGTGGGCCTCAGCCCAGCAGCCTTAGCATGCCCTGGGCTCAAGCCTACCCAGA
Organism: Mastomys coucha; assembly: GCF_008632895.1. Lineage (NCBI taxonomy): Eukaryota > Metazoa > Chordata > Mammalia > Rodentia > Muridae > Mastomys > Mastomys coucha. Next base: position 65,256,021 of record NW_022196909.1, on the reverse strand, counting down.
CCTACTGAATCAGGCCTGCCATTCAGTAGATCTTTCTGGGTGGGTAACTGGAAGGCCTAAGGAGCCAGAAGCTGTTCAGTATTGTCACCCCCCTTGAGCCTAGGTGAGGCTCCTTCACAGAGAGCAACATCAGGGTTGGGCCTGGAACTACCACAGCTCTCCAAACACTAGAATAGATTTGCTGGTCTACAGAGTACCCCGCCCCCTTCTCTCTATTTGCCCCCATCCCACCCCACTGCTGCTGCTGCTATACAGCCAGGTGGGAAAATAATTCCTCTGAACATGAAACTTTAGTCTTCATGTCCAAGCAAGGACTGGGCTGCTTTGAGCCTCCTGCTTTTAGCCATTTCGAGACAGAACCACGAAGGAGAGTCCCAGCAAACTAGAGCAGGCCTCTGCTGCTTACACAACCACTTGGACAAAAGCGGAGTGCTTCCTGAGGGGTTCGGTGGTGTGGCCAGCCTCAGTCTCCACAGAAGGCTCCCCACTACTTCCCCTTGGCTGTCTGTGCTGGCTCTCAGTGCTGCAGTGGGAGCAGCTATGGAGACTCAGCACTCACCCTATGGGCCTGGTCACTCCTCAGGATCTACACACAGAGGGTCTATACACCGGGCAGCTTCTAGTCTTATCAGAGCAGCACCCTGCCTGGTTTAGCCTCCCCCGCCCTGCCGCACCAATGCTAGGTTGGGTAATGCCTTCAGTATTGCCAACTTCGTTGGAATATTTTTTCACTTGTAATGTATATGACCAGAGATGCTGCCACGAGATTCGCCTGCCCCCGGGCCACAGTGGAGAAGAAGTCCCACCTCGTATCTCTCTGTGACCACGGGTCTTTGTCTTTTCCTTTTCTTCCCCAGTTGACTGAGTTATCAGGTCTAAAGAGGCTCTAAAGCAGAAAGAGGAAACTGTACACCTATAAAAAGAATTGGAACAACAAGTAAATCTTTTTTAATTTTAAAAAGATTTTTCAGAAAGGGGTTTTTATTGTTGTTTTGTTTTGTTTGTTTGTTTCTGTGTAGCCCTGCCTGTCCTGGAACTCACTCTGTAGACCAGGCTGGCCTCAGACTCAGAAATCTGCCTGCCTCTGCCTCCCAAGCGTTGGGATTAAAGGCGTACACCACCACTGCCCAGCTTCAGAAAGTATATATATAAATGCAACTGCTCTTTATGCTAGATGCAGAAGCTGGGAAAATACAAAGAAGCATTCGTTACCCATGATGCCACCATGTAGAGAAAGCATTCATTACTTATGATGCCACCATGTAGAGAAAAGCATTCATTACCCATGATACTACCATGTAGAGAAAGGACCCTTATCATTTTGTTAAATCTCTCACTGAGCATCATATACCCAAAGCCCTAGAGTAAGAGAATTTTCTGTATGACTGGAGATTGCTGTGGAAGAGTCAATGCAAATACATTTTCCTCTTGCCTGTGGACTTTCTCATATTAAAGCCCATTAGAAATAGAACTACTTCCTATATACGGCTGGAAAGGCCAACTATAACACTACTTGGCATTCAGTTAGTGATGTCTTTAAATTGAATTCCATAAATAGTAAATACTTAGCACAGGCCAGTACCCACACAATGGTACTTAACCTCAGATTCTGTCCTGGGTGAGTGGAGAGAGGAAGGGCAGAGGGCATCAGTGCTCAGACTTGGGGTGCAACCCCAAGACCAACCTGTCTGCCCCCAGCCCCCTGGGATGCTTGAGCCCACACCAGGCCCTGAGAGGTAGCGCCCCGATCTTTCTCACAGGCATCCAGCCACAGGGCATCTGACAGAGCCTGGATTCAGCATCAGACCTTGTGGGCCTCAGACTGGATGCCCCTAGCTGCAAAGCACATAAATACCTTTAGGAAGAGGGCCAGTGATTTGAGACTACCAAAAGCTTATGTTCTGAAAGTTTCAAAGGCACCTGGGGTAGTTAATCATCAACACGTCTGGATTTAGACTTAACCAAGAGAGCACCTCTGCACCTGAGGGTGTTTGCAGAGTGTCAGCTGAGGAGGGGGGAAGATCCACCCTGAACGTGGACCTCACCACCTAGGATCTGGAGCTCTAGGCTGAATAAAGGAGGAAAAGGGAGCCAGCCATTGTGCCATCATTCCCTTCTACTGCTTCCTGTTCCTCTGAATTCTTACGCAGTGAGGACACTCCGCCGTAGGCTCGTGCCACCGTGCAGCTACCATTGCACTCGTGTGACTGTCACCCTTAAATGGAAAGTCCATATCAATTCTTTCTTTAAGTTGCTTCTGGCAGATGTCACAGCATGGAGGGACGAACAGTGCCTTGTTCATTTTGTCTCCAGGAAAGGTATTCTATTTCCTCGTGAGCTCCTGTGAGGACAAAGGATTCTGGACTCAGCACCTGCCTGGATCCTTCACCTCTGAGGTCAGACATTACCCTGCCTCCATCTATGACTCCCCAGGGAAGGACCAAAGAAGAAAAAGCGCTCCAACCTCTATGGGGAAATGGTGAAGGTACTGAGCTTTGTTGGCACTTGGTTGGCCCTTGGATGGTTTATAAAGAGCAGCATCTGCCATTCACATGATTAATGATAACTGAAATTATTATAAAAGCAATTTTCAAGCACAAAGAGAAATTGGCACAAATCTTGTGAAGAGTTCTGAATATCAGCCCAGTAAAACTTCAGGTACCAAACTGAGTGCTCTCTCCATCAACCTTTACTGCTATGAGTTCAGGCCACTCAGTTCCCATAATGCACCTCTTAACTTGAACTCTCCTCTTTAAATGAACCTTTAACTTGTTCAGGGCTTCACTTCTAGTACTGACTTAACTTCTAGGAGGCACTGATCCGTGATGCCACACTAATTTGTAGACTGACTTACTATAGTGCTCTCTCTTTCTCTAAGTATCTAGAGAATTATGAAAATATTCATTCCTCTGAGCTTCGAAATTGGTTTTCTTGCTTATATTCTGCAAAAGTACCCAGTGTTCATTGTCAGAGAGAGAGGAGGTACACACCTGTTACTGAATCCTAATCGGGGAAGGTAAGCCGTGTGTGTGTGTGTGTGTGTGTGTGTGTGTGTGTGTGTGCATATGCATGTGTGCATGTGTGTGTGCGCGAGCGTGTGTGTGCGTGTGTGTGTGTGTGTGTGTGTGTGTGTGTGTGTGTGTGTGTGTACAGACCCCATGACAATACTGCTAATTCATTCCCAATGCCATCTGAACAGGAATCAGCTGGACAGTTTAGGCATCCAAGCAGCTTGTTCCACAGAGAAGGCTGAAAGACTTTCCTTGCTTGAGTTAAGCAAATGTTAGCAATGCTATCAGGACCTGAAGATGCCAGATGGCAGCTGCCACACCTTGCCAGTTACCAATCAGCAACCAACAGTTGGGCCTGACCAAGCAACTGTCCTAGACTCTGGCTCCTGATCATCTGTTGATTATAAATAGAAGCTTGGTGCCATGAAAAAGAACAAAGTACTTGATCCAGCTCTCCAGGAAGTCTGGCCGAAAACAGCAGAAGCTCGAGCATGGGGTGAAGCTTGAGAGTGGGAAACAGCAAGCCTGAGGAGGGAAAGAGTGTGCGAGCAGGAGACCTCTGCAGCCAGGAGCCATAGGTGTTTTCATGAACTCTAGAATGAGCTCTGGACTGAAGATGAAGTCGTGTGGAAGGCTGAAACTCTCAAAATGTAAAGTCCTCTAGGTTTGACAGATACCAACTGTTAAAGTTTCCTTAAGAAAATATGAAAGCAAATCCAAACTACATTGCCAAGCTTTTCCACCCCGAAATTGACACTAGCCCATGATTCTGCTCCATGTAAAGTAAGCACTTACCATATTTCCCATTAGAGGCAAAACCCTATGCCTGAGTTATTTTGTTCTTTTATGTGCTCTGAGTTATCCCAAAATGTAGGACCAGGAAGAAATTTCCTTGTGTTCTGGGCCCTGATACCCATAATCATCAGCAGGAGTTTGGGTTTATGAGTGATACTGTTGGAGACTCTGGGTCCATTCATACACTCTGGATAAAATGCAAAGAAGCCACCAGGAAAGGAAAGAGCAATGAGGTAGAATGAAAACACAAGCTGAGCTGAGTGTAAGCACCAGAGAGATTTAACTGTCCTGTCGTTACTGGGATACTCCCAAAGGTTGGGGTGCCAACACAAGCAGGCCCAGGAGCCTCTCCAGTACGAGTCTCCTTTCACCAGAGACAGCTGGGCACATCCTTCATTGCTGACAACTGGAACAAGAATGTAGGGACAGAACCAGCCACACTGTGGACTTGGTAGGCCTCCAGGGAGCTGTGTGTGTGTGTGTGTGTGTGTGTGTGTGTGTGTGTGTGTGTGTGTCCAGCACAGCTCCTTCCTTCCAGGGGAATCTGACTGGTGCTCAGATAATATGCTCTAAAATTAAAAGGCCACTCTTGATATGCAAGTAGTTATATTTTGAGGCTTGAGAGACCGAAAGCCGCTAGAGAATTTAGTAAGGCTTCTATTTGGTCTCTGATCATCCCATCTGTGTAGCTTTAAGTCCTGTGAAATCTGCAAGACATGTAGAACAGGGGACAGGGACTCTGGGTCTTGCTTCAAAGCCTAGTACTCTGATTAGAAAGCACATCTTCTCTCTAGCACACTGGACACATTGGAGGTTTGAAGCACTTCAATGGTGCCTTTCCCTGGTTTTAGGAATGAGGAGTTTGTTTATCAACATCTTCCTGTGTGGAGACATTAGTCAAAGACTTTCTTGGTTGTTTTCCTTTTTTCTACTTTTTTTTTTTTTTTTGCAGGACATGTTAGTTTTTGAGGGACTTTTGTTGTTGTTGTTGCTGCTGTTGTTGTTAGTTTTAAAATGGGGTCTCATATAGGGTAGACTGGCCTTGAACTCCTTGATCTTCATGCCTCTGCCTTCTAAGTGCTGGGATTAGAGGAATGAACTTAGGCTTAGCTCTCTTGGTTGCTTTTCATTCTTCAAATTAATCTCCATCAAATTTTGAGGGTCTCTTGCTCTTCCATTGCAGAAGCCTTCCCCCTGCTCGGTCTCTCTCTCTCTCTCTCTCTCTCTCTCTCTCTCTCTCTCTCTCTCTCTCTCTCTCTCTCTCTCTCTCTCCCCCTCCCTCCCCCCTCTGCCCCTCTCTCCCTCCCCCTCTCTCTCTCCTTCCCTCTCTCCCTCCCTCACTCCCTCCCTTCTTCCCTCTCTCTCTCTCCCTCCCCCCCCCTCTGTTTTCTAGCAGCTTTTATGACTTTGACCTTGTGGCTCAGGTCACTCCTCTCCGAGAGGTTCTGAGAACACCACTATTATCGCAGCAAGGAAGGTGTATCCTCTCACAGTCTGGTACTTGGAAAGCAAACGGAGAAAGTGTGATAAACAGTATTTGGCAGAATTTTCCAGTTGCACAAATGTGTCTCAGAAGATAGCATAGCAGAGTTATAGGAAAACGGGTGGGCCTCCTGTAAGGCTGACTTTGCATAATGCAGATTCTCAGAAGAGCTTACTGGAAGCTTTGGTCAAACAGCTTTTATCTTGAAGACCTTTCTAATTACTAGTAGAAGTTGATAAGTCCATCAAAGAAAATCTTAAGAGTGACGACATTAAGAGGGAAAAAAATCCTTGGAGAAAGTCTGTTCCTCCATTTTTACACTAGGAGATGGTCTGCTGGCCCCGCCCCACACAGTTGTTCTCCTTCAAGTAACATCTTTTGTGTAGTCCAGGTACCCCTGGTGTCTAGATGGGAGATGCCAGTTACGTGGGCATATTCCACACTTGGTAGCTTGGGTTTTGCTTTGTCAATGGAGTCCTGCCTTCCATGATACTACCATCAAGGCTCCTGGACCTCCAGTGGCTTACCCAACCAGGGCCAGCATGCATGCCATCTGAGTTCCTCATCCTGGGCCGCAGCTCCATTTTCCACCAATTCCCAGACACCACAAAGTCACCTAGAATAATGAACCCTTCCTCAGTCAATATAGTATGTAGGGTGACCAATGAGGGCTACCAAGTTGCTCACCAACCTTGACATTCAGCTACCAACTGACAAAGTGTGACCAACACAGATGTGGATGATGCCACTGAAGAGGACGCTTCACTTGGGTTATCAGGAGTAGCAGGACAGACACTAATAATTACTGCCCACACTTGTCTGTGTGACGGCGGAGTCTTGGATGGACGGACTTTACTCCATAGGTAGGAACTGCAAGCTGCAGGCTATAGGCAGGATCTTTGTCTTTGGGGTAACCTCAACTTTGCCTTTGGTGCTTTTGGATCAGGGATACCCAGGTCACTTACTGATAAGGGACTTATCTTATTGATAAGGGACTTGAGCTACACCTACAGAGCACCCCTCTGCCATACCTGGAGAGGTTATTGATGTATTTGTGACTCTTTCTTTCTTTTCAGTAACACATGAAGCTGACCACCACAGAGGAACATGTGCTTTGTTTTATTTTGATTAAGAAAGGGTCTCTTGCCTCAAATTCAATATACAACTGAGAGTGATGTGGAACTCTTGATTCTCCTGTCTGCCTCCTGGGTGCTAGGATCCCATGCCTGTATCACCAGCTTGGGACACCTGTCTTGATTCCCTATGGAGATAGTTCCATACTGAAGAGGCCTCAGTGGTCCCAACTATTTTATCACAGTATCAAACAGAAAATGGACAAAAAATATTTACTGCATGAATCACATCACAACAGGATTGTGGATGTGACACAAGATGTGAGCTCATCTCTCTGTAGACCGTAGGACCCAGGCAGAGCCCAGAGAGTGTGTGAGTGATTGCTAGGTTTGGGGTTGGGACACACACTATACCTCACCAATTTTACCTAAGCAAAGGAAGTTAATGTTTATCAAGGACCTCATTGAAGGGAAGATACGTGTGGAGAAGTCAGATACTCTACAGCTGGTGGGAAGTTTGGCAACCGGCTGTGAGGAGGGACAGCCAGGCTTCCTTCACAGTCTCCCCTGCCAAAACTCTGTACCCCCAATCCCAACCTCAGCCAAAATGAGAAAAGTGAGAAGCAGCAGTCACAACCAGAGTGAACAGGGTGGGGCTGGTGAGTCTTAGACACCAGCTTGCTGTCTACAGAACTGCGGAGGAAGTGCTCTCCTCCCTTGTGATCTCCTGTCAGCAAACCACTGTGCTAGCCTCCAAGCTTCTAGACCACAGGAAAAGCTTACTGGGAATGGAGCTGAACCCTCAGGGTACTCCATCCACAGGAGCTGTCCACAGTTCCAAACATCGTACAGCGATGAGGAAGAAAACCTCGTGGGCCTTGGTCAACCAGCATGGGGTCTTGGGTCAGTCAACTCCAGTGATCCCTGATCCCTTAGGAACCAAGGGAGTGAGATGCTCTGGCACACATATTATTCCAAAGTCTTCCGGAGTACTAAGGCAGGAGATGCAGAGATGAGTAAGAAGCTCGTGTATCACTCCCAGGGGCCCAACTGTGCCCTGCCAGGGTGAATATTCTGCTAATACCAGCTCTTTTTATTGATGCTCTGGAAGTATTCTATTAATCAAGATATAATAGGGAGAACAGTGGATTTGCTCACTGGGCTGAGTGCTGAAAATACAACACAGTCTTCGTTATCTTCCCCGCCCCCACCCTCTCACCCCCCCATCTTATGTCTAGATCCCACAGAACAGCTTCTGGCCAACAAGAAGGCTAGAATGCAGTTGATTCGGCAGGATAAAAAGAGAACAACAACAACAAAAAGCAGCCAGGAACATCACAAGGGAGCTTAGCCAAGGCTCATCTCTCCAAACAGCTGCCAGCCCCTCCAGCTGAATGTAGACTTCATGTTTTTGCCTCCATTTATGGGGAGAAACGTGGGAGAAGGCCAGACCAGTTTATTACCATTTGACTGTTGCCTTCACTAATATCAAGAGACTGAGTCCAATCACACTGGCTTTTCCTGGACACTATGGACTGGGCCACTCTGTTCTTATGTGATACCATTGTGATGGGAACACATAAATATGTAGTACCAGCTACCTCATCCTCCAGGAAGTCAACAATAACAAGGAAAATCACCACTGAGAGGACTGGTCTATTTCCAGATATCCTTACCCAAATGGGCAGAGTGCAGAAAATATGACCTGCTAAGGGAAGTGAACACTTGCTGCCACAAAAATGTTTATCTCAAGGCTACTGAGATAGATCACTGGGTGAAGGTGTTTGCCACCAATCCTGACAACCTGAGTTTGATTCCTGGGGACTGGAAAAGAACCAACTTCTTCCAAATTGTCCTCTGACCTACACACAAACACACACACACATACACAAAGAAACAAATAAACTTTATAATCTTCCATAGGTCAGGGGATCCTAATCTACCATATAGCTTTGTGCTTAAGAACACAAAGGGCTGGAGGTCCATATACCTTAGGCATCTACCCCTTCTCTCCTCACTTCTTACCACACAACAAAGTTACAGGGCCATAAACAATTGTATGGAAGTTACCTAGAAGCAGAAGAGAGTGAGTATTTGGGAGTCTCCTCTGTCTTTGCCATCCATGGAACCCCAAGAGCAGTATGGCAATGGCAATCGTTTATCTGATGATTGGGTCAACAAAATCTTACAGTTTTGTTTCTTGGTTTTCTTTTCTTTTCCTCTCTTTTCTTTTATTTGCTTATCTTTCCTTTTCCTTTTCTTTCATCTGCTCTCCCCTCCCCTCTCCTCCCCTCTCCTCTCCTCCCCTCCCCTCC
>NW_022196909.1:65238447-65247282 GCF_008632895.1 Mastomys coucha | reverse complement strand
CTCCCCTCTCCTCCCCTCTCTTCTCCTCTCCTTTTCTTTGTAGCCCAGATTAAAGCTGAGATCTTCTCACCTCAGCAGGCTGAGCACTGAAACTACAGGCATATACCAACACAATGGAGTCTTTTCTAAGAACATTTTATGACAAACCCTGTCCCACACTTGAGAGATACATCATCGAATACAATGGATCCCACCAAGTGCCCTTTCTCATTTGTCCAAGTTCATTTGACCCCAGAAGCAAACATTGATCCTCTGACCTGGACACTTCCTTCGCACTCTGCCTTTCCAAGTCTCTTCACAGGACGGCCACAAGGTACTTTATAAAACAGAATCAGCATGTTCTGTTGATTCTGTTCTGTTGTAAGCCTTGCACTTCACTCAGCAAACCTGAAGTGCTCAGTTGTGGGGTGGTCTCCGGGTCACACCCAGAGCTGACTGTGGCCCTCTGGACCTCCTGCTCTGATGCTTCTGCCACTTGGGCTTCAATGTCGCTCTTCACCGGGTGCCAAAGACAGCCTGCTGCAGGAACTTTATCCTCACTATTCCTCTCCCTGGACTTTCTCCAGCTATCCATACGGTTCCCTCCCTCCCCTCCTGAAGGTTCCATTTGAAAAAGTGTCACTCCACAAAGGTGACTCTCACATGTCTCCCCCATTGAAAAAAACCCTTCATATCCATCCTTGCTACCATCATTTCTTCTAAGCTGCCCTTACTTTCCGCAGATGTGGATTTCTCTCCGCTTCCTCCTGATCTCTTTCCTTTTCTTTCTCTCTTTCTTTTTGTAGTAGTTTTTTAGATATGATTTCCATACCACATAATCCATCAATTTACAACATACAAACCAATGACTCGAAAAACATAGTTTTGTTCACCCACCACCATGATTAATTACAGAACATTTTCATTACCTCAAAAGGGGGCTATCTCTTTACTCTTGTCAGCCCTAAGCAACTTACCAATCTACTTTGTATTTCCTTCATATGCACTTACTCTGCACTTTTCATATGCAGCAAATTAATACCTGTTCATGTTCTTCTGTTACTTGCTATAAAATTTTTAACATAATATTTTTAATGTTCTTTCACATTGTAGCATATATTAGCTCATTTTTTTTATGTCTGCATAACATTGTACTGAATAGACCACATTATTTACCAATTGGTGGACATTTGCATTACCTTCATCTTTGTGTTATTATGAATAATATTGATATGAATATTAATGTTCATTTCATTCAAGTATACATATGGGAGTAGAGCTATAGGTAGGTTAGTAACTGTAGGTTTAGTCATCTGAAAAACTATGAAAATGTCCTCTAGTATGGCAGTGCCATATTATACTTCCACTCATAACATAATATTGGCCATTTTTCATAACTATGTCAACACTTATTATTTGAGTTTTGATTTTAAATACCATGGAAAGTGTGAAATGGTATAACATTGTGGTTTGATTTGGTTTGTTTCTCTGATGGCTATGTTTTTTGTCTTTAGAGAAACATTCATTTAGATCCATTGCTTATTTTTGACCAAGGTTACTTGTCTTCTTACCTGCTGTAAGAGTTTTTAATTGTGATTACAGCCCCAATTATCAAACTATAAGTTAAAGGCATAATTAATAGACCTCCCCTACTAACCATCAAGCATGGTAACTTAGCCACTCAGCAGAGTGCTAGTGCTCGTCCCCGTGGTTGCATGATCAGCTTGATGCTCGTCCCCGTGGTTGCATGATCAGCTTGATGCTGTTTCTTATTACCACTACCCTGAGAAGAGATCAAAACTCAAAATCTGAAGCAGAGTTTCTACTGAACCTATCACCTTTGCATCAGCATGAAGTCCAAAACCATTAGCTGGAGTCATCATGCGTCAGACAGCATCTGCATCCTGAGTAAAGCCCCCAGACCTACAATCTGTGCTATTCCCATCAGAACTTTGCGCTTCCTCCACGGTGTTCTTCAAAACCAAAATATGATGAAATCTAATTATTGTTTGAATCCTCCAAAGCCTAGGCCAAGAAGATTTTAGTGTTTTCTTCTAAAAATATTTGCACTTCTGACCAGATGAGCAGGGACTGTCTACTTTCACTCTCTCACTATAACTGTCTAGTTGCTAAATCTACCCCTGGACAGCACTACTGGACAGCCAGCTGTGAGTCCTCCAGCTTTGTTTCTTGTTTTTCCAAAATTATTTTTATCTGTTTGGTGTCCCTTTGCAATTCCATGTGAATTCTTGCATATTTGAACAAAGGACTCCTCTGGGATTCTAACAAAGTTTGCTTTGAGGATTGCTTTGGGATTATGGTCCTCTGAACAATACATCTTCTAAGCCATGAGGAGGAGGAAGGCTCAGCTTTAATTTTATTTGAATCTTCTGTAATTTTCTAAATAATATCTTGTAATTTTCACAGTAGATATTTTGTGGTTGTCTTGTTAAATTCACTGTCAAGTGTTTTACTCCATTTGGTGATGTTGAAATGGAAGTCTTTTACTTCCTTGAACTTCCATGTCACCGCAAGTGGCCAGAAGCAGAGCGGAGGTTTGTGTGCAGCTCTTTCTGCCTTCAACAACACTGAGCAACTTATTTATATGGTGCCTCAGAAGGCTCTTCAGAATTTTCTATATACAGTATCTTGTATTGGGTTGAGCAATGTCTACATTTTCTTTCCAACATTCTTTTTTCCTTTTCTTGCACATATGATTCCTGACATTTCTAATCACATTTTCTTTTTCTTTATAGCTCTACTAATAATAATCCTGTGGGAATATAATAATAACCTGTGGGATGCTAGCCCCACTGGCACATAATTCCTGAGGCCCATTTTCGACTCAGATCACTGTCTTTCCAGGTTCTAGAAGAAGCTTGGCACACATCGCTGTTCCATGAATCCATAGGCTCTCTGTCCATGTTCAAGATGATCCTTTCAAAAGGACGGGATCTTGGCTCTAGCATCCTATTGACACCGAGGCCTTGCTGGAGTGGCCACAGCACCTGGCATCCAGAGCCACTGGGTCAGGGGGCTTACCTTTTCAGAAGCTAGCACAGGACACCATGAATACAAACAGATAGCCACAAACTCTTCTCCATTTCTTTTTAATTTTTTTAAATAAACTTGATTTTTAAAAAATATAAAGACATCACACCAACATTAACCAGTGTCAAAATCTATACAACTTAATGGATTTATACACAGTTAAAACTGACATTTGTAAATGAAGTGTCATATTAAATTTTATACTTTAAGAATCAAATATATTTTATGCACGTATCCACCAAAACAAAAACCAATCTGTGACCATTGGCTTTCTTTCGTCTTTGATGTCTTGGGTCTATTACCTGCATTCAGTCCTTCCTCGTCTCCTGGTCTGTCACCTGCATTCAGTCCTTCCTCGTCTCCTGGTCTATCACCTGCATTCAGTCCTTCCTCGTCTCCCGTGCTCCTCCCTTCAGGCTACCCTGTACCCACGTGTATATTTGTTTGCCTAGATACATATTTTATTATCTAGAGTCCACAACTGAGAGAAAAATGTTTCTTTCTGAGACTGTGTGACATTGTATAATCTTATATATATTCTAAGTCTTTGCATTTTTCTGTAACTTTTTAAACTTAACTTTTCTTTAGAGCTGAGAAATACACACACACATACACACCAAATTTTTTGTTATCCATTCATCTGTTGATAGACAACTAGATAGATTACAATTATTTGATACAGTGAACGAAGCAACAATAAATATGAATGTGCAAACATCTCTATGGTGGGGTACAGGGTTCTCTGGGTATATGCTCAGGAATGAAATACCTGGATCACATGGTAATTTTAGTTTTTGGAGAAATTTCTAAACTGACTTCCACAATGGCTGAATTAATTTGCACCTCCTCCAATAGTAAACAAGTGTTTCTCTCCACAGGCTCCCCAGTCCTTGCTGTCAGATTTGTTGATGAGTTCTAACTACTCACGGCACTTCCCACGGCAGCCCAGGCTCTAGGGGAACATCCATGATCCTGACCCATCCCTCTAACCCTGGGGACTGCACCCCTACCTCGTGGTCACATGACACTAGGGGCTTTAACAGCCAATGAGCTCCAGGATGAGGGGACATTGAGAGTTGTCATGGGTAAAGCACTGCATAGCTTCCTCCTGCCCCAAAGCCACATTCCACCTGGCTTCTCTCCTGTCAACAACTTTTCCCTGTCCGGCCCCCACTGCTCATCAGAGCCATCTTTTGTTACTGTAAAAAAGATTAATGGTCAGAACAAAGAAGATATAATGGAGAAGCGGCCTCTGTTGGGCAAGAAGAACCGGAGACAAGCCAGTCTGGTATAAGAAAGGAGTGGTTTGGGCTCCTCAATACAGTTAAGATCTAGGGAATGCAGACCGACTATCCACCAGGGAAATGAGATAGTCATAAAATTTCATCCCCTTCCCTCATCCAGCCAACTGGGGCACCCAAAGAAAAAGAAAAGATATAAGGGATGACCCTTTGACTGTACTCCCAAATTACCAACAAAGCAAAGTCAAGATTATTGGGTAAAGTACAAGAGGGGTTTTCAAAGATTTAGGGTATGGTAAAGAAGATTCAGAAACTCATTAGAGACTCTGGCTTTCTTTAACCCAGAGGAAGGTTGGGAAATTAAGGGAGACTCCAATACCATATATAAGGAGAAAAAGGAAAGGAAGCCCAGGGTTTCCAGAGAAGGCTAGGAGGACAAGAACCCAGTGGGTGAGTGAGGAAAGTCTTTACCGGGTAACTCCCAGGGCAACAGGCTGTCTGCTTTGCACATGCTCTGACAATAGAATAAAAATGCTGTGGGATTAATATTCTTTCATTGAAACTATCTGGAATGTTCTTGCACTCAAAACATCTGCCTCAAGTTTTATGGTCCAGAGAAGAGACTTAAATAACAGCAGTGCTCGACATATGCGCAGTACCTGCCGTTTATGGGCTAACTCTTCCTGTGTATCTCAGGCAGGGATATGGACCCCCTTTGTAGATGGGATATTTTGAGACAAGTAATTCTGTAAGCATTATTATATATTATATTAGCACAAAGCACAAAGACTAAGCTGACAAAGCTGGGACTTAGGTCATCTGACTAAGAATTACTATTTCATTTTATTTTCTCTTTCATCTCCAGTTTGTGATTCTTCTGTCGTGGAGCTGTATCTATCATCAGGCAGAAAAAGTTATAATCAGTGTTTTGGGTTATGAGGTGCTGAAAAATTATCCACATGGTATGTCTGTACATAGCTCAAGCTATATGTCCCAGATGTGTCTGTCAAAAATGGGTACTTGCTTTTTTATAATATCATAATCTTAAGATTGTTCAAGTATCTAGTAATAAAAAATTGGTTAAATAAATTATATGGTAGACACTCAAAAGAATTAGCAAGATCAATCTATGACAGCGTTTCTCAATCTTCCTAAAGCTGTGAGCCTTTGACATAGCTCCTCATGTTGTAGTGATCCCCAGCCATAAAGTTATTTCCACTGCTACTTCATAACTGTAACTTCTGCTATGAATAGCAATGTAAATATCTGTGTTTTTCACTGGTCTTAGTTTACCCCTGTAAAAAGGTCTTTGGGCCCCGAAAGGGGTCATGCCCCCCGGGTTGAGAACCACTGATATATGGTACTGTGGAAGCTTTGAAGAACATGGAAAACTACAGTTGTAAATGTAATAAATAGTGTACTTATAACTTGAGAAAGGACACAGAAGATTGTACCTCTGTCTAATACTGGGGTCAAGATAAAAACAATAATGTGAACTGAGTGTTCAATACCATCATGTACTGCCTGCTCAAAGTGATTAAGGTAGTACATTTTATGTTGCATGTATTTCACCACCGTGATTAAAGGGTGAAAGCAGGGCTGGGGAGATGGTGCAGCGAGGAAGAGCACTAGCTTCATAAGCAGGAGGACCAGAGTTTGAGTCCCCAGTGTGAAGTAAAAGCTGGGTGGAACCGCACGTGCCTGTAACAACAGTACCTGAAGCACAGACAGGCAGATCCTGTGCGCACCGGCCAGGCAGCCTGGCAGCAACGGTGAGCTTCAGGCTCCACAAGAGATCCTGCCACTAGGGAAGAAGACAGACAGCATTAAAGGAGAAGGACACTCCATGCCTTCCTCTGTCTTCGGGGCACACACACACTCGTGCACTTATACACATATGTGCACATGCATACATATACCCTCCACCCTCCACAAATTTAAAAATAAAATAAAAGTTTTAAACGAAAAGAGGAAGACAGTGACTTCTCATTCCTTAACTCCCTATTCTACTTGATGCTTGAACACAGTGAGGCTTTGCTCTTGCATCTAGCTCAATAAAAGTAAAACGAATGCCTAAAACTATGTGGTGATATTCAAATCATTTGCACTCCGATGAATGTTTATGAGTGTCCTATTCAAGGAGCCCTGGGGGTCAATAATGCTTTCCTTATGCCACTAGAAAAGTTCTCAGTAAGTAACCCAGATCCCAGAAAACTTCACATCCCACCCAGAGAGAGAGACAGAGACAGAGAAAGACAGAGAGAGAGACAGAGACAGAGACAGAGAAAGACAGAGAGAGAGAGACAGAGAGAGAGAGAGACAGAGACAGAGAAAGACAGAGAGAGAGACAGACAGAGAGACAGAGAGACAGAGACAGACAGAGAGGCAGAAAGACAAAGAGCACTTCATTGAACGTGGCCTGTGAACTACCTGTTTCAGATATCATCTAACACATTTTCTTTTCCTGGAATTTGTTTCAGATAATCTTGTTTTGATGAACAGGTAGTTCTTGTGTCACTTCAGGTTAGACAGCAGAGAACACATTATTCTAGGCTCCTCCCTTTCTCCCCTTGATAAAGCAATGTCTTCATCCTCTTTTATGGACTTTGTCTCTGCTCATGACTTCAAAATGTGAGCCAGAATATAAAAATGCACAGAGAGTATGCCAAAGGCTATAAATTGTATGCCTCAAGGTTAAAGATAAAACCTAGGCAAATAGCAAAGAGAAAACATCACCATTTTCTGTTTACTTACATCCTACTTTTCTTTATATGAAAACATGGACTGAGCCTGAATCTCTAAGAATTGCTCCTGGCCTCAAAGATTGATAAAGAAAGGAATCTCAATTTCTGGAAAAGAATTTGGAGGTCACCTGACCCCCAATGTCTGCCTAACAGAAGATGGAAGTGGTAACCTTGGACAAGTGAAAAACCGGGGAGAGACCACCCCGCCTCGGAAGGACAGCTGCTCTCAGGTCCAGCTGGTGGCTTACGGGAACAGTACATAAGAGCAGCTCTTAGCTAGCCCCCCCAAAACTCCAAGTATACATCTGGACGCAAATGCTTCCAATTTTTATATGCTGCAATTAATGTGAAAAAATGTTTGAAAGCATTATGGGAGCCAAACAAAACATGTCTCTTGGCTGAACCGAGATGTGGTCTCAAGTGGAATGCAACTTTCTTGACTTTATAGAGAGGTGGCCAAGGCCCAGAGATAAGTAGAATCACTTTGCATAGGTCCCAGGGCCAGGGTCAAGAGAGTAATGTGGGCAAGACTCAGTTCCCCTTTGAGCTTGCCCTCTTTTCTCAGCTGGATAGCAGACATTTGACACAGCAGCAGCTTGCTTCAGACACGGGATAAGCACACATGTCAATCAGCCTGTAAGGAGCAGCTGAGCCGCGGCTACTAATAGAAGGCTCAGCTTCCAAGACCCCTGCTTCCCTCCATCTCAGCTCAGCCAAGGGCTCCTCTTCATTCGGATGGGTATGAGAAAGAGAGGAAAGGTGGGAATTTTTACCCTTGGGGAGTCCATGGGAGGAGGCGGAAAGTCTTCCCTTTCCAGGGGAATATTTTTGTAAGCTTTTGCCTGGGAAGGTTGCTTATGTGATTTCCCAGGAAGCATCACAGGCCTCCATGCAGAGGGCCCCACCACTGCTTTATAGGCTGGGCCTTTGCCACCAACTCATGTTTTCCACGATTCAGGAGGAAAATCGTCTGCTAAGAGCGCCTGATAAGAGTGTAGGCTCTGAAGCCAAATGGCCCTGGTTCACAGTAGCTCCTTGAAACCCGTCAGCAAGCAATCTCAGACAGGAGTCAGTAACTCACTCTGAAGTGCTGCGGCCTCTTCAACTGTTCAGTGACAAGAAAAGAAGCTAGCACCTGTCTTATGAGACGGTTTGAGGGGAGGGCAGGGTGTTTGTCAGCTGCACCTTGCAGCCACCTAGAGAGCATTCTGTGTTCCAGCAATATCAATTCTTGGGTCCCATCACCAGAGATCAGGTTCAACGGACCTCGTGTGTGTCCCAACACTGGGGCTCTTTGCATTTACTCTAGTGACTTCACGTGCACATACTCAGAGACACAGGCCTCTGAGAAAGGAACTTGCTAATAAACAACTGTTCTCAGAATGACTGGCTTTTAAAGAAACTAAAAATTCTGTCCTCAGTATGTTTTCATGACACCCCCCCCCACGTGCCCTGCCGCCCTCCCCCCCACACGCGAAGTTCCTTAAGTGGTCATCTATCCATCTATCGGTAGAGTTTCGCAGAGGGTTTCTGGGTCCTGAACAAATTTGCAAAAGTGATAAGATCCTTTCATTAACATTGCTGGTTTTCTTGCAGTTTTCTCACACGTGTCTCTGTGTTAAGACATGTAGGTGGTCCCTAGAGACTCAGATTCAGCTGGACGATGGTAGGCAAAAGCCAAGAACTATCATGAGGTGACAAGGTACGTTTTCAATCCACATCCTCTTCAGTTAGTGGAATGAGCTTGTGTAGGTGTAACTGTATAACTGCTCCACCCCTGGCTCCACCCCTGGCTCCACCCCTGGCCCACCCCCGCTCCA
>NW_022196909.1:65234774-65238319 GCF_008632895.1 Mastomys coucha | reverse complement strand
CCCCACCCCTGCCCTGCCCTGCTCCACCTCTGGCTCCGCCCCTGCTCTGCCCCTGCTCCACCTCTGGCTCCACCCCTGCTCCACCCATGCCTCACCCCTGCTCCACCCCTGGCTCCACCCCCTTTACAATTCCAGGATCCAGGCTGTTTGGGGAACAGGAGCTTCCTGTGTGGTTCCCTGCATCAAAAGATGGTCCCTCTGAAATCATCTCCTCTAAAATGCTGGCAGATTACATTTTAAAGGCCCCTGATGGGGAGCCGCTATGAACTGAATTACTTCCTACAAATGTTTTAATAGTGCTGCCCCTGTGAATACAACTCAGTCTGCTGCCATTTGGGTTTCACTCTGTTGTGATAGCTGTGATCTCAAGTGCCCTGTCCAAATGTCTCTGTTGATGATCAGAAATGCTAGTATCACCGGGCAGTGGTGCCTCACACCTTTAATCCCAGCACTTGGGAGGCAGAGGCAGGCAGATTTCTGAGTTCGAGGCCAGCCTGGTCTACAGAGTGAGTTCCAGGACAGCCAGGGCAGAGAAACCCTGTCTCGGAAAAAAATAATAAATGCTAGTATCACTGGAGCCAGGGTGATGAGTAACAGGCAGGTGAGGAACCCTTGTGATGGAAGGCCTGCCCTGGAATGGGAAGTTGTGAGGAAAGTCTTTTAAGCTAACCGAAGCCTCTCAAGAGGCTTTTACAGCTGTACGTCTGCTACTTTCTCTTTAGCCTTTGAGCATTCCCTGGGTGGGTATGTTCACAAGCATTCTGTGCAACAAACACTTCTGTTCTCATGGTAGAAATGTGAATTCCAGGGAGCCCTTAACAACTGTGTGGAATTTGCCACTAGGAAGGGCAGAATCAGTTGATAAAAAGTAGGTTCCTTTTCCCTGCATGCCCACCTGAAGCATTGCGCCGCCCTCTGGACTCCAGCCACCAGGCTGCAGGACTCTGGTCCTGAAAGGTGTAGGTCACCAGCCAGTGTTCTACCCTTTCTCTATTGTGGGCCATCAAGATTGCTGGCAACAGTCCTGATTGGATGAGCTATCTGTCAACTCAAAAGCAGAGAGCACAATGAGAATACCGTTCCCAGGTGGGGAGGGGAAAGGACGCTCACCACGTGGAAATTTCAAAGTGCCATGAAATAGAGTGTTTATCGTTGATAATACAGTTTTGTGCACTTCAAAGCTATTAATGGGGTAGTGTCTTAGTTAGGGTTTTACTGCTGTGAGCAGACACCATGACCAAGGCAACTCTTATAAAGGACAACATTTAATTGGGGCTGACTTACAGGTCAGAGGTTCAGTCCAGTATCATCAGGGCAGGAGCATGGCAGTGTCCAGGCAGATGTGGGGGTAGAGGAGCTCAGAGTTCCACCTCTTGTTCTGAAGGCAGCTAGGAGAAGACTGGCCTCCAAGCAGCTAGGATGGGGTCTAAAATCCCACACCCACAGTGACACGCTTACTCCAAGAAGACCACACCTCCTAATAGTGTCACTCCCTGGACCAAGCACATTTAAACCACCACAGCTAGACTGGTCTCATATGAAGTGCTCTTACCACATGAAGAAAATAAAAATAAGACTGTAGCTTAGTGGTTGGATGCTTTATGCACAAAAGAAGTTTTGTGCATAAGGTTCCAGATTCAAACTCCCAACACACAACACCAACAACACCAACAACAAGAACAACAACACGACTCAGAGACAGAAGGATATTTTGAGATGTATTAGATAAGATGCACTTATTACCTTGATATTGAGCACAATGCTAGTTCCATAAATAATTGCCTATGTTCAATCTCAAATTATATATGTGAAATATATGTTCAGTGTTCAGTTCTTTGTACATCAGCTGTTCTGCCAAATTCATGGGCTCCTGGGCCCTCATTTTCAATTTGCCCTGTTGCTACTTTTAAAACCAAATGACACCAAACACTCTAATTCCATGTGTGTGTGTGTGTGTGTGTGTGTGTGTGTGTGTGTATGTGTTCTCACATTCTGAATCTCCACTTGAACCCCTGAATCATTATCTACTCCTCACAGATGAAGCCTAGAGCTTCATATTTCACCTAAGGTCATGCATTTAGGAATGACCAAGCTGAAATCTGAAGTCAGGTCTGGCATTCCGTTGAACTCCTGTCTTGAGCATTGGGCAATACATCTGCTTGAATGACTGTGTTCTCCCTTGCACTAGCACAAAGAAGTGTGCTCTCAACACCTCGTCAGGGTTTCAGAAATGGCAATGATGACAGATGATAGCACAGCAGGGACCCTGCTGGCTTCCTCGGTTTCTGGCACAACAACCATCACCCCTTCACCAATGAGAAAGCAGGCACAGGATGGCGGAGCCACTGGCCCAGGAACCTGAGTGGAAACTGCAGTAGTGGGAGGCCACCTCAGCAAGCCTGGCTCCACAGTCCACTTTCAGAAGCCTGTCTTCCAGTGCACGCTCATAACCCTGGCTGGTCACACAGCACATCATTTTGAATGAATTTTAGTGAGAAAAAATAAACACATCACTGGAATAGGAACTCAATACATTTGTGCCAGATGGCAGGAACTGCTCTGTGACACTCAGCCACATGTCCCGCTCTGAGGATGAGCAGGTCAGAGGGTAAGAGATTAGTAACAGCTCCCACACAGGGCCTGGAAGCAAGCAGCAGGAGCCTGAGCAATACCTCCCTCTCCAGATCCCTGCCGCATCCACTCTCAGTGCCACAGAGGCCTGTTGAGGTGGCTCTGGACTCTTGGCTGCCCTGGTGTGACCTCTTTAGGGTGTAATCCAGAGGTCTTCTGGCTTCTAGCCAGCTGCCAGTTTGTTCTCTGTATCAGAAGCACCAATGCCAAGTTTTATGCTGAGTTCTAGGGGCATGAGCCAATGAGTCCACAAAGATACACTCCCCAATGACCTGCAAATAGCTACACAGTCAGGACACCCGCTTCCTGGGAACTACCTACGTATTTTGCTATGGTTGTCTTAAGAAATGGAGCATATATGCAATGTGTGTGTGTGGGAGGGGAACAAGAGGCATGAAGCCTAGTGCTTGTCCCAGACCTCCCCACTGAATGCTTGCCCACACTCTCCCTACTCAGTGCCTGCCCCAGATTCTCCCCCACAGTGCTTGTCCCAGTCCCCATTGTGAGGGCAAACCCTCACAACCCTAGCTCTCTCTAATGAGCACAAACACTGCTGATACACAAGAGCATCTTGTTCTTTCCTTATCAGAGAACTCGTGGACCTTCATTTTAACTGCTCTTCCAACGTCCTGGCAAATGGTCTAAAGCTCCCTAAGAGGAACCATCGCTGTATGCCCAGGGCTTGCTGCTATGTATTTATGCCCAGGGCTTGCTGTTATGTATGTATGCCGAGGGCTTGCTGCTATGTATGTACACCCAAGGCTTGCTGCTATGTATGTACACCCAGGGCTTGCTGCTATGTATGTATGGCCAGGGCTTGCTGCTATGTATGTATGCCCAGGGCTGGCTGCTATGTATGTATGCCCAGGGCTGGCTGCTATGTATGTATGCCCAGGGCTTGCTGCTATGTATGT
>NW_022196909.1:65230382-65234755 GCF_008632895.1 Mastomys coucha | reverse complement strand
ATGTATGCCCAGGGCTTGCTGCTATGTATGTATGCCCAGGGCTGGCTGCTATGTATGTATGCCCAGGGATGGCTGCTATGTATGTATGGCCAGGGATGGCTGCTATGTATGTATGCCCAGGACTTGCTTCTATGCCTTGCAATATATTCCAGAATCTGTTACATGAAGGCACGAGGAAGTGCATAAGTTACCGTGTCAACAGTCTCTTGGATGTTCTGTTTCCAGAAATGTTTTAGTTCTCTTAGTGGAACTTTATGACTTGTTTTGGCCAATAAGCCATGAGTGGAAATGACATAATTTATGGTCTAGTGTGTTAGCTGTTGGTACAAGAGCCATAGTTTTCTTGTCCTCTCTCAGGGTGGTTGATTCTTTTCTAAATGGAGAGTCCCTTCTCAGTCTGCCTCCTATCTCAGACATTCTATGTAAGCAAAGAGCCAAACTTTGTTTGACACTACTAATATAATGTGACTGTTACTGCAGCAACACCTAGCCTATCTTGACTCGTAATCACCTGAGCCTACAGAATGGAAGGGCTTCAGAAAGCCATTCTCCAGGACAGCCCAACAGAACTTTCTGAGAATATGTAAATGCTCTAAGGAGTACCATAGTGAAAGCTACCGATTTGTCACATTTTAGAACGCTTACATTTTGTCCAACTCTGTAATAATGGCTTGTATTTCCCTGCTTTTTGTCTGTGTGTTTGCCTCTGTAATAGGCTAGAGGGACAGTGCTGGCTATCAAAGGCAAGCTATACAATCTCTCATTCCCTGCCTTTGCCTTTGCTTTAAAAATGTAAACAAAAGACAGATAATATCCTTATTAAATGCCACTAAAGCATAGGCCTCAGTCTCTATCAGCTTTAGGAAAAAAATACAGTTATCTCTGTCATATTCTGAGAGCAAACTGAGTGCTCCCAGGCTCCTCATCATATTGCTGTCTATGATTTTAAAATATTCAGGTGGTGCTGCAGCTCTCATTCACGCCTCCGCCTCACAGGCTCCCAGAGGAGGGGGACTAGCTCTTGATTCCCATGACCTAATGTGCCATGTAAAATTACTCTCTCCCCTCCTCATTAGTTTTGGCTCTCCTGGAAATCAGTTTTTGATGAAGAAGGCCTGCAGAAATGCCAGCTCCAGGGGAGAGCCTCATGAGGAAAAGCATAGAACACAGCTACTGTGTAATTCATTGTTCTCTGTAAGGGTACAGAACATCCTGATGCTCTGTTAGAAGATCCAAAGATGCATTCTCACGAACTGAAACTGTCCATCTCAAAGGGCCAGTTGGAGCCCGACGGTACTGGGTTTTTGTTGTGATGTGTGTTGTTGTTGTTGTTCTTTTGTTGGTGGAGATAGGTTCTTACCATGCAGCCATGCTAGCCTCAAACCCATGATTCTTCTGCCTCAGCTTTCCAAGTACTGGGATCACAGATGTATGCACACCATGCACATGGATTTTAAGTGAAGAATCTCATCTCAAGAGATAAAGAGATCTTTAGAGACATTTTTGTAGCTGAAACAAACCGAGACCCAGAGACCATTAGGTCCAGAGAACATGAAGTTTCCAGATCTAACTCTAATCGACACAAACTGCATTTGTTCTCTATCTCTTCTATCTCTCTAGGGTCTGTGTCATATGTCACCTCCATAGCGTTCTGGACAAAACAGGAAGAACATCAAACTATGAGACTTCTGCACTAAATGAAATGGTTTGTGGAGAAGTATGTAGGAAGGCAATGAGCACTGGCTCAGGAGGCAAAAACTGGGATGTTCACGGGCCTCAGCTCAGCCTCAGCACCTAGAAAATGGAATGGTTTAATGGCATCTACCCTCTGGTCTCCAGCAACTCAGTACTGTTCCTGGAGTGGACACAGACCACCAAGGCCACTATCCTTGCCTCCACCTTTTTGGAAAATCACCTCCAGGTCAGATTTTGTTTTCAAAGTCAGGGCAGGGGATGCGTTTGTCAGAACCAGTCTAAAGCAGATACACAACCTGCCTAGGGAAATGCTTCCATCAAATGTTTGTCTTTCTTTTCCTTCCTCCCTGCCTCTCTCCATCCCTCCCCCCTCCTCTTTCTGTCAGTCAGTCTCTTCTCCTCCTCCTCCTCCTCTACCAACAACAACAACAACAACAAATTTACTTTAGAACTGTGTGCTGGTCAGTAATCAATCTGACACACATGAGGGTTGTCTTTGAGGAGGACTGATGATTGATGTGGGAGGATCCAGCTCAGTGTGTAAGGTGCCGCCTGGGGGTGTGGTCCTATGTTGTATAAGAAAGCAGCTGAGCAAGACACAGGGAGCAAACCAGTAAGCAGCATTCCTCTATGGCCTCTGCTTCAGTTTCTGCCTCTAAGTCCCTGTCTTAAGCTCCTGTCCTGACGTCTCTTCATGATGGACTGTGAGTTATAAGATAGAACAAACCCTTTTGTCCCCAGGTCGCTCTTGGTTACGGTGTTTATCACAGCTCTAGAAAGGGAGCTATGACAAATGATTTCAAGAAATCTTGCAAGGGTAGTGTGGAGAATCCTCAAACACCCCACACCCAGATTCTTCCATTCATGTCTTATTACCAGGAGGTATTTGCCTCAACTAATAATTCAATAAGGACACATTTTATATTAAACCATGAACTAAGTTTATTTCCTTTGTTTTTACCTCCTTTTTTGTGTCTCATGACTTCCTCTGGGACACCACATCAGCATTTAGTAGTCATGCTGTTTCACACTTTTCCAGGCTGTGACAGTTCCTCATTACCAACAACCTAACTGTTAAGACCAGCCTTCTCCATAGGGAAGCTCCATTTTCCTCCACATCTGCATGTGCTTTGGAAAGGTAGTCTGGGGAAGAAAAGATAGGGTTTATCCTACCTCTTTGATGGAGCACATTCAGTTTTATAAAGCACAACTGTGCAAGCAACACCAGCTGGGAAACAGGTTTTAACCTAAGACTCAACTGCCCCAAAATAAACTGAGCCAAGGAACTGGCTTCCCTTATCCAGCCTTTGACAGGACATTTCCTTGCAGTGCCAGCATGCCAAGTTTCTCATGAAGCAGTGTGCAGAAGTGACAGGGCTCGGTAGAGGGCTTATTCTTATGCCTGTGCAGATGAGACTCGTTTATTGGCCACAACGCTGACTCTCACACTTACTTACAAATCCAATGCAGCTAAATATCACATACAAAGAGCTCTTAGAAATCAATACGAAAAGATATAATCTATCTTTTCAAGCAAGCACAGGACATGAAAAAGAATGTCACATAATAAGTGTGAAATATATATTAAAGCCACATGCATACATGTATGTTAAAGTCTAGAGTGGTCACTGCTAGGGAATTACAGCATACTCTCACTTCCTGCTTTGTACACTTCTAAACAGTAAACAAAGAAAACTTTGCAACTTTTTTTTTTTGGAGAAGCAATTACATTTTCTTAGAAGAAAATTGTAAGCATTGAAATAGATGTAGTGTGACTACTTCTAGTGCGACATGCCTATCTTTGACTCGCTTTCACTTTATCTGTTTCTTTCAGGAAGGGGAACCCCAGGCTTATGGAATGACTGCCAGTTATGAAACATGATGTGACCACTTCTTTGTATTTCTTAATTAGAAATTTGGCATTCAAGGTCACTCCAACCTTGTATGTTTATGGCTAGAAACTACAGGCATCATTTTCCTCTGCTGGGTTTCTGAGATTTGGCAGTTAACCTGACAGCACAGGAAATCCCGTTTGCCAGACCGTTTCAGCTCTACCTGGGAAAAGCTAGTCCTGTGTGTAATGTCTGAGGAGTGGTAGTGTTACTCTGCACACTATCACTTTGGTTATTAAATAAATATGTTTAGACAGCATCTGAATAAGGGAATTATTAAATCATAGGCCACTTTGACAGGGAATCATTTAAATAAATCTGTCATCTATATATAAGTTGTGTGGGAAAATTAAGCTGGTTGTGATGGCAAATGCCTATAATCTTTACATCCAGGAGCCTGAAGCAGGGGGAGTGAGTTGGAGATCTAGACAAGAGAATCTATTTTTAAAACAACAATAACAGGAATCACAATTCCGGACCTTAAGCTGTACTACAGAGCAATTGTGATAAAAAACTGCATGGCAGGTAGATCAATGGAACTGAATTGAAGACCCAGAAATGAACCCACGCACCTATGGTCACTTAATCTTTGACAAAGGAGCTAAAACCATCCAGTGGAAAAAAGACAGCATTTTCAACAGATGGTGCTGGCTCAACTGGTGGTTAACACGTAGAAAAATGCAAATCGATCCATTCCTATCTCCTTGTACAAAGCTCGAGTCCAAGTGGATCAGGGACCTCCACATCATACCAGATACATTGAAACTAATAGAAAAGAAAGTAGGG
>NW_022196909.1:65207984-65229351 GCF_008632895.1 Mastomys coucha | reverse complement strand
ACCACAAGGAACTCAAGAAGAAGGAAAACCAAAAGGTGGACATTTCATTCCTTCTTAAAAGGGGGAACGAAATACTCACAGAAGGAGGTGCAGAGATTAACTATGGAGCAGAGACTGAAGGAAGGGCAAGCCAGCCTAAATATAGCTATCTCCTGAGAGGCTCTGACAGTTCCTGACTAATACAGATATAGAGGCTCACAGACATCCATTGAACTAAGTACAGGGTCCCAAGTGAAGGAGTTAGAGAAAGGACCAATGGAGCTGAGGGGTTTGTAGCCCCTTAGGACGAACAACAATATGAACTAACTAGTACCCTCAGAGCTCCCAGGGTCTCAACCACCAACCAAGGACTGCACATGGATGGGTCTGATTGTTCTGGCAGTATGTGTATAGTAGAGGATTACAAATTCGATCATCAATAGGAGGAGAGGACCTCGGAGGACCTGTGAAGGTTCTGTGCCTCAGTGTAGGGGAATGCCAGGGCCATTAAGTGGGAGAGGGTGGGGTGGCAGGCATGGGGAGGTGGGGAGGCAATAGGGGTTTGGTTTTGTGCTTTTGTTTGTTTCTTTGTTTTTTGGAGGGGAAACTGGGAAAGGAGAAATTTACATGTAAATAAAGAAAATATCTAATAAAAAAAACCAGTAACAATTAAAGAAGAGAGAATCAGAAATTGCTGGATGCAGAGGCTGGGAAGATCACTCAGGGTGGTAAAGCACTTTCCAAACAAGCATGAGAACTTGATTTTGATTCCCCAGAAATCATGTAAATAAAACTGGGTGGCATAGTGCACACTTGAGGTAGAGGTAGGTAGACAGATCCCTAGGCTTGCTGGCCAGGCATAATCAACAAGCTCCAGGCTTCATTGAAACCCTGCTTCAAAAACAAGGTAGACAGCTCCTGAGGAAAAACAGACACTTCTGGTACACACGTGAGCACAGGCATATGAACATGTATGCACACATAAACACACATAAGACTGGCTGAGTCCAAACAAAATCTCTACTCTTGAAATGATTATTCTTAAATGAAATCACTTATATTTTAGGGCATCTAAGTAACAAGAAAACAAACATTTAAATACAACATTTTGCTGGCGAGCATTAAACACATGACAAAGCATGATGCTGACAAGTTGAGATGCTGCTGGAGAGGGGGTAAGAGTCATTGGCCAGGGATGGGCAGCCCCTCCATGGATGCTCCCCAGAGAAAGAGCCCAAGGAGCAAGAGAAACAGATGGCCATGTCTGACATAAGACATGATTCTGTGTGTCCATCAGTTGCTTATGGGGATGCTACATATCTATCTGCCTAAGAAGGGCAGCAGAGCTGTCACACACCTAACCTGTGAGGGTGGAGTTTGCTTTGGTAGTACTATTCAGGCCTGTGAATAATTCTAGGTCTTCCCACCACTGATTAGTTGAAGAAAATACATCCACGTCATAGCGATCCTCCTCTATCACCAAGTTTTACTTCACTGCCAGATGGGCCATTGACATAATTTCAGAAGCTACTGAGAAGGCAAAGCAAGTATACTATTGAGGCTTGAGAGAAGCGTGTGACTTAAGCCACCTTGGATATGTTTAGGGTTTTCGAGGCATTCCTTCCTTCAGTGAGTCTTATCTGGGAAATGGCTTGGGGCCTTTTGTTTTTAGACACTACAAATTCCAGTTGAAATATTTAAATATTTTTTGGATGATGCATTTGAGCAAAAAATTTCTCTTACAAATATCTCTGAGAATTGAAATTAAAGGAGCCCAAAGATTAATTTTTATTAATGTCAAACCTTCAAATGTCTTTGAAATATTGGAAATCTACATATCAACATAACAGAGTTTGGTCACAATTCTTCTCTTTGCTACAAAGGCTGTTAGACTAAAAAACAAACAACCACAGGTGTGTGTGGTAGGGTAGGGGTGTGTGTGTGTGTGTGTGGTATGAGTATATATTGTTGTGTGTGTGTGGTATATATGTTGTGTGTGTTTGTGAGTGTATGGTATGTGTGTGTTTATGAGTATGTGTTTACCTGTGTGTGTGTGTGTGTGTGTGTGTGTGTGTGTGTGTAATAGGGTATAGACTAAATAAAAAATAAAGTCTACGAAGTGTCACAAGTATACTTTTGTAAGGTTATGAGTCCCGCATCTGTTCCACCACAGGGCTCAGCTGCTTGGGGACACAGGACGCAGGAAGTTGACCATGCTTACCCCACACCACCGTCGCTGGGGGTGCTGGACCATAGGGAAGCCCCAGGACACCACTCCAGGGGTGGGGAAATGCAGTGTGAGGCACGAGACAGCCAGAGCTGGCTGGGGGAGTTGCGGGAAAATGGGGGGTGCTTAGGCCTGGGATGTCCTGGACCATCTGGTTCTCGGGCTCATGGACATCTAGGCGCCACTGGATACTGAGGAAGAGCCCAGATTGGAGTGGAGACCCCGCAGGATCCCCAGTTGGCTTGATGGCAGTTGGCTTGGGCTTGGCTTGGTGTCTGGGAGTGCAGAGAGGCCTTCTACAGGAGACTAGACAGTTCTTCTATAGGCGAAGGCCTTCTCCATGGCTCCCCACGGTGGATCCTGATGAAAAGAGTCAGTCCATAGTTTTAAGACATTTATTGTCATGACAGAAAGTGGATAAGTAAAACCACACCCCACTTCTCAGGGTGGGCCTGAGATTAAATACCTTTTGCAGGGAGGAGTGTCTGGGAAGGAAAGCTTATTGGCTAAGCACTTCAGGCCTTTAGCTACTTTGTTAAAATGGAGATCTGTCTTGAGTCAACATGACCACAGGTTATGTCCTCTACCCGTGGAGGGGTTTGGGACATTGCCCATACATGACTGATGGCCACATATCTATGGAGGACTGCTCCTAGTGACAGGGCCTGGTGCTTGAGAACAGGTGAAATGCCTGTCGTCCCTTCAGGGCCTCTGGGGTTTCAAGCTTTAGCTCAACCAGGTCCAACCTGCCTTTTACGGTCCCACAGACTTTCATAATTGCTCAAGTTCGGATTCACAACAAGAACCCATGTAAGAAGCCAGAGGTGGGGTTAGGGGTGTGTGGACACCTAGAAGCTCAGCACTTGGAAGGTAAAGGCAGAGGAATCAAGGGCTCAAGGTAATCCTTAGCTTGAGTTCAAGGCTACCTGAGATCCCATCTGAGACACACACTCACACAAAGGCCCAGTCTGAGAGTTGTCTAGAACTGCTTTAACAGTCAGGCATTCTGAAGAATTGTCCTTGGAGGGAAACGTCTTATAAGCGAATGCTCCTCTGATTTCAGTCCCTAATTTCTTGCACCAACTTCAGCCAGAAAGTGGCTTCAGTGTCCCACCAAGCTGATAAGATTCCTGTCGATATACACAACAAAAGGAATTGCAGACATTCTATAGCAGCTTGTGTCCCTTGGGTGAAAGATGCTTTGATGAACAGATACATTCAGCAGGTTCCTGAAATGTGGTGCATGCTCTTTCTCTTTCAATCAATGAAACAAACTGTTCAGAAAGTGTCTTCTATACATAGTTTTAAAACAGAGATGCATGAGGCAATGAGAGTTGCTGGAAAACATAACACAGATGGTCCCCAAGTTACAATGGTTCATCTTTTTCAAAGCACATGATATGCAAAGGGAAACTTTCCTAAAGGGCTGGGCAGCTGTAGCAAGCCACGGCTTCCTGTCTGTTGTGCGTTCACATGGGCTAAGCTAGGGAGATCAGGGCTAGCGTTGTAGGTGCACTTTGATGTATCTCCAGTCCGTGTTGAGTTTACTGACATGTAAGTGAATTGTAGCAACAGCACTTTAACTCAAACATGTGTCCCAAACTTCTGTTATATCTCACCACCAAAATCTCTCATATACTCTAAAACCTACTAGTAGATGAACACCAGTATTTGGATATAGTCTATAAAATAAGAAATTGTATATGGCTCTACTTAATTTTACTTTTTCTTCAGTTTGAATATTTTTCAAACCTGAATTTTGAGTTGGCAACTGTTCCTTCAGATATTTATCCACAGGAGCTGAAAGCGTATGTCCATCAACCCCTGCACAGTAATAAGTCTGTCAGCTGTTTTCTTCATTTCCACATGCACTCTGGGAGGTATATCCAGACAATGGGATACCACTCCATTCTAAAAACTATCAAGCCAGGGAAAGACATGAAGAAAAAGATACACACACACACACACACACACACACACACAAATACACACACTCACATATGTGTGTGTGTATATATATACATATACATTTCACACACATATATACACATACTCACATATATGTGTGTATACATATATACATACACATTTCACACATATATACATACACATTTCACACACACATGCATACACACACATATGTGTGTATATATACACACACATTTCACACACACACACACACACACACACACACACACACACATACACGAGTGAAAGAAGCCAGAAGCCAAAGTCAATCTGAAAGATGCCATACTATGCCAACTGCATGACAATACAGGAAAGGCAAAACTATAGAAATACTAAAGAAGTCAGTGGCTACTACCAGAGATTCCAAGGGAGCTATGAAGGCCTAAGATGAACGCAGAAGTTCTTAGAGCAGTAAAAGCTAGTCTTCTAGAATACCTCAGTGGTATCCTTTCAGTTATGTGCAACCACGCAACTCTACAGTCTTTTTTACAAACCCATGCAATGTACAATTCCCAACAAGGAGCCCTGATGAAAAATCTTTCCTTTGAGTAATAATGATGTGTAAATTGGGGTCAGCTCATGAACTATAAGATGTGCACTGTGCTGGTAGGAGATGTTGCTAATGCAGAGGTCATGAAATGAGTGGGGACAGGAGAGATATGGGACATCTCTCCTTATGACTGTGAACCTAAAACCTCTCTAAAATAAATAAAATCTGGGGATATAGTCCAGTCGATGAAGCACTTGTTTCTCATGGATATTCTGATCAGATCCCTCTCCAACACCATATAAATCAGGAGTGATGGGGGTCCTGTGGAGGCAAGGGAGGAAGAAACTCAAGGTCATCCTCGGATATATAGTAAGTTCAGGACTAGCCTGGGGTACATTAGACTCTCTCTGTCTCTGTCTCTGTCTCTGTCTCTCTGTCTCTCTCTCCCTCTCTCTCTCTCTGTCCTCTCTCTCTGTTTTATACCTTATATCTTATGCTAGTATTGTTTTAATTCATAAGCATATTACAATGGAGTATCTGCAAAGAAAGCTCCATCGATTCCTTTCCTTTGTATAGGTTCATGTTTTGTCTCAAGATTGTGTTTCCTGCTTCCCTTAAATAAAGCTGGCCTGTGACTTTCCCTAAATGTCAGGGACATCAGTGGTGAGCCCTGCTAAAGGAACCCTGCCAGGTTGCACTTTGGTCTCTGAAGAAAACTCCTAGGTGAGAAATCTTCCCTTGTCTTCTGTCTCTCCCAAGTGTGCATTCCTTGATACTTTGGGACCCCCACCCTGACATTTTGGGCTTCTTTACTCCTTCCCTGCCATGTGTCTGACCTCCATGCCAGTTGAAATGGCATAATGCCCCCTTCTCTCCTCCATTCTCATCCTCGAGCAGCACTCAGCTTCGACAGCTGTCCTGTCCTGTCCTGTGGTTTTTTTTTTCTTTTTAGTTTTTCAAGACAGGGTTTCTCTGTGTAGCCCTTGTTGTCCTGGAACTCACTCTGTAGACCAGGCTGGCCTCGAACTCTCTAATAAAACTGTCTTCATGATTCCAGAGACTAAGAGCCCCAGAAGACGACTCTGGCTTCCCCTATGTCATTACCAACTCTGAAGCTCTGATCAATTACGACCAGAGTAGATTGTCTTATACAGTGGTAGTCCTCAGGTAACTGAGGAGCCATACTTTCTGCAGCCTCCTCTACTCCCATTGGCTTGAGACCATGTGGCTTGCTCTGGCCAATGGGATATGAATATTAATACAAATCAGAAGTGAGGCCGCACCATTCTATCTGCAGCTAGGGTGACAGTCTCAAGGAGAACAGCTAACTACCATCTTTCACTTCCAAGGCTCTGCTCTTTACAGGACCCATCAACAAAGCAGACTTTCCCACATGCATTCAAATTAACCAATCACTCATCTGAGCTTGATGCCTAATTTACATACGGGACCAAACTGGCTCATTCCCGAGATATAAAAACTGTTTCAGCATGCTACTTGGTAACTCGTCTTCAAGTCTCCAAGTCTCCCCTCTGGCTACGTGGAGGTGCTTCCTTGCTTCTCAATGAACTTTGCTTGCTTCTCTTCCCTTCCTGTAGTGCCCTTGCCCATCATCCTCTCACAGTAGGCTTCTAAAAGGTACTAGATAGAAACTTCCTGGGTTTAAGAGCAAATGAATAGACTTTATATATAAATGTTTACAGAGCTGAGTTGCGGGCTTCTATGCTCATATTCAGGGTCTATTTCAGGGTCAGGGCCACTCCGTTTGAACAGAAGCTTGTACTACGGACACCCCACCCCACCCCCAACCTCCTTCAGTAGTTGCCAGGACTAGAGTACCACCTTCATCAGAGCCTGTCTGGCTGACATCACCAGGCCTAAGCCAACACTGTGCACCCCTGGAAGTGATACATGGAGAAAACATGCAGTGTAGGTCCAGCCCAAGAGAATCAATATGCTTCTTGAGAAGACCAAACTAGTTCACACCCACAAAATCATCACAGGTGAAGTCAGGTGTTAACAATGCCAGAATAAATTAAACAACAGGCACGCAGGGGAGAAAACTGGGGAGGCCGAGTGCAAAGTAGGACTCTATTATAGCTCAGGTGAGCATAGCTTGGGCAGCTTTGGAGCCCAGAGGAGAGGGCACTGGAGGTGAAGCCACCCCAGAGAAAGCTATGGCATTGATAGTGACGGTGGTACAGAGGGGAACTATGGGTGGAGGGTAGACTGAATCCACAGACGGAGACGCATTGACCAGAGACTGTACCAGAGTTACCTGTGTCACTTGCTTAGAACATAGGTAAATGCTCATTGAATAAATATGTGTCAGGCATAGAGAGGAGTGTCTTTTCCATAGAGTATTTCAAGGTGGAAAGCCTAGGAGGTAAGAATCTATTTCAAGGAGTAATCAAAGAATAGAATCAGAGCTCTGCCCAAGACCCTTCAGGAGGAATCCTTAGATAGTATAAGGATCCTGGGACAATTTAAGCCTAGAAGTGGCATCTTCCACTCCAATGGATCCTGAGGAGATAGTGGATGTTGCGGAAACTTCCTTCACTGACCTGGGTCAGGGCCAGTGTCTGTACTCTTCCTCCAAAAAGGTCCGTGGCTGTACGGTGACTTTCCTTTCTCATCCTTGCTCCCTCCTCCTCCTAGGATTTGGCCAGAAACCCTCACAACAAATCCTGTTGAGAAGGGAAAGCCTTCCTTAGCACGCGCAGGGACTGAAGACTCACTGTGCTCCTGTACTGAAGATTCACTGTGCTCCTTCAAAGGTCACCACCAGCCCACAGGGTTTCGTCTTGCAGAGTCTTTCTGCCTGGCAAAGCCTTCGGCTGCGGGCCAAGGCCATTTATAGGTATGAGCCCTGGGGTGCAAGAGTCAGGGAAGTCCAAATAGCCCTCCTGACTATCTGAGCCAGAAGGCTGGAACAAGTGCTCCTAACGCTGGCAGAATCCTTTCCTCCCTCGGTTCTTCAGGGACAGTGATCTTTGGTTGGAGGTAACCTCAAAGGAAAAACAATCTGCTATGTGATAAGCCTCTCTGGCCCTGGGCGGAACAAGGAGGGCCTCTCAGACCTGGACTCCAATTAAACAAGGACAGTCTGTCCTGTGGATTAGGCTGATTCACAGCCCTTGTGTTTCAGGGGCAGGAACCTCATTCAGCCCAAGGTGGACACCTGGGAAACCTTCTAGGAGAATCCTAAATAAGCAGAGGAAGTTGTTCTAGGGGATCTAGAGAACAGAGAAGCTTAACGCACTTCCAACAGCACCCAGGGAACCCAGCTCAATTTGAAATATTCATTTGCATTAGAATAGTCATGAATATTCAAAAGTCAGCGGTGTTTCAGATCCATTGTCTGCGCCTGGCACTTTCATCTTCCCTGTGAAAAGCAGATCACCGGTTTTCAAGAAAGGTGGGCTGAACTAGTCTTTGCCTGCCTGGCAGCAAAGGTGATTATTTTGTTTCTAAATATTAAGAAAGAAAGAGGCTCAGCCAGGGTGAAATCTTTTCTTTTTGTTCTAGTCAGGCTAAGGATCGCCTCTCCAACCTGACCTAGAGATGCCACGCTGCATCTGCTGGGCAGAGCTCTGGCTTACAACTCCTGCCTGTGTCTATGTCACTCTGGTTTCATATGTCCTTAGACACTACTGAGAGTCAGACCCCTGGCTGGCAGACAGACAGACAGACAGACAGACAGACAGATAGGAAAAAGAACCACAGATAACAAAGACAAACCTCAGGCTTCTTCCTCACCCTCCTGACTTAAGACAACGAACGGTCTTATGGTTTGTCACCCACCAGAAGGGATCCTTTTCTGGCTTACTGGTCCCCAATGTTCAGATGTGTTCAAGGTCCATTCTGACCATGTTTACCCGAGCTGCGGGCTAATCAGTTTTCTTCTTCTTTGTCTAAATTGACCAACCCAAAATCATTTTAGGTGATTCTGCCCTATGCCACAAAAACCACTTAAAAATCCAGGCCCTCCAGTTGGATTTCAGGCTCTTCTCTGCTCTTTGAGACCCTTTTCTCTCAGTGTACAATGTGCTTTGTTCTCTGTCTCCTCTCTTCCTCTCTCTCTCTCTCTTTCTCTCTCTCTCTCTGTCTCTCTCTGTGTGTCTCTCTCTTCCCCTCTCTCTGTCTCTCTCTCTGTCTCTCTGTGTGAGTGTGTGTCTCTCTGTCTCTGTCTCTGTCTCTGTCTCTGTCTCTCTCTCTCTTTCTCTCTCTCTCTCTCTGTGTGCTCCCTTATAATAAAGTCTGTTGCAGCCTGCAGTGTCTGAAGTTTCTCTTGCCTGCAGTGTCTGAGGTTTCTCTTGCCTTTTAGTTTTTTAATTGGCAGAGAAAATGTACCAGATCAAGAACCCTAAACGATTCTGTTTAGCCTATTGTGGGCATGGCTATGTTCCATGGACTGTATACTATACAGGGTTTAGGGGACCCCTGCCAGAGTTCTAGGACCCTGGGTAAACATCCTTTGGCTAAGTCATTGACCATTACATTAGTACCTTCACATTCAACGACTATTTTAATATTCTGCACTCCCACTGGTCAAATTGACTCATGTGCACCCTTCTTCTTCTCTTAAATGAAAGATCTTTGAATTTCTGGAGGGAAAAACCAGAGCTGTGGCTAAACCCAGGGCTGTATACCGAAGCCTTCACCACTAGAAAGCAGTGCAATCTTTTGATTCGCAGAAGATTATCTTAGGCGGTTTTTATGTAATAAGAATAAACACCATTTGTATAAATTAACAAAGGGAGGCTCACCGGTGGGTCTGCCATGGACTGAGGTGACTGACTCTAGCTTCTTTTGCTAAAGTTCACTTTCCCCAACATTTCTTCCTTATGGTCCAAACTGGCCCACATGTCTCCAACAGGTGTGTGGTAGGCTATGAGAGAAGTAGAGCCAAGAAGGTCCAGCATCCACAGAGTTAATGAGGAGCTTGTCCTCTGCCTCACCACACTCCAGCTGCAGCTTTTTCTACTGTTTTATGTGACAAAGATGCGATGATATCTTTTTGAGGCTGTCAGAGGAACTAGTGTGATGGCAATGCAGCAGTGAAGTCATGGTTACGAGTGTCCTTAGTTTTAAAAAAAAAAAAAAAAGGCAAAGTGACTACGTGGGAAGTCTCTTACCTATTCTTGCAGTTATTTCTGTCTTTGATTTGCAAGATAAATGAAGAGAACCTTTCCACCCACTCTGTCCTCTGTAATCTCCCTGTTTACAGGGAGACATCTTCAGAACGGTCCTTGGATCCTAACAAAGGATCCTTGAATGTGAGTCCTGGGCAAGAGCTTTACAGGTCTCCTGCCCTAAAGAATCCAACCATCAAGAGACAGGGCTATTCAAATGAATGTTTATACTAACCAGGAATTTTAAAACAAGACACATATGTTGCAACCAGTGCTACAAGTGGAATTAAAGGGAAAAGTTCAAGATGGGGCAAGCATGGGACTGGACACATTGCCCCATGGAAAGACAGAAGAGAAACTGTGATTTCCAAATTTATTTTTTAAAGTTATTTTTTAAGTTTAAATTATTGTACTTGAGAGATCAATAAAACAAAAATGCTTCTAACCTGAAAGCCCCACGTGCCCAAGGACAGATAACTTCCTGCAACGCTGGGGGCTGTTGTTGGTGTGAAATTACAAGCCACAAGTTTTCACTTCTGCAAACAAGCTTGGTTGCCCCAACTGCCCAGGATGTGTTTGATTACACATAGGCAGGAAGTATGTCAAGATGTATGCTTGACTCTGATTGGACAAAGACAGTAAGTACATAGCCTTGTTTTTGCCTATAGCCTGTGAGTAAAGTAGTTTAGGACACACTCTGAGAATCCGGGGTATGGACCTGACCAGTGGCCATCATCCTGGCTGGTATTTAATAAAGCTTGTTTCAAATTTGGCTTAAAAATTGTGGTAGTGATCTTATTCTCACCTGGTAGAATTAACATTTTCTGAAAGTCCAGTGAGATCAGACCACCCACTCAAATTCTAAAGCTGAAACTTCACTCTGGGACTCTGGAGCTGAAGGGCCATGTAATGAGCATAGAAAAAAAATTCCTTTTAGATATGTAAAAATAGCTTAGTCAGGATCCCCACTATACCCAAGGCTACACCTGATAATGAGCATTCAGTGATATCACTCACTCAAGACAACCAAATATGGCCCTAGAACCCCATGATGCCTACTACATAGCATATCAGTAGAGACCAAGAGCAACGCTATGGAGAGAAGCCAGCTTGATCTGCCCAGTGACTGAAGAGTGTCCCCAGGATCCTGACCCTCAAGTCAGAGACTTTTGTTAGAGACTGAGCCTTGGGGAGATACACTTGGGACTGTAGTTAAGCATTTAGAGTGTGAACCTTATGTGATGACCCTCGGCATAATAAAATATAACTTATTTTGCTAACTCCATGGATCTACCTTCTTGCTGTGACAGGCCATCTCAGGAGGTACACACCTTGAGACACTCCAAGGCTCTGCAGCATGCTTTTGGTTTTGTGGACTGTATTCAGAGTGAATTGCTGTGCAGAGAAAAGCAGTAAGCCTCGACAGAGGCCCTGGTAAGTCACAGCAGTTTTCTGGGATATCTAGTCCGTTGTGATCCTGATCTGAGATGTGGAGGGGTTCGGCAGAACCCAGTCCTCTCCTGCCCACCTGGTTCTGGTTGTTTGGAAAATTTTGTCTATCTGTTTTGTGTTTGCACACAGGTCTGTCTTTTCTGGTGTGTCTGTAAGTTTTGTTCTAAGCCTGAGAGCTGAAGATATGACTGATGGTGGCCACCAAATGTTTTGTTTCAGACTGGTCTCCTTTGAATGTCTGAGTTTTCAGTGTTCCGTGTTTAATGGTTTTGTTTCTGTTACCTCTGCTGCTGCCAGGTGCCGCTCCTAACCATGGCAGCTTTGACAGCCAAGGCTCAGAATTTATCTCCGGGCTTTCTAATCACTGGACTCAATTTAGCAGGGATTCAAATGTCTTTTGTGTATGGGTGATATTAAAGTTGTTTTGTGCTGATTTACTTTATTGAAGAGTTGGATCTGAAGCTGGGTTATGGCTTTACTTTCTCTTGACCCAACCATGCTTACTTAAAAGCCTCCTCTGTCCTATGTGGGTGAACCTCCTCACTCTGTGAAGGGAAAAGAGACCAAAACAAGCAGCTAAAAAATACTCTATTTGTTTCATTTAATTGCCCAAAACTTTTGCTAAGATATAAATTTTATCTCAAGATTTCTCAGACTGCTGTGGACACAGCAGACTTTCTGTGCCTTAAAATTTGTAAATTTATTTGTAAGTTAAACACAGTAAAATTGGTAACAAAAATTTTTAACTTCAAACTTGTAACAAGGGAGCTTGATTGTTAAAAATCTACACATAGGTAGTCTTAAAGGAACCATGTGGTGTGATACCCTCTTCAGATGTAAGAACCATGTGGCTTGCTCCCATCTTTAGCTGTTCCCCTCCCGTGGGATGGAGGCATCCACATGGTTGGCAGAAGATGGATGCCACATGATTTCACTACCATTTTGATTAAACTTGGTATAAACCAACCAAGGAGGCAACAATGGGTCTCCAAGATATTTTGGATGATAATTGTCCTGAAAATAAAGTCATAAAAACTAGGTTTATGAAATAAAGGGTTTAAAACAATGCTTATTTAATGAGGTACTGAAGGTATAGCTCCATACACTTATATAGAAGAATGTACCTTGTGCTGGTGGCGTAACTTTGCAAGAGTCATCCAGATGGCATTGTTTTTAAAGGCATGAAAGGGTCATGGAGAGCAGCCGAGGCTTGGCACTGTGCAGCATGGCTGGAGTCCTATAAAGCACAAGAGAGGCTACTGGTGAAAATGCAGCCCAACTGCACTGGGGGAACCCAGCAGTTTTGAAGGTGCCAGTGCCATATGATAGCCACCAAGGGCAACAGCCAAGATGAAGCAGAGCTGTCTGGAGCCTAGATGGCAGGCTCTGTGTGCTGCGGAGGGTGGCGGGCACGTGCGTGTACGTGTGCGTGTGCCATGTGTGTGACCTAAGCTCCTTGGGGAAGCCCAAGGATCTCAAATATTGAGCATTGACTTGTTTGCACTGTTGAAGTTTGGTTTTACCTGGTCCTGATTGTGGCTATGCCCCATTTTTCCTCTCTTGATATAAAAAAAGATACCTTGTTTTTGATATTAAAGGAGCCCACAGATGAGAGATTGTAAACTTCCTCAGAAGGAAGTTTAGGAGTTTTTTAGAAAATTTAAATTAAAAACATGGACATTTTTTTAAGGAACAGCTTTTAAAATATTTAAAATTTATAAAGCTAGGATACATTTTAAATTATTATGACATCTTTATTAGTATATAATCTTAAATATATATACTATATATAATATATATATATACATATTTATGGCTAAAGAGTTAGGCCACAGCTCTGAGCACCAAATACTAAACACTAGAAACTGGGATATTCCTGTCTTATGATGCAGAGACAATGACCTAAGCAGTCTGTCGAAACGTCCATAGAATGTCTCTCCCTACCTAAGGTAGGCGAACAGACACTGACTTAGGAATGTATGTCTAACCTCTCTGCCTTTGATAACTCTGTTAAACTTTAGTTATTTTGACAAACTGAGCCATATGAGAAACTGTGATATTCTGTAATGTTGTACTATAAAAAGACCAGAAAAATAAAGTTGCCGGTCTCCCTATGAACTGTATTTATGATTTAAAGTTTTATTTAGACACTAAGAGAGCTTCAATTCAGAAATTGTTGTTTTTAAGACTCACACTTAGCAAAGATAATGCTGTAAAATTCTAATCTTATAAAAGCTACTAACAGGCCGGGTGGTGGTCTCGCACGCCTTTAATCCCAGCACTTGGGAGGCAGAGACAGGTGGATCTCTGAGTTCGAGGCTAGCCTGGTCTACAGAGTGAGTTCCAGGACAACCAGAGCTACACAGAGAAACCCTGTCTCGAAAAATCAAAAAAATAAATAAATAAAAATAAAATAAAATAAATAAATAAAGGCTGCTAACTTATTGTAAACTGTTAAAGGTAATTAAGACATGCAAGTCAACCACCTCATAAAGGATAAAAATTCTTTAATGTGCTCTGATCTATGTTTGGGCCATGGTAAGTTCAAATGTAACTTATTTACAATGAAAAGTCTTTTTTAGCCTACTGTATATGTTTTCAAGGTTAAACCAAAAGCTAGTAGCTAAAAATGAAGTTTGTTTAGCTCAGATATCCTTAACAGATTATGGTCCTCAAACTCTTCAGAGATCTCCTGAACATGCCATTTAAAATGTTTAATGGAAACAGTTTCCCATGTTAGACAGAAATGCCAGCTCCCAGTGGAGACTCTAAGGTCACTAAAGAAGAATATGGGGCAGACGAGGCCTCCTGGATTTTGGCAACCCTGGCTACTGGACAAAACTGTTCCATGTATCACCTGCCACCAGGACACTGCCAAAACTGTGGACAAGCAGGACACTGGAGAGTTGACTGTCCTACTTTGTCTAGACAAGGCATGCCAGTCCTCCAAGTCCCTCCTCCACAGAAAAGTCTCTCAGATCTTCTGTATCTGTATCTGATGCTACGCAGAGACCTCTGCCCCCAACTAGGCCATGGAGACCACGGGATCCTAGTGTAGCCATCTAGGTAGTGGGCTAGGCTCTGTCATTTTACTTGATATATAAACCATTTGAATTATATATCCGTCTATAATTTCTTCTTCTCAGATCTCTGATGGCTTTGGTGGCTAGGCCATCTATAGCTTTGTAAGTCTTACAGCAGCAGACAACCAACTCT
The DNA here is from genome assembly GCF_008632895.1 of Mastomys coucha. Classification (NCBI taxonomy): domain Eukaryota; kingdom Metazoa; phylum Chordata; class Mammalia; order Rodentia; family Muridae; genus Mastomys; species Mastomys coucha. The sequence continues at coordinate 65,214,884 of NW_022196909.1, read as the reverse complement.
TTCCTTAAGCCTGAACCTACTTTCCTAGTTCATTTCATATACCAAACCAGACCTTGTTCTTTTTAGAGCAACTAGATCTCTTATTCAGAAGAAGTAGACAGGTTTGCCTTGCTAACAGGTTTCATACTAAAAGATAAACAGGAGTCAGATGTAACTTTTTACTATTCCTCTATTTTAAAAAATAGTAAAGTTTTGCCAGACTGTCTCAACCTGGAGCTTCCAATGGCAACACAGAGACTTATTATTATTTATAAAGGTTAGGCCTTATAGGTTAAGCTCGTATAACTTAATTAACCCATTTCTTCTGATCTACATTCTGCCATGTGGCCTGTTATCTCTCCTTCAGTCCTGGCACCTGTTTCTTCTTCCATGTTTGGCTGGCCAATAAAACACACACACACACACACACACACACACACACACACACACACAAACACGTGTGCGCGCGCACATGCATGCATGCACACAAGCGCACACACACACACCTGCAATTCTTTCCCGGAGTTCCTCTCTCCACCCAGATGGTCTCCCTTCCCTCTCTTACCCTCCCATAGGGTGTCAACTCTTTATTAAAGCAAACATTGAGACAAGAGATGCTTCATAAAAATAACAATAACAAAGTCCAGACGGTACTTAGCACTCTGCTGGTACAGAAATCAACATTTGAATAATACAAAGACAACCTTTACACAGTACACAAGAGATTATCCCAACAATAAAGGATTGCTCTTAGTAGTCAACCATTTGTGTCTTATGGAAAATGATTAAATCTGGGAAAAAAGGTTATAAGTTTATGTGAGTTATGAGGGTCAAAGAAAGTAAGTTTCTGGGGATATAAAAGCTTAAGTTATGAAGGTATGAGGAAAAATGATTTAAGGTATATGAAAAATGAGAAATGTTCAGATTTCTTTTATCTTCTATGTGCCTGGAATGCTGGGCGCTGTCACTCATGTAAGGTAACAAACCACATGTTTTTGCTTCTGTAAACAAGTTTGGTTGCTTCAACTGCACAGGATGTGCTTGATCACAAGGAGCCAGGAAGGTGGGTTTTGCCTCCATAAGCCTCTGGATAAAGTAGTTCTGGCACACTCTAGAATCCTGAGTATGGACCTGACCAGTGTCTATTGTCCTGGCCAGTATTTAATAAAGCTTGCTTCAAATTTGCCGTTGTGATCTTATGCTGGCCTGCAGGAATTAACAAAGCACCATGTTCCTCAAGCTGGCAGTCCCCAGGGAGACGCCCTCATGTTCTACATTGCACAACAGCAGCCTGCTTATTAGCTTGCTTTCTTCTGGACCCCTTCCTGTTTTATTCAAAGGTAAAATGTACCGCACAGACCCTTGTGTCTGAACACCTGCTCTTCAGCTAGTGGCTCTCTAAGGAACGTCGTGAAGTCTTCAGAGGGTGGTGGCTTGGAGGAGGAAGTGGGTTCCTGTGGGGGATCGCCTGGAGGTTTGTTAGCCTGGCTTCACCTGTCGCTCATTCTTTTCTGCCTCCTGAGTATGGCTATAACATGCCTGGCACCGTCTCCCTCCTGCCACTTCATCTCCTCACTCCCACAATGGACTCTATTCCCACAACCTGCCAAAATAACCTCTCCTTCCTTAAGTTTCTTCTTGACAGTTTTTTTTTTTTTTTAAATAAGAACAAGAAAAAAAAATAAAAAACATACTTCCCCACTCCCTCAAACTGCTGTACTGAGGTCACCTCCCACATAAACTACTTTCACTTCACTTCCTGTTTCAATTGTATATCGGAGATGCTGATAAATCAAAAAGGTATCACAGTAACAGAATGATTTTGTTCCCCAGAGGACATGTGGCAACATATTGGATACATTTTTTTTGTATGCATGTTCATAAAAGTTGGGGGACAGACTACTGTCAGCAGGTTATGAGTAGCGGCAAGGAATATGGCTTGTTGTGATTTTAAGAAATTGTTAGACCAAAGAAAAGTTCTCTCCAAGTCCAGTTTGGTGAACCAATTATGTTATCGGAGTCACTTACAGAATCGTATGTGACCCACAGGCAGTGACACCACTGGGAAGTCTCTGAGGGAACTTCTGGGTAGCTATACCCCCAGAGAAGTCTTATTCTGGTCACACATTTACCCCTGAGGAGTGAGGATTGGAATTACAGGGAGCAGAGGCTACTCCTGAGGATCTCACAGGAGTCCCATGAGCCCACCCCGCTCTAGAGAGCGTGTTCATAGGCCTGATCACATGAGGGTCTCTGTGAGTTATGATACTGAGTCATGATGGCTATGATCATCTCCGACACAGAGGAAACAGTTGCGCAGTAAACTATAATGCAGAGCACAGTCCACACAAGGATTTCCATGCTTCAAATGCCAAGCATATCTAAGAGTGGGAGATGCTGACTTAGCACACCTGGGGCTCTTAATCTCAGCTCATCATGTTACTTTAGAAGTCAGGCAAATGTCAATTTTGGAGAACAAGCTCACATAGGTGATAAACCAGACCACTTCAGTCTCCCCTCTGTTACAGTAAAGCAGGGGATATTATGGGGTAGGGGTGTCGAGGTGAGCCAGTCCTTAGCTATATGTGAGGAAAAAATTGGCAAGGGAAAAGGGGACAAAGTTGGTGCTGGCTTAGGACAGCATGGGGCATGATTGGCAATGCCAGCAGTATCCTGGAGGGCCCTGTGGCAGGACACCTGTTAGGAAGATTCTCACACACTCATGTTTAACCACTGAAGGACAACTAAATGTGTGCATTAGGAAGCTGGAGAAAAAGCTCAGTAAATAAAGTCCTTGCTTTGAGGACCTGGGGTCTATCCCCAGAACCTGGGCAAGCATAGTGATGCACATGGAGGCATGGAGACAGGTATATTTCCATGGGCTCACTAGCCAGCCTACCTAACTTAAGTAATTAGCTCCAGGCTAAAAGGAAACCCTGTTCCAAAGGAAGCACATCCTGAGACTGACACCTGAGGTAGTCCTCTGACCCTTGTACAGATACGACACATGCAAAAACAAATAAGGTAAGTACAATAATGTTGTGGTTTATTGTCTTAGTTACCTGTGATAACATACCCTGACTAAAGCCACTGAAGGAAGGACGGTCTTATTTTGGCTTATACTTCCCAAACATGTCAGCAGTAAGGTAAGGGAGAGATAGGAGCAGGAGGTTTCCTGTCACCTTTCACCCACACTCAGGAAGCAGAGAAGGACAAAGAGCAAGTTGAACAAGGCTAGAAAATCTCAAGGCTCACTTCAGTGATCCATTTTCTCTGTGAGGAGCTACCTTCAAAGGGTCAACACCCTTCCCAAAGAGGTCATCAGCTGGGGACCAAGTGCTCAGTACACTTAGGGTGGCTATTTCATATTAAAGTGATAATTGTGCTATTTTTAATGCAATCTGTGTGTATTGGTTACTTTTCTGTTGCTGTTATAAAATACCATGGCCTGAGTATTGCTCTTCATCCTCTGCTTCCAGAGCATGGATACAATGTGACTAACCTCCTGCTCCTACCTCCAGAAACAGATGTACTAATTACAATGTTGTGCTGGTTAATTTTGATTTTCAGTTTGACGGGACTTAGGATTGTCTAGGAAACAAACTTCTGAGTGTGTCTGCAAAGACATTTGCAGGGAAGCTTGATGGGTAGGACATGCACTGTGGGTGTGGGCTGCCCATGACTTCCCCGCCATCGTGGACTATATCCTCAAACTACAGGCAAAATAAGAGCCCCTTCCTTTGTACATTACCTTCGTACAAAATTTTATCAGCATCACAGCAAGAAAAATAACTAATACAGAAATATTGTTACTGTGCAGTGGGCTGACCCCCTGTTAACCTGATCCTGTAGATGGTAGGCTGACCCTCTGTTAACATGACCCTCTAGATAATAGGCTGACCCTCTGTTAACCTGACCCTGTAGATGGTAGGCTTGCAGAACTGGAAGGTGTGAAGAATGTGAAGAGCTTAATGGATGCATCCATGGTGGGTTTGGAAAACTAGAATGCCTGAGATACCTTGGCAATGGAGGCCCAGCTCATGAGGTTTTAGAGAAGAACAAGAAACTGGGCTATGTGACCTTTGTGTCACATGTGCCAAGGACATAGCCAAAAGTTCTTGAGAATGTGAGTGAAGCTGACTTCAAAAGTAAGAGACTAATTTGTTTGGCAGAGGCACTTTCAAGACAGGTGAGCAGTCAGGCTGTGGCATCGCTACTGCTCACTGTTCTTATCCAGGTCTACAGAGACCAAAACAGGGAGCAGAAAGATAGGAAAGTGTGAGGTTTAGCTAAGCTTCAAACGGTGAGGGCACACAGAGCAGGTGCTGTTGTTACAGACATTGGCATAAGAGAAACTCAGCTCTGCACTAAGGCAACCAAAATGCAAATTAATTTGAAAGGAGAGTGCCTGAACTGAGAATCCCACTGAAGGTAAAACAACTGCCCACAGAGCGCTTTCTCAGACACAGCACCAAGGGCACACAGGAGCTGCTTCAGCTCTGGACCAGGGGACCTCATCACAAGCTGCCAATGGAATTTAGCAGGACAACACACAGGGTGCTAGTTTTGCAAGCATGCAAGAGACAAATGTCAGGGAGTCAAGGAGGCTTGAGCTGAGGTTCTAGAAATCCACTGAGTCAAGCAGGGTCGTCTATCAAGGCAGCCTGCCGGGTTGTCATGGAGACCCTGAGATTGACAATACCAGGGTCATAAGACATTGGCAAAGGAAAGGGTGGGACCACACCCGGAGATTGGTTCTGTGTGCAGCCTGTGCCTGTGGAAGAGCTGGAGGAACAGTGTTGCGGAGGGCATTGGAGGCGGGAGGAGTCCATCTTGGTGCTGGATCCGAAGCTACAGGGGTGGGCATTTCCTTTGCGGGGCTTTGGCCTCAGGTTGATTCAATCTGTGGCCCATCCCTCCCTTTTAGAGTGGGAACAGTTACTCTGTGCCGCCACATATTTGAAGTGTATCACTTTTCTTTTTAAACAGTAGCTCATAGTTAAGATATTGTTTCAGAAGACACTATACACTTACATTTCTGAATAAGAAATGGAAATTGGAAACTATAAGTACTTACAGAAATGGACTAATTAGGAATAGCAGGATGGCTCACCTGAGATGGACACTTGCCTTCAAGCCTGAGGCCCACATCACTGAAGAAGAAAACTGACTGCCACAAGTTATTCTCTGACCTCTGTGTGCATGCTTGGTGCCTACATACTAAATAAACATATGAACAAGCAAATTGTTAAAAAAAAAAAAAAAAGAAGGATGGCTAAATGCATTCAACATTATGTGATGAAGCCTCATGGCTTCAGGGCCAAGAATATAATGCTGTGCTTTGAAGAGATGTGTTTGAGTGTACTGTTGACCGGAAGTAGCCTTGCAATGGCTATTCTCGATTGTCAGTTTCACAGAACGCAGAAGCACAGAGGAAGCCAACCTCTTAAAGCATTTGTGAAGATATCTGCAGCTAGGTCTTACTGATGAAAAAGCCTGCCCTGTGTATGGATGGCACCATTCTATGGGCTGAGGCATCAGGCTGAATAAAAAAGAGAGGATGCAACTTTGGCATTCACCTCTGTCTGCTTCGAGACTGTGGACACAATATGACCAGCTGCTTCATGTTCTTGCTGCTGTGACTTCCCCAAAGGTGGCCCGTCCTCCCAAACCAAGAGCCAGAATAAAAGCTTCTGTCCTTAAGTGGCCTTTGCAAGTGTTTCATCACAGTGAGGAGCCAAGTAATGAATACACAGTTTCATAATTAGCTGAAAGGCAATTATGGATTATATAATTAGCCGTAAGTAAGTCTCTTCCCTCTCTTTCAGAAATGCCCCCATGCCTTTTGTTCTGTTTCCAGGTAGATTTTAGAATCAGCCTCTGATAATATGAAAACCCCTGCTGCTGTTTTGCTTGGAAGGGTCTCATTATAGAGATCAACTTGGGAGGCTTTAGTCCCCGCCTCCCTTGCACACACACTCTGTATCCAGGTCTGACCAAAGACAGCAAGCAAGATACTCCAGTTACAGCTCTTCAGCTTCCTGTCTTTCTCTCAGATTTCTGCTTGTCGTTCCAGAGACTCTGAGTCAATTCCAGAGCCAGAGTTCTCCTCCTTTCTTTTTCTTTTTTCTTTCTTTCTTTTTTTTTTTGTTTAAACGACTCTTCATTTTATTTTATGTGGATGAATACTTTGCCTGCCCATATGCACCACATGTGTGCCTCATGCATGAAGAGGTCAGAAGAGGGCAGTGCACCTCCTGGAACTAAAATTACAGATGATTGCATAGCGTCATGTGAGTGCTGGAAATGGACCCCTGGTCCTCGGCAAGAGCAGCAAGTGCTTTAACCACTGCCATCTCTCCAGCACCCCCACATCCACTTAGTGCTTTAACCACTGCCGTCTCTCCAGCACCCCCACATCCACTTAGTGCTTTAACCACTGCCATCTCTCCAGCACCCCCACATCCACTTTATTTTTTGACCAGCTTAAATATACTTACTATTTTTATTTATATTTTATATATTCCTATAACAAGCATATATTATTGTTACTGCAATCAAATGAATATATTAGTTTCTTTATCCCCATGGCATTAGTTTCAGGATCAGTAGACCATGTGTCTACCTACTTCTTCAGCTAGAGCACATGCACTCAATAGACACTGAAATCACTTACATGCCCGGCCTGAGGCACCTCATCCTCAGAATCTTTCTGAATGCAGCACTGTGGCAGCCACTGCTAATTCATGGTGATAGAAAAGCCTTTGAAAGAGGAAGTGACAATTTCAGCCTCCCATCTGGATCTGTATTCTATGAGTAATTCTGAGGAAGTCAGTCCAAGACACTGGAGGGAACACTGCACATGGAGCAGTGCCCAGTGTGCAAGTCTGTTGGAATCACTCTCTAACCCAGGGTTATACA
>NW_022196909.1:65204666-65207270 GCF_008632895.1 Mastomys coucha | reverse complement strand
CCCAGGGTTATACACAGCACACACACACACACACACACACACACACACACACACACACACACTGCACATTCTATACATACACACACACTACACACACATACATACTACACACACTACATATACTACACACACATACTACACACATACACACAAACCACACACACTGCACACACATAAACACCACACATACACACATACTATACCCAAACCACACGTACCACACATACACATGCATACACACACATACTATACACACCCCACACAACACAAACACACACATTCCCATACCACACACAAACACACCACACACACACACACACATACACGCACATGCACAAACACAGATGCTCCCCCTCCCATACTCTTGTGATAAACATTTCCCTCATCTTTAAGCTTCCTTTGTGAAATGAGGAAGCTGGCCAAAGTGTGGTTTGAAGTCCTTACATGTTGTAGCACCTGATGTGATTCTAAATTCCACATTCCCAACACTAGCATGGTTAATCTTAATTTCAATCTGATTGGGTTGAGAAATGCCCAGCGTGTTAATAGTGAACAAATAAGTCTGCCTTTGAGGGTATTTCCAGGGATGATGAAAAAATCTGAGGGGCTCTGACCTACTCTGAGAGCTGGCCCCTTGATGGAGTCATAGTATGATGATGAAAGGTGAGTATGGGCCTACTTGGAGAACTCATTAACTGCAGAGTGTGTCTTTGGACGCTGTATCTTGCCTTGGCCTCTTCCTGGATTCTTTTTTTCTCCTTCTTGGTCAAGTGAACTTCTCGTCACTGCCTCTCACTCTGGACAGACATCTCTGAAACTATAAGCCCCCAATCAAATTCTTCTCTTTATTTCTGTCTGGTATTTGGTCACAGCAAAGAGAAACTGGATGTGGTAGCACACGCCTTTGATCCCAGCACTTGAGAGGAGGCAGAAGCAGGCAGGTCTTTGTGAGTTCAAGGACAGCTTGCTTTACATAAAGAATACCAGGTTAGCTAGGGCTACACAACTGAGAAAATACAATAATGCCATGTATCTAAGGCTTCCTTCATATCAATCATGGAGACAGCATTTGGCTCTATTTGGTGTTCATGTATCTAGTGGTGGTGTCAAAAACTTACTTGTCTGAGGCCACGTGGCAAGTCCACAGAGGGGAATCCCAATCCGAAGCTTACTACAGTGAAAGCTGTCTGTGCTCTGCTCACATCCCTGTTTGGTTCAGATACAGCTGAGTATTTGTGCTGGAACTTGGTACCCACTGTGGCAGAGGTGAGATGGTGCCTGGTGAGGTACCTGCAGACGGTCCTGATCTCATAGACTTAGTCTTGCTAGAATGAATTCTTCTAGTGCAAGGCCATTCCGTGTGCTTGGCCTTCTCTTTAGGTGGCGATTTCCTTTTCTGTTTCTCTCTTACATTGTTATATAGCAGTGGGGGTGAGGGTAGGGGTGGGAGGAACAACTTGTCACAGGCCAAACAGACTGGACCACCCGTTCTTGGGATTCAGCCTCTAAATGTGTACTAGACAAACCTCTTTAATAAACGCCCAGTGTTGGGTATCATTCTAGTGACACAAAGCAGACTAACACACCCTCCAGCACTCTCCATCCCATGGATGGCTTTCTCTTGTCCTGGAAGATCCAAAACTAGAAGGAAGCCAGTGTCCCTGGCAGCAGCTCCCATCTGGTGACAGATGGGCTTGAGCGTTGGAGGAGACGAGCTAGCACCCTCACTCTTGGTTGGGGTGACTCTGAGGCGTGTGTTTCCCATTCCTGTCTTGTTTCTCCCCCACCCCTTGTCACTTCCAGAGACACCCTCGCCACTGCCCACATCACTACAGGATTTCGTGTCCTCACATTCCTGTCTCAGGATTATTTCCCTGCATCTTAAACCACAACAGCCCAGCTCCAGGCAATGCTGTCACGAAATTGGACATAAGTATGGTAGAAAACACTAACTGAAGTTTTGTTTTTAGTTTCTTCTGATTTTTCTTCTACTTTGTTGTGTATAAGCCTGGTATCTTGTGGTCTGTACTTCAGAGCCAAGAGTTAGAGGCTCTGGGGTGTGCAGAGCTGTAGTGGCTTCAGAGAGATCTACGGACTCTCAGGCCACCTCTGTACACTGCCCATAATAAGTGATGGATTGCTAAAGACTATCCTGGGGATGCCAAGCTGAGATTCCAGGATTTCAGATCTGGCAGTCCAGATGACCCAGGCAGAGACTGGCTGAGTGGAGTGTGTTACTCTATAGTAGATAACTAACAGAGGGGCAGGCAGCATGTGTGTGTGTGTGTGTGTGTGTGTGTGTGTGTTTGTGTGTGTGTGTGTGTAGGGGGGGCTACATTAAAGGGCTGGCAGCTGGCTGGAAAAGGTTCTTAACAGGGAAACTTTTACATATATAGTCACTTGATTCTAGTTTTAAAAAGTTCTTTCTCTCTGTCTCTCTCTCCCTGTCTCTGTCTGTCTCTGTCTCTCTGTCTCCTTCCCTCCCTTCTCCCTTCCTCTCTCCTTTCTTCCTTCCTTCCCTCTCTCCCTCACTCTCTTTCTTCTTTTCCTTGTGTGTGGACTTAGGTAATTTCTTCAATCACTTTCTACCATCTTTTTTTTTTT
>NW_022196909.1:65138320-65204543 GCF_008632895.1 Mastomys coucha | reverse complement strand
TTAAAGGCGTGTGCCACCACCTCCTGGCTCTACCATCTTTTCTAAAAATAGGGTAGCCCAATCAACCTGAAGCTCATCAGTTCAGCAAGACTGGCTGGCCAGCAGGTTTCAGACATCAGTCAGTCTGCCCCTCACCTCCACTTCAGCATGGTTTACAGACCGTGCATGCGTGTGCCCGTGCTGGGGCTCCGAACCCAGTCCTTGCGAGCTTGCAAAATGGACACTCAAGCCATCCCCCAACTCATAGTCACTTCTGTTTATAATCACTGTGTTTTAGCAGCAGGGACATTACGCGGTGCTACTACTTCCTCCAGCCTGTATTTGTGGTAGGAGCCATCCTTTGTCATTCATTTGAGAAATCTGCACAAAGGGAAAGGTCCCTCATAGCTCTCAGGACAAGGCAAAGACAGCCAGCATTTTGCTCTCCTCCGCTGATGTCCTCTGTGACTGTTGCCTGCCGTCAAGCCTGGCTTCCATGTTAATTTTTTCCATCTGCTTTGGCTGCAGGTAATTTGGAGACACTGACGTCATCGGCCCATCTGTTCGGTAAAGCCACAGCAAAGCTTTTCTCCTGAGCTGTTTATGCCTTGACAGCTACTTTCGGCTATTTTAATGTACTCGGGGCAGGGACCACACTGTGTTTCAACTAGCTCTTTATCCTTACATCAGAGTCGGAACGGAAGTTAATTCTTTTTGTAATCATTTTAAAAGTTAAGTTATAAATAGAAGTGCTAACATTCATGATTAATCTCAAAACAAGAAAAAGCAATGGAGTGCATATGCGCTTGAGTATTAGTGGTCACAGGAACATACAATGTGGGTTTTTTTCTCTCTTCCAGGTGACTTCTGACAGACTCAGTTTCCCCATCTGATCACTTGAGCTGTGCCTGGGGCCTGGCACAAGGGAGGTGCTGAGTAACTTTGGTAATGTGGAATCTCAGGTTTTCCTTTTCCTAAGGCATTCCTGAGGAACCTTGACAGACTGCGATCCCTGTCCCTGGTTGTCAGCCTAACATTTGGAAAGAACTAAAGCCCAAATGGCTGGACAGGCCTGTGAGGGAGTTTTTCTTAATTAAATCATTTGAAGTGGGAGGACCCACCTTTATTTAATCCAGATCTTTGAGTTAGGAAGATCTACCGTTAATCTGGGCCACGCCTCTGCTGGATGCCTATATAAGGACATAAAAAGAGGAAGCTTTTGCTCTTTGCCTGCTGGCAAGTCCATTCCTTAACGCCCTCAGAGCTGACTTCAGGAGTCCAGTGTATGCTGAAGACCAACTTAGCTGTGCAGTTCCATGGACTGAGCAACTACTGGATTCTTGGACTTACTGTTGATAGACAGCTGTTATAGACAGACTAGCTGGACTGCAGCCTTTAACCAGTGTACTAAATCCCCACTCCACAGAGATAGAGACTCCTTCTGTAAGCTCTGTTCCTCTAGAGAACACTGTCTAACATGCATTATGTCTACTTTCCCATCTGTCATCTTCCTGGGCCAACAGGGAGCTATGTTTACTTCTTCCTGAAGAATTCCGGGGGACTGTGCAGAGGTGGAGTTTCACCCCCTTAAAGCCCTATTGACATATAGCACCCATCACATTTTCTAGAGGGCTAGAGATATCTCCAGGATGGAGCAGATGTGGGATAAAGTCTTTTTATTTACGATTTATTTTATTTCCTTTATGTGTATGAGTACACTGTAGCTGTACAGATGGCTGTGAGTCATCATGTGGCTGCTGGGAATTGAACTCAGGACCTCTGCTTGCTCCAGCCCCACGAACTCTGCCCCGCTCTCGCCGATGTAATACACTGTAGCTGTCTTCAGACACACCAGAAGAGGGCGTCAGATCTCATCACAGATGGTTGTGAGCCACCATGTGGTTGTTGGGATCCGAACTCAGGACCTTCCGAAGAGCAGTCAGTGCTCTTACCCGCTGAGCCATCTTCCTAGTTCATTGTTTTGTTTTTTGTTTGTTTGTTTGTTTGTTTTTTCTGGGAAGATGCAACACATAGGGAACCCACAATAGACCGAAGTATGGACACCACCAAAGTCAAACTTGATGAAACAGTGAGTTTTATTGCTGTTACTTACGGGCATATAGGTAAGAGGTTACATAGAGGAACAGAAATGACCCAAAGACAGCTGCACCACCAAGGCCCACCGCAGCATGGATGACAACTCACAGAGCTGGGAGCCTGGAGCAAGCTGCACTGCCTGCGGGGAGCTCAACACATTGGAGAGAGACCTTCCCAGGTGACTGGTCTAAACTGCTTCCAGGCAGCTGGCCTGGTATCAGGAGTCTTATTTGCAGGTCCCCTGAGCTGGTCTGAGAGGGAATCTCAGTTTCTACTGCTCACTCTGGCCAGGGAGGGGCCCGGTGAATCCAGTCAGTTTCAGGGATTTCCTAAATCTATTTTGAGTTGCTTACTTTCCAGTTTAAGAAGCCTCCTATAGGACAGAATGTTCCAACAGTAGAAGAAGCTGCTGTGTAATTCCAACACGTGACATTGGTAGTAAATATTAAACCGAGAGCCCATCATACTTAGTTGTGGCACACAAGTCAGAGTGTTTGCTTGTTTTCTGAAACAGATCTTAAGACAGAACAAGTACGGTGGACCTGAGTAACTCTTGGGTTCCTGCTTCCCTTAACTGCAGTGTGCTGAAGCCCCACCTCCTTCACTCTGCCTAGGCGATACTCTCAGTTTCCATATTAAAAAGAACAGAGGATTGGTCTGGCTTGAACTTGCACTGGGCTTGTGTGAGCTGTCATAACCACTGTGGATGCTTATGTCTAGCTGTCCTGTTGTGTCCAAAGGATACAGCTTCTTGCATTCATTTGCTGCCTCGGGCTCTTACAATCTTTCTGTCTGTCTTCCACAATGACCCCTAAGCCTTAGGAAGAAGGGTGGAGTACAGATGTTCCAGCTAAGCCTGCAGGTGCTGAAGGCTCTAATTCACTGCACCTTGGTCAGTTGTGGCAACTGGGGAGGGAGGGTGCTTTCTCTAAGAGCGTTAACCATTTTGATGGTTTGTATATGATTGGCCCAGGGTTTGGCATTAGGAGATGTGGCCTTGTGGGATAGGTGTGTTGCTGTGGGTGTGAGCTTTAAGAGCCTGTTGTAGAAGCCTGGATGCCAGTCTTCTCCTTTGCCCTTGAACCAAGATGTAGAACTCTCAGCTCCACCCGCACCATGCCTGCCTGGATGCTGCCATGCTCCCACCTTGTTGAACCTCTGAACCTGTAAGGCAGCCCTAATTAATGTCTTTACAGAAGTTGCCTTAGTCGTGGTGTATATTCACAGCAGTAAAACCCTATGAATATATGACATCCATGAATATATGGCATCACAAATAGGACCTGATGATTGGGGAGAGAGAGATGGGGGTGGGGTGTTGGGTAGGGTAGAGTTGGAAGTTGAGAGGGTAGGGAAGGAGGATGGATCTGGGAGAAAGAAACTCATTGTTCGATATTCTCAAAGGATATCTTAAAAACACCCCACACATTTAAAAAGTTAACATGTAGAAGGGAAACCTATTTGTGACATCCCTCTTCCTCCCTGCAGTCTTCAGAGACTAACCTTCACCTTGGTCCTGGGTTTCACCTCTGTGACTAGGTCCAGACCCCCTCCTTCCGTTTGTTTGTTTGTTTGTTTGTTTGTTTGTTTTTCATTTTCTCCAGTATTGATTTAGATCAAGCTACCCACATGCAGAACTTGGAGGCCACTGGTCTTTTTTTTAATCTACTCTTGATCTTCTAATTTGTTGTCTATAAGTTATAACACATATCTGGTGATAATTTTTCAATGTCTGAGACCTTTGTTGGCACAGCACTGTTTTCAGAGTGAAGCTTCCAATCTTTAATACTCTGTTGCAGAGCATGGCACGGTTGTCCCCTGCCTGCCTACTTAGGTCATCATGAGTCACAAGCCTTTCTTCTCAGTGCTCAGACATCAGAGTTTTTAAAAAGCCCCTCTAACCTGCTGACTCCTGTCTGTTGTTCAGTATGTTGCCTCTTCCCTCTGGTTGTTTTCCTTCGCTTCATGCCTACCCAGTTTCAGATCTCTACGTTTTAAGTTTCTTCTTAACCCACCATTCCTTGTCGGCATTTGGTTTTGTTTTTTTACAGCAAGCCTGGTCCCTCTGTCTACACGCCATCCACATATGTAAAAACTGAACACTTTCATTTGTTTGGCAGATACAATGCCTGGTACCAAGGCCACTCATTCTCATCTTGGCAACAGAATCTCCAATGTTCAGCTAGATGCATGACTTATGCATGTCTCAGAACTAAATACAAATGTGTGGTTAAATAATGGCCAAAGAATATGAGAAATGAGAATATGAAAATGAGAATATGTCCATTCACAAAAATGTCTTCCTGTATGCATTTCTCCTTCCCCTGGATAGAATAACAGATGCTATGGCTAGAGACATAGCTGTCCATCTGGATCATAAAATGGAAACTACACCCTGGGGACAGCTTGTAAGATAGAAGATGAGTTCTTTGTGCTGTAGACACCACATCATTGTAGATTATCTACATTGACATCAGAAGTAACTTCTGCAAGGCATAAGCCATCTTCATTTTGGTTTATTTTAACTTGCTTGTGAAACTAATTCAAACTGATTCTGGGTAATTAATATGTCTCCTCCACCAGACCAGGAACTGTAATGAGGGCAGGAGCCACCTGTTTGGATGGTCTCTATGTAGCCTTGGCTATCTCAAATTCAAATATATCCCCCAGCCATTGCCTTCTGAGATTAACGGTGTGCACCACCATATCAAGCTTGAATGGTTTTTATATTCTGAGGACCCAACAAGATGCCAAATATCAGGTCAACCCTTTCATGAATATTTCTAGAAAGGAGAAAAGAAAGGGCAAATGAAGCAGACAGTCACAGGGAATATTGTAGTAATATATTAGTCTCTTAATAATGCATTTGGCAGTCTTGCTCCATAATCTGAACATACTGTGCACACATACACCTTCTCTGAACAATGCACCCAGCAACATGGAACTCCTCCCTGCATCTTGCTATATGTATATATCTCTCTCTAAACAATAATATGTTATTGTTCCCCTAACACTAACTAAATCTATATAATACCCATTCAAATATTCAGTGTAGCCAGTATGTAGGATATGAAGGCTTATCTGGTCTGAATTGGTTTGAGAAATATGCCCAGCAAGTCAAACTGTATCTTTCACAGGAATTTTTATGGAGTATTCTCTGCTTACAATCTGTCTTAGTCAGGGTTTCTATTGCTGTGATAAAAGACTATGGTTGAAAGCAACCTGGGGAGGAAAGGGTTTATTTTAGCTCACATATCCAGATCGCGGTCCATAAGGAACTGAAGTCAGGGCAAGAGCTGCAGCAGAACTCACGGAGAGGTGCTGTTTACTGGTTTGCCCTTTATGGCTTGCTCAGTCTGCTTTCTTATTAAAACCTGGGATGGCTGCCAGGGGATGGCACCACCCATAGTGGGCAGGAAGCTTTTCCAGCAATTATTAGTTAGAAAACTGTCCTACAGACGTGTCTACAAGTATTATGGGAACATTTTCTCAATTAAGATTTCCTCTTCCCAGATATGTCTAGGTTTGTGTCAAGAAGGTATAAAACTAACCAGTACACCATGATTAAAGTCAGATGTATTATGCAAAATCAATTATATTAACTGAGGACATTTTTATTAAGTCCTAAAATGAATATAGGAGTTAAATTGTCAATCAAAATAGAGAACAGCCTTGTCTATGTCTCTTAATAATTAAACTCCTCTTGAACCCTATAAATGTAGCCCTCAGCAGTAATGAGGCCCTTGAGTAAGTGCATGCACATGACCACTGTCAGTCTTGATCATGTATCCCTCTTTTCAATCTGTACTGCTATTTTACTCCAAAGAAATCTTTCTTGCTATTTTTGCAAGTCTGTAAGAGCCCTTATTTTCAGTTCTTTGAATGAGAGGCCAAAAGTCTGGACATACCTTATTCTACCCCTGACCACGAGTAACAGAAAGATAGAAAGAAAAACAGAGGACTTCTTGTGGTTTAGAATTTAAGAAAAATTTAAGTAAATTCCTACTAAATGACACAGCTAGTCCTCAGCCTGCTGGACTGAACTGATTAGATCTTTCTCCATATGGAGCTACAGAGAACACAAATGGAGCATGAGAAAGCAATCCATCTTTTCTCTGTAGATACCTCACTGCAGCACATTTCAGCCTACCTGACAGATACATCCATCAACATCTACTCTGGCACTGCCTTGGGCATTGGCTCAAGATAAATCCACAAATGAGATAGAATAAAACATGTTGAGATCAATAAAATTTAGAGCAAACTAACATTTAGAAATGCCCCTTTCATTTCCTAAGTTATTAATCAAAACCACTCTAACATTTCATAAATCGTAGATGCCAGCATCTAAAGATATTCTAACTCCTCTTTGATGTTGAACCCATTCATTATAAACAAGTGGCTGTGGGATGGTGTTCTTGAAAGCCATGGATTCCTTTCTATTTCCCAGAGGGACTCTGAGGACTCCCAACAAACTGATTCAAGTGGACTTACCTAATGATCTTGACACGGCAGTCTGGGTGTGAGCATGCAGTAGGCCACCAAGGCCATGCCCTTCACCTGTTCACGGCCAGGAGAGGAGAGGATGCTTAGCCAAAAACAAAACAAACAGGCAAAACTATTCCTCATTTCTTTACTAAAAATAGATTATATATGTATGTGTATATACATGTGTGTGTCTCTCTCTATGTGTGTATGTCTGCATATATGTATGTGTATATACATGTATATATGTGTGTGACTCTGTATGTATGTGTGTATGTCCCTATATATACATGTGTATGAGTATATATATATATATGTATATATATATATTTATAACATGTATATATACAGGTATATATGTGTATGTGTGACTATATATATGTGTGTATATATATATTTATACATGTATATGTGTGTATATACAGGTATATATGTGTGTAAGACTCTATATATGTACATGTCTTTCTCTTTCTCTTGCTATCTATATGTACATGTATATGTGTGTGTGACTCTGTGTGTGTGTGTGTGTGTGTGTGTGTGTGTGTGTATGTGTGTGTGTATGTGTGTTAAGTGTACAGTTGATAGCCAGAAGTACAGCAGGGATATAGGAATCAAAAGACAAGTCCACATATTAGTCATGTAGGAATGGTTGAGTAGAGTCTGTCTACATTGATGTTAGCCTGAGTCAATAATATATCAAATTATAGAGAAAAATAAGCTTCTGTTTGCTTAAGTAAGTTATAGTGGAGTATTCTGTTAGCTGCAAATGCAGGTACTCCTAAACCCTAAAAATTTCTCTCAAATAGAATACTTGAGATATTTTCAAAAACTGTAAGTTTAATTTTGTAGTAGCAAGAAGTAATTGGAGGTATCATAAGATCAATAAAACATTGGTTAATTAGAACTAAATTTTCAGAAGACACACAGTTCAGTTTGATTTGCTGTAGAAAGAAAGCACAGTAATTGACTGATTGGCTAATTAGGAAGAACTGAAGGTTGAATGACTAGCTATGTGTTCAATAATCCAGTTTGGATGTTAGAAACTGTTGATTTCAGAGAACACTCTCAGCAAGTAGTCCCAGTCTCCACAGCACTCATCTGCATGTGAAACACGGGTCTTAGTTACTTTCTCGTAGCTGCAATAAAATACATTGATAATAGCAACTGAAGAGGGAAAGGGCTCCTTGTTCATTTTGCAGTTCCACAGGGATACAGCCTATAACTGCAAGGAAGATGCAGCAGCAGCAGCCAGAAAGGCATAGAAGAGGGAGCAGGAGGCTGGCTGGTCACATCGCACGCACCTATGCTCAGCAGCAGCCAGAAAGGCATAGAAGAGGGAGCAGGAGGCTGGCTGGTCGGAGAACAAAAAGTAAACTGTAAGCAGGGCTGCACTTGAATACCTTAAGGCCCACCTCAGTGATCCACTTGTTTGAGAGAAGAAGCCCTACCCCTAAAGAGTTTCCCATAGAGCACCACCAGCTGGGAACCAAGTGTTCAAACACACGAGCCTGTGGGGAATTGTCACATTCAAATCACAACATACACGTGCGTTTATTCTGACTACAGCACATATGTTCACATAAAATACCTAGTAGAGGCAGGGATACATATAAAAGAAAGGCTCATGCAGACTTTCAGTTTTCTTCATACTTTCCTTTAGAGCTACTTGCTACCTCCAGGGTATAAGTGTCTCGCAGAGGGCTACGTGCTAATTGATCCTGCATCCCTTTAAAACCACAGTCCCTAACACCTATGTAACTGTATTTGCCTTTACTGAGGTAGTCAAGTTCATTGAGGCCATAATAGCAAGGTCCAATCTAGTGTACCTTGTGTCATTACAAGAGGGAGAGACTATGTGAGGACAGGAAGATGAAATCAGCCCTGCTGACATTGTGGGTTCCGGTCGCTAGAACAACCTGAGGATAAATGATCATGCTTCAGGCCATCTCATTACCTCTGTTTTGTTATGGCCTCCTGACAGGCTGGTGTCACCAGTAGAGGTAGCTGCCAATAATACTTTGCTATTATAATTAGCGCTGTAGTAAGGAGTCTTGTAAAAACATTGCTTCTGTTTTGTTACAGATTCTTTTTGGTTTGGGGCTGCGGGGATAAATGGCCAATGTGGGATCTCTGGGTCAAAGGCTAAGTGCACAGTATGGCAGCTGTATTAGACAATGACGGATTTTCCTCCACAGGGTCTGCCCTCTGTGATTCTACAGTTCTGCATTCCAGAGCCTAGTGGTTTCCCAGTCTAATAAATGAGTCAGGATAAAGTCCCACCCTCTTTGCTAATCTCATGGTGGAGTCTGTCTCAGCACACCTTATGTATCCTGTAAGACAAGGAAAGTGTGACGGTCATCAGTACGTGACTCTCACCCTTTAACTGTCTACATGTTAGTTTCCCACTTTTCAGTTGCATTTCTACATAATCTCCCCCCACCCCCTGTTGCTGCTCAGTTTCATTTTGGTCTTTGGAGACAGGTCTCCTCATGTAGCCCAGGCTGGCCTGGAATTCCTAACCCCCACCCCTAAGTGCCAAGAGGACATGTGTAGGCCACCACACCACTCTTTATTTTGTAAAAGTACATTATGCATATGTATTTATATGGAGCAGGGGATATGTATTCACCTTATATCAAATACTAGGTCCTACTATTTCTGCTCAGTCTTTAGGTGCTTTTGTTGTTGTTGTTTTACTTTATTGCAATAGTTTTTACTTCAAAAAGACTTTAAACATGCAAATGTGGCCAGAATAGTATAAATATTTGCTTCACATTCTCAACCCAAATTTACCAACTCAGTTACCAACTTCAATTTTTCTTTCCTTTCCTTTCCTTTCCTTTCCCCTCCTCCTCCTCCCTTCCCCCTCCTCTTCTTCTCCTCCCTCCCTCCTCCTCCTCTTCCCTGTTTTTTCTTCTTTATCCCATTTACTTCATCCCTTTCTGGACATCTCTAATTTGCAAACATTATTATTATTATTATTATTATTATTATTATTATTATTATCAGCAGACTTCAATACCAAGTCCTCAAATTCATCAAATAACAACAAAATTTAAATTTATGTACTACTAGTTAATCTAGAGGTTTAATTAAATTTTGCTACTTATGCCAATAATGCCTTTTGCAGATAACTTTTCTTCTCTGTTATTCAGTCCAGGAAGTGCTTGCGGTTAGTTCTGGCAGCTCTTTCTTTTGGCATTGGGAATAGAACTTTGCATGTTAGGCAAGTGCTTACCACTAAAGCGCCATCCCTGGCCCTTGTTCCCCTAGCTCTGTAGCTCCCTAGCTCTGTAGCTCTCTTCTCTTCTTTAACTAAATACAATTCCTCAACCTTTTGCTGTCTTTCATCATAGTAGAAGTTTTGAAGAGCACAAGTCATGCATTCTGTGGAATACTTACTTGTGGGTGTGTCTCCCTTGGGGTGGACTCAAGCCAGCACAGTAGGAACACCACAGAGTAACTGATATTGACCCCTTATTGGTAATGCTGACTTTAATCATCTGAGGTAAGATACCTATAAGTTTTTAGCTATTTTTACATTGTCGAATCTATTAATTATTTGTAACACTGCTATAATAAAATATCTTGTCAAAAGCAACTCAAAGGGCAACTTTGGCTCACAGTTCCAGGGCACAGTCCATGGAGTCCAGGAAGGCCCAGTAGCAGGAACTTGAGGCTGAAGGGACCTGTTCACTGAAGCGTGATCTCCTCTGGACCCCAGGTTAGGCCCAGACCACACTCAAACACCAGTTTCCATCACAAAGAAATCCTTTATTAAGCAAGGCAACAGAGACAAGGTGGCTGAATCTCAATCAGACAGAAACAGCAGCAAATAGCTTTGCAGGCCATTTTAAAATGAAAAAGGTAATGGGGGAAGAGAGGGGAGGTCTGCATTAGAATGAGCTAGGACAGGTTGGCAAATTCAGATTGGGCATGTTAGAGTAGACAAATGGCTATTTTTGATTGCCTAACTTTGATGTTTTGATAGTTGGACCTTGGCGACCAGCCTCAGAAATGAGTTAGGCATAAGAAAATGGCCAAATTTGGGAATAGACCTGGGTGACCAGCTTTAGGACTATAATCTAACGGTTTAGCAAGGAAGAGGGCAGAGGAGGAGGGTAAGTCCTGCTGGTACCATGTTTGACATGCTTGGGCCTGTTAGCGCCCTCCAGAGGCAGCTGGTTGCATCGCAGCCTCAGAGGAATGTGAATGTGTGAGTTCAGCTTTCTTTCTTTTTTTTATTTTAATGTTTTTATTTTTTTATTAGATATTTTCCTTATTTACATGTCATATGATTTCTCCTTTCCCAGTTTCCCCTCCAAAAAAACAACAAGAACAAACCCCTGTTGCCTCCCCCTCTCCCCCGCTTGCCACCCCGCCCTCTCCCACTTTCTGGCCCTGGCATTCCCCTACACTGGGGCACAGAACCTTTACAGGGCCAAGGACCTCTCTTCCTATTGATGACCGACTTTGCAATCCTCTACTATATACACGCTGCCAGAACAATCAGTCCCACCATGTGTACTCTTTGGTTGGTGGTTTAGTCCCTGTGAGCTCTGAGGGTACTAGTTAGTTCATATTGTTGTTCGTCTTAAGGGGCTGCAAACCCCTCAGCTCCTTTGGTCCTTTCTCTAACTCCTTCATTGGGGACCCTGTACTCAGTTCAAGGAATAGCTGTCTCCTGAGAAGCTCTGACAGTACCTGACTAATACAGAAGTAGAGGCTCAGCTTGCTTCCTTTTATCCAGTCTATGATGCTCGCGTGTGTAATGTACCACACAATGGCCAAGTCTTCCCTGCTAGTTAACTCCATGAAGAGAATCAATCCCTGAGGGTCATGTCCACAGGTTTGTCTCTTATGTGATTTTAGATCATATCAAGTTGATAATATTAACTATCACAAATAGTTCATTAGTAATTTATTGGTGATACTTTGAGACCCTATGTTCTTCCTAATCAAATTTTTACAAACACATTTTGTATCCTTAAATGGCCCTTGCTTGAATGAATAACAGGATATCTGCAAAGTAGAGGTTTTCTAATTCCATCATTCCTTCTGTAGCTATTAACTGGTTTTTGTTATAGTCTGTCTCTCTCCCTTCCTCTCCATCACTGCATTGATCAATCTCCCAGCTGTTTAAAGTCTATACAAACCCATAAGCTTTTATTTTATTCATAAATTCTATTCCATTGTTTACTTTGATGTCTATTCAATTTTTTTTTATTTCAAAGAATTCATTCTCATTCCCAGTTGCCTTTTCTTTTGCAAATGTCCCCTCAGTGATTTTTTTAAAAAATGGGTTATTTTTAAATGTCAACTTCTACTGTAAGTTTTCTTATCTTTCCTTTATATCTCTTTCTTGAGAACAGAGTTGTTTGCAAATACCTGAGCGCTGTAGCTTGTTAACAGAACACATGAGTGGGTGGGCAGACTCATGCCATTGGTTGGCTATTTCCTCTTCAGCGCTGTGGGTGCTTTTCCATTGGCTGGCCGTTTGCTCTTCAGCGTTGTGGATGCTTTTTCATTGGTTAGCCGTTTGTGCTTCAGTGCTATGGTGCTTTTCCATTGGCTGGCCGTTTGTGCTTCAGTGCTATGGTGCTTTGAGGCTTTTCCCTGGGCGGCTGCTGTCGGAAATGAGACGGGTACTCTAGAAGCTGTTATGCTTTCGGATGCATTGTGGAGCCTCTAGATTGACACATTCCCTCCAGGAGGGTCTTGGGAAGCTCCTGTGACTCAGGAAGGTCTTGAAAACTGATGTGCCCTCAGACCGTCCGTGAGGTTTTCTAAACTGTGAACAGTTGCTGGACAAGCGAGACTCTCGGGGAGAGCTGTCTGAATGGTGGAACCGGAAATGCAGGAGTGCAGCTTTCCCTTATGCTGGGGTGGTCTTTTCTACAATACATCCATCTGACTTACCCATGTCCCTAAAAGTAACTCCAGTATATTTCCTGCTTCACTAGGCCAGACCTGGATGGAACTGTTCCTTTGGTCTGTTACTGCTCTATCTGGAGTAGGTAAACGTTTATTCATATCTCTCCAGAAAAAGTCATACAAAAGAGTGAGAGACTGGGAGCTAGGTGTTCTTCCCACCCTTCTGAAGAACCGGAACAGAATTACCATGGGCTTCATTTCTCTACTGTGGAATTTCACACTCTTTCCCCAGACAGCCATCATGACATTATATCTTGGGAAGCTCTCTGCTTTTGGCCTAGAGCTGAGCTCACGGCCGCCTGCTCCAGCAGTAGGAGAACTTCTAAGCACCAGAGGTGATTGGGAGCCAGCGCAGCTTTGCAGAAGGTAGTATTCCACTGCGCACTTTCTCTACAGTTCACCATCCCCCGATACTAGCTCCCTCTACCTAGGGGCTGCAGGAGGTCAGCTTTCCTGGAACTCAGGCCTAATGGTAGCCTTAACACTAGCCATGGTGGGCTCCTGCGCCTGCTTACCTGTTACTGTGTTTCCCTTCACTGTCTGCCATCCAGACATTTATAAATAACTCTCAGGATGATAAGTTAGCCCCTCTCTCCACACTGCCAGGGTTCCTTCCTTTGCAGTCTTGTGTATTTTCAACAGAGTTTGGAGACAGGGAGGTGGGTGTGTAGACCTTGACTTTTACATAGATGCTGTGCCTAAGAGCTTGTCTGGGAATCAGGGCTTAAGTCTTGGTCCTGAAGCCATCACACCAGCATCTTCTGCTTCTTAACTTCCGCGGCTTCTTAAAGTCCCATGTGCCTATGATCTCCAGGGGCTGCTTTCCCAAATAGCTGACTCTGTGGATCTCATCCCTGACATTTCCTCCTGCCATTCCAACGCATGGCAAATAAACTCTAGTGCCAACTGTCACCTTCTTGCAATGCAAGGACTTTCAAAGATTTTTAAGCAGGAGAAGAATCAGAAGCAAAGTTCAGGGAGAAGTGAATGCTGTAAACTTTCAAAACGATCCCAAGCCCTTTCAACTTTCCATTCTCCTACTAAACACAGAAGCTAACCTCCCCTAAGAACCACTCTTTAAAAAGACACCAAGATCAGCCTTGTGAAGTGGCAGAAGGAAAGCCCCTTAGAATGGCCACAGTGATGAGAGAGTATGCGACCATCTAAAGGGCCCAAGGACACTTAAGGCATAGCACTGCCCTCAGGACCCTGCAGTTTTATCCATCAGGCTTTCAATTACGAGGTCAAGTTGGAAAGTAGCAGTCAGCTGCTCACCACCATAGATAAATGTGATGATGCCCGAGCCCTTTGAGGGGACGATGGCCCCAGGCATGCAGCCTGTCACAGTGGAAAAATCTGACAAGGACTAGACTGCAAGATGCAGAAATCAAGAAACCCATGATGCACATGAGCTAACAGTCACAGAGAAGGAAGTATGACAGCCTGGCATACTGTCTTAGGTAGGGTTCCATTGCTGTGCAGAGACACCATGACCAAAGCAACTCTTATAAGGAAAAAAATTCACTGAAGCTGGCTTACAATTTCAGAGTTTCAGTCCATTATCATGGCAGGAAGCATGGCAGTATGCAGGCAGACATGGTGCCAAAGAGACCAAGAGTTCTACATCTTGATTCAAAAGCAGCCAGGAGAAGCTGTCTCTTCCACACTGGGCAGAGCTTTAGCACTAGGAGCCCTCAAAGTCCACCCCCACAGTGATGCCCTTTCCTCTAACAAGGCCACACTGATTCCAACAAGGACATGCCTCCTAATAGTGGGCCAAGCATTCAAACACACGAGTCTATAGGGGTCAAACCTATCCATAGGTGTTAAAGGACAGGAAGATGACAATAACATCAGTGTCTCAGCTCACCTACACCGTTTGCCCATGCAGCAGAGCTGGAGAATTATTCAGAACTAATGGAATGCCTGCTGGAAGACGGCCTGCTGTTTATGATGGCAGGCAGGAGAGCTAACAGTGCTTTACTTAGGTCAGATTTGCCTCTGTTACCTCTTGCCAAAACCAGGCTGCTTACACAAATGTTTCATTAGATGTTCTAATGATACATTCAACTGAGTAGTTCTCATATTTCACTTCAACTGGAATGGCTTAGTGACCTCAGTGGTAGTATTCTTCTGGTGTATGAGCTGCTCTGTGGCCACTGAAAGCTTCACTCAAGTTTGCTACTGTGAGTTGAATAGAAAGCTGGGCCCAACTGGGGCTGACAATAGGAAGAGCCATACGTGTCACTTAAGCTTGGCAATCTCTGCAGTATTGGACTTGTCCGTGGTGGCTCAGGGCTCACAGAGAAAGCATGACAACAAACAGAACATATGACATAAGACCTGAGCCGCAGCACCGCTCTGCACTTCATGCAGTCACCAGACTGTCCACACTCAAGCCAAGGGAGAGTAGACCCTACTTTCCTGAAACAAATTGTAGCCACCTTGGACCAGCATAGCATTAAAGAGGACAGTGCTACATTATCTGACTTTCAGGGTTACTGTGTAAGTCAGGGTTCTTCAGAGAGACAAAATCTACAGAATATTCATGTAGCCATAGCTGTCTTAGTTACTTTTCTATTGCTGTGATAAAAACAGCGTGACCTGCTGGGCAGTGGTGGCACATGCCTTGAATCCCAGCACTTCGGAGGCTGAGGCAGGCAGATCTTTGTAAGTTTAAGGCCAATTTGGTCTATGGAATGTGTTCAGGGATAGCTAGGGCTACACAGAAACCCTGTCTTGAAAAACAAACAAACAAAACCAACAACAACAAAACCCAAAACACAATGACCAAGGTAATTTATAAAAAAGAAAGCTCTTAATTTGGGGCTTATGTTTCAGAGGATTAGAGCCATGACACCAGAGCAAAAACATGGTGGCAGGAACATATGAGAACTCACATCTTGAGCCACAATGCAGGAGACAGAAAGCACACTAGGGGTGTCAAACTAGGGGTCTTCTGAAACATAAGCACACCACCAACACACTTCCTCCAGCAAAGCCTCCCAAACAGTTCCTCCAAATGGGGACCAAGTGTTCAAACATACGAGCCTAGGGAGGCCATGCACATTTAAACCACCACAGTAGTATAGAGATAGAAGATGATGGATACATGGATGGATGGATGGATGGATGGGTGGATGGATGGGTGGATGGATGGATGGATGGATGCATGGATGGATGCATGGATGGATGCATGGATGGATGCATGGATGGATGGATGCATGGACAGGTAGATGACAGATAATTAGATCAAGACATATGAGAGATAACACAATAGAGGAGTTGTTCATATGACCATAGAGGCTGAGAAGTCCCACAACAGGTTTCTGAAAGATGGAGATGCAGAGATGCTCAATCTAAACCTAAAATCCTGAAAACCCAGGGATCAGGGGGCTACTAGAATATAAAGAAAACTGGGAACACAGTTCTGATGTATAGGCAGGAGGGAAAGATGAGATCCCAGCTTCAAGAGGAAAAGACCAATTCACCTCTCTGTGCTCTGTCTGTGCCACCCCCACAACCATTGCTACAATCGCACCCATGCATGTAGAGGACACACCTTTCCTCTGAAGTACACTCAGATTCATGACAGTCTATAACCCAGAGTAATGGTTTACCAGTTCTCTGAATATTCCTTAGTCCAATCAGACTGACACAGAGAACTACCATCATGGTAAGAATCCTCTCTGGTTTTCTCAGGACTGAGCAGTTTCCAGGGACTTGAAAGAAGACCCTCCAGATAAATGGGTTCTGTTAGTTGCCCGTGGGTTGATGGCTTCTACAGGTACATACTTCAGTACATATATGCATACACACTTCTCTCACATGTACACACATGAGCAGGTCCTGATGGATGGTGGTTTGAATGACAATGGCCCCCATAGACCCACATATTTGAATGCTTGGTTTCTAGTTGATGGAACTATTTGGGACTGGGTAGGAGGTGGTGTGGTCTTGTTGGAGGAGGTGTGTCACTTTAAGATTTCAAAGTCCCAGGTCATTCCTTGTTATCTCTTGGCCTCATGCTTGTGCATGACATGTAAGATCTCAGCTACTACTCTAGTGCCATTTCTCCTTGCCTGCTGCCCTGCTTCCTGCCATGACACTCATGAATTCTAACTCTTTGGGACTGGAAACTCCAAATTAAATGCTTTCTTTTGTAAATTGCTTTGGTCATGGCATTTTGTAACAGCAACAGAATAGTTACTAAACAGTGGGACCCTTCTTTCTACCCATATAACACTTGTAACTAATTCATCTCATGTACTGCTATATATATGTATATATGTGTATATATATATACATATATATGTAATTCACTGTTACTCATCAAAACTCTTTTGCTTTAACAAGGTCCCTCATTCTGTCATGTGTCCCATCACTGAGGAGACATGGCAGAGTCCTATAGTGATAGATAGATGGAGGCTTGGGAACTGGAAATAACTTACACAAGATCATCTAAGAAGATGAGTAGGATTTAATAGGCCCCTGATTCAGAGGCTGACAAGCAATAGCTCCTGGGTAAAACCCAGCTCACTTCCGGTTTCATAATGAAGACACTCATTACATCCTACATAAGGCTTCTCCTGTGCTGTAAGAGCTGAGTCAAGTACTTGCTATGGAAAGTCCATGGCCCACCAAGCCAAAGGTCCGTCTGATGGGAGCTTAGAGTCACTGTTCTAGGCCATCGCTTTTTTTTTTGTCATCTCCTAATTTTTAAAATCTTCACTTATATTTATGCAATTTACATATGGTCACAACATTCTCTCACATATAACTTATCACTTAGACTTTTTTTCATTTTATAATTGAGAACGTTAAGGCCTAGGAAGAACAAGATTCCTCAGAGGGTTGGTTGCTATTTAGAAGTTGGTAGTCAGGACAGCCTGGTTTCCTGTAGGGTGGGCCTAACTGGAGGTGCTTATCTCTTACCGTTCTATCACTGTTCTGGTTCAAGCTGCCCTATGGGTATAGCACAAGAGGACATGAGAATCCAAGACCAAAGCCATACACTCAGACGATGTAAATGGTAGTTCTCAAAACCGTAGTTTACCAAGCTGGAAGCATATGGTTGTTCCTTGGGCTTGTGCCTGCCGTTTGTTTTATTGTCTGTACCCACTGAATCGGTACCACGTGATTCAGTAACTCATGGCCTCTGTATGACTTGAGTGATCTCAGCTGCGTGTTTCTCCCTGTTTTCTGTTTGCTGTTGACTCAAAAGGATAGCTAGTCCAATATAAATGATAGGAATCTAGGGCTCCTCTTGGGTTGCAGAAATATCAAATGATCGTGATCTTTTCTAAATGTTTTCCCATGAATTTCTCTTAAATATATAAATCACTTTCTTCTGTAACACTGACTAGTAACTTGTAATCACCGGCCTGCACCCAGCTCTGCCAAGCACCTGAGTGCACAGGAAGCCGCCTTCTTCGTTTTCCAAGATGCACGCGCTGACCTCGTGTACTCTGAGGAAGCCCCCTTCTGCTTTCTCAGTGTCCGTCCTGCTGACTTCCTTATGTCCCTTCTCGAAGCAGAACTGAACACAGTGTTGTTGCCAAGGAGGTTTTTGTTTTCTTGATGATCTCTGCCTGCCAAAAATGCTGCTTCTCTTTTTAAATCCACCCCTCTAGGAATGGTGTGCCACTGTGCTTGGCTCCCTCGCTGTTACATTGAACACTCGCTAGATAGAGGGACATCTGTCAGGCAGAGCAGAAAGAGGGACCATTTACCATGGATGTGCTGGGAAGTGTCATCTCTTTGGGATCTAAACTGAAAGCAGATTTATCCACTGGGTAGTATCAGTGCAGCCCCGGCGCTAGCTGTTCCTGCTGCCCTCAGGACCACTCTTTCCCACAAGCCCAATACCTTAGATTAAAGCCCGCTCCATCTGCTGACTGCTCTTCCCGCTCCATCATATAACTCACGTAGCCAGGATGTGTACTGATTTGACAGACAGCTTGCAGGAAAATTTGCTGTCCCCATTGACTCAGAAGTCCCTTAAAGCTTCTAAGAATAGTTGACACAGGCGTTTTCGTAACCGGAAGAGATGGCTGTGTATTTTAGAGCGCACTAATCCCATCTGAAGTGTTAACTGCTGAAATACACTGGGAGGTGGTACTTTTAGATGGGTAAAATCTTAGCCTTGACTCCTGATTTGTGTTTAGACTTTGATGACTAAATTTCCTTAGAAGACAAGTTATTTTGGGCACAGTGTGGAATAGGACTGGCTTCATTTCAAATGCAAGCTTACCATTTCGTACATTTCGCCTCCACATTCTTTCATCTTGACTTCCAGAGCCAGGGTTCCCGAACTTCCTTCTGCTTTAAAGGCAAGGGGTGCAGGCACAGAACACAGCAGTGGGCACGGGACATGGCAGTGGGCACCAGGAGGAGTCAGTGGGCACCGGGAGGAGTCAGTGGGCACCGGGAGGAGTCAGTGGGCACCGGGAGGAGTCAGTGGGCACAAGGAGGAGTCAGTGGGCACAAGGAGGAGGCAGTGGGCACCAGGAGGAGGCAGTGGGCACCAGGAGGAGGCAGAGAACACAACAGGTAAATGGTACTTTAAAGCCTGGGGAGAAAAATTTCTATTTTGTAGGGAGCTTTCCAAAAAAGGATTTAAAACACTAAACTTTTAAAGATGTAAACAGGCATCATTAAGTTAAAAATCTTGAACAAATGCCAAAAGAGTCCTATGGTTTGACGAATGTAAAGGCTCCGACTTCTCAGCCCATCAAAGCCTCAGATTATAGGAAAACTGAAATTCACAGCTTTCCAAACAACTTAACGCTCTACATGTCTCCATCGTGAGCTTCAGGGCCATCACAGGAAGTATTCTAAAGGCCGGCTTCCGTCTGCCTGGCCTCCCTGCTTTGTGCTGACTCTGACCACTGATGTGTGAACATGACAGCAAAAACTGATCCCCCTGCCTCAGCTATTTTTAAGACGTTGTTGAGTTCAGGTGTGACCTTCACTCATATGATACATGACTAGAACTTCTAGAAGAGTTACATTTTTTCTTTCAAAGCAAAGATGAAACATTATGCATAAAATAAACCCTCTGCCAATTCAGAAACAGAAGTGCCTGAAAGAGACTGCTTTTGACATGCCACTTTAGGGCAAACACCAGGTTACTGCAGCCCATTGGTTTAAAGAAGCTTCTGGAGCACAACACCACCCCAGAGTCCTGAAGCCTCCATGAGGTCCCTTCTGCATCTGTAGGCAGGGTCAGCATAGGCTGAGAGATAGAGCACTGGCCTTCAGCCATGCTAAGACTCGGACTGTCCGAGAAGGGGACACGCTCTGGGAGTGTGTGGTCCTTTCCAAGGCAGGAGACTAGACTGAGAGATAGAGCAATGGCCTTCAGCCGTGCTAAGACTTGGACTGTCCGAGAAGGGGACATGCTCTGGGAGTGTGCAGTCTCCTTTCCAGGAGACTAGAACAGGGCGTTTGAGGAAGACTTTTAGTTAATGCATTGAGAAAACTAGATGTATGTCATTCTATGAAATTGTTCTATTTGAAAGCTCATTAATTGTTTCCAAATTCCCCACATCCTGTCATTTTCTTTGTTAGGTTTTTCTTTTCCCTTTAAACCTTAAATGTTAATATTGAGGGTTGCATGACAGGCAATGAGCAGATGAAGAAGCAGGGAAGAATTGTCTGAAACCTCCTGTATGAGCGTCTGAATATATTGCTGTGGTCCACAGAGGCTGGAGAAGGGCAGAGGAGATGCTGGATCAGTTACGGAAGACTTTAAGATTATTTCTACTCAGATCATTTTATTTTTGTTTAATCAAATAAACAGTGAATTATTCCATGGAGTAGGGACAACTTAATAAGAAACTAATTAGTCTGAAGCTGGGAATACAGGCACGAGGAAAATCAAGCCCCTGATAGGACTTATAGGCTTGGAGGTGAAAGAGAGTAAAGCGAACCAGAGTATAAATAGCTCACACTTTCAAAGCAGCAGTATTAGCAATATTAGATATTAGATGTGTTAAATATTCACAGTGACAGAGAGTCTACTCCAGCCTTCCTAGATCCCAGCAGTAAGCACATGTGCGGAGGTGGGATGGAGTCCTTCTCTTTAGAGAAAAGGAAAAGAAAACAAAAGGTAGAAGCAACATGAATTACCAGTGAGGGAGTAGGAGAAAGAGCAAGCTGTGACTAGTCAGTCAAGACTTCACATTTTATCCAAAAGGATGACCAACTCCTATTTGTCTCCAATACCTGTGCTATCCACCCAATCTTAGCAACAGAACTCTCAAATTCTCGACAGGGACATGGCTGCCACTAGTAAAAACTACATTCCCTAGAACCCTATCTGATTTGGTTCTGCCCCATGAGATGTAAACGGAAGTACTTGAAGCATCCTGGGGGAAGTATCTTTAAAGCAGAGGTATAGTCTTCCATTTTCCAATTGGTAGGAATGCTGACAAGGATTTTGCCCCTGTGTGGTGTTGTAGGAGCCACATTCTGAAGAGAGCAGTACTAGAGGCCCTATCACCATGGCAGGGGACACAGGAGTTCCAAGTAGAGAGACCTGGACTTCTTCTTTTTTTTTTTTTCGAGACAGGGTTTCTCTGTGTAGCCCTGGCTGTCCTGGAACTCACTCTGTAGACCAGTCTGGCCTCGAACTCAGAAATCTCCTGCCTCTGCCTCCCAAGTGCTGGGATTAAAAGTGTGAGCCACCACCACCCGGCTGAGACCTGGACTTTTTGATGAGAGAAAATTACACTTAGATTTAAATTATACTTATTTGATTCTATGTCTCTCTCTACTAAGCCAATTCTAAACCAATGGTAACTCATTTTAAAAACTTGTTTTAAAAAACAGTTAAAGAACTATGACCGATAAACCCAAATATAATTTCTATAGTTTCTGTAACAAGCCTGACTAGATACTTAGCATAAGAACCAAACTCCAGGAATATTTGGTTACATTTTGTTTGTTTATTCATTAGCGGAGTCATTTGCTATGGTGTTCTTTGCAAAGTACATTTGATGTTATAGAAGACAAGAGTCACCAACAATTAGTGCCTTCTTTAAAAAGCATAACTAGCAGACCACAGGTCACTAATGAAGGCTAATAAAACTAGTGACTCTGAGAAAGTGGATGCAGTTACTTAAGGCGATAGCTTGTTTATCACCTCCTCTTCGGTTCGGGGCCAGTGGAAAGCACTCGGGTTCAAAGCTACAGCCCAGCAGAAACTTTACAGAAAGCTTTTATTTGTTCAGTTCAATAATTAATAGGTCTCTGCTGACCAGACGGAGCAAAGTAAACAGGCAAAGATCACTCCCTTGTTTGAAATCAGGAATTAGCTAGGAAAACTCAGTTAGGCGCTGGGCTTCTGATGATGAAAGCTGCCGTTTCTATGCCTTTGCTGAAGCTGGTCCCCAGGGCTGCTGAGATCTCACCAATGAACTCCACCTCCTTGCAGGAGAGAAACCCAGAACTATGCCAGCAAAGGAAGAGCGCAAAGCCTTAGCAAGCCAACCCTTTGATCATTTGCAAGCACAGGGAAAGCAGGCTGAGGAGGACCAGGACAAATGGAGGTCAGAAAATCTCTGAGTCGGATGGCTAGAGTTCGATCCCCCGGACTCACACAGGAATAAGAAAGAACTGACTCCTGCACACTTCAGAGAGAATGTGTGCATGCAATGTTAATCACGCGCTTGCATGTGCGCATGCGCATACACAAACAAGCACTAAATTATCTCAGGTGACAGCTGTAACAGGAAAGAAGGGCTATTTTGAGGATCTCTGACCCAGAGGGTGTGTGCCAGTGAATACAAAAGGAGGAGAGGACTGGGCATGGCTGTGATGTGTATGGAGAAAAACCACTCCTGTGGCATGCCTTCAGATTCACTCAGGGACCTGACAGCAGCTGGGAGGCTCTGCCGGAAGTGGAGCAGAGAAACTTGGGTGTGTCAGCACTGTTCAGATTATCATCGTGAGTACATTTGGTTTGTATGACTTAAAATTTTCTTTTCCTGAAAAGCAGGAAGCTGATACAAGTGGCTAGAAAAAATTAGATAACAGGTTAGAAAAAGGCCGAGGAACTTGCTCTTGGGAGTCTGTGGCAGGTGACTTTTAAACAGTCATTTCTTTCTTTTAATAAATAAATCTTATTTTATTTATTTTATGTGTATGTGTACATTGTAGCTGTATATGTGGCCGTGAGCCATCATGTGTGTGGCTGCTGGGAATTGGACTCAGGACCTCTGCCAGCCCTGCTTGCTGAGGCTCCGCTTGCTCAGGCTCGCTCAGGCTCGCTCAGGCCCTGCTCGCTCCCGTGAAGACACTGTAGCTGTCTTCAGACACCAGAAGAGGGCGACCGATCTCATTACTGGTGGTTGTGAGCCACCATGTGGTTGCTGGGATCCGAACTCAGGACCTTCGGAAGAGCAGTCAGTGCTCTTTACCCACTGGGCCATCTCGCCAGCCCTAAACAGTCATTTCTTCTGTGAAGATTTCCATTTCTGAACCCAACTGCTGTAGTTAGGGTCTCACTGCTGGGAACAGACACTGTGACCAAGGCAACTCTTATAAGGACAACATTAATTGGGGCTGGCTTACAGGTTCAGAGATGCAGTCCATTATCATCAAGGTGGGAGTCTGGCAGCATCCAGGCAGACATGGGGCTGGAGGAGCTGAGAGTTCTACATCTTCATCTGAAGGCCGCTAGGAGAAGGCTCACTTCTATGCACCTAGGATGAGGGTCTTAAAGCCCAAACCCACAGTGATACACCTACTCCAACAAGACCACACCTCCTAATAGTGCCACTCCCTGGGCCAAGCATATACAAACCATCACACCATCACACCTTCCGAAATAAAAAGAATAAAAATGGGATAAAAGTAATTCTTGTGTTCAGCTAATATTAGAGGTTCTAACCAGTACATGGGAAAGAAATGAAAGGATAGGGCATACTAGGACAAAATAGTTATTTAAAATTGATGTGAACTCTGTGTGATCAGATCTAAGAGCCAGAGAGTTCACCCAAAAATATGAGCTAAAGAGTTGAGGAAGTTCCCTACATTCAAAAGGAGGAGGAGGGAGAGGGAGGAAGGAGGACAGAGTATTTAACCCCAGAACTTAGGAGGCAGAGGCAGGCAGGACTCTGTGAGTTTCAAGGGTAGCCGGGTATACACAGCAGATCCAGGCCAGCCAGAGATTCATACTGAGACCCTGTCTCAAAAACAAGCAAAAAGACAAGGCCCAAAGAAATATGAGAAAATTAAATGTATCTCCCCACATCAGCACAAGTGGAACACACAATTCTAAAGAGGCGCCATTTTTAATAGTCAAGAAACCACTTGGCACCTAGAGATCAGCCTACTGAAGGCATGCAAATCCAGATGAAGAGAGTCTTTAAACTCTTATGAAATGGGTTAACAAGATAAAAATGAAGAGGGCTCATCATTTGTGAGATACCAGAAGACTTAATGTTGTAAAGTGTCTGTCCTCTCTCTGCTGCGCCAGAATGATTTTGATACAAATTATAATAAGCTGTTGTTCATGTCAACAATTTTGTGCTAAAATTTATGTGGAAGGGTGAAGGGGAAGAGTGGTCTCCAGGCTGGGGTTATGATTGGGGGAAAGCATTTGTCTCAGCCTGCAGTTGGTCCATGGTGGAGTGCAAGGGGTCCTCCACATACTCCCCAAAAGGAACAATGGGGGGGCTTAATGACCAAATAAATCTGTTCATCTAATATTGATACAAGTGCTAAGTCAGCATGATATACACAAAAGAATATGCAGATTCCAGCAGAACAGAAAGAAGAACTAGAGAGTGAGCTGCACATACTGGGAGCTAGATAGACATTAGACCTAAGTCAAAAACCAAACCAGGGAGCTACAGTTAGGATTGTGAATGATCTATACTGTAACATATATGTTCCCCTGTACACACTGAAATCAATTCTACTTCAAGCAAATATTTAAACATGAAAGGCTAGGATTTAAACAATTTAGGAGATGCTTTAAGGCTACAGTTTTATAACCTTGAAGTAAGGGTAAAATTAAGATACAAAGGGTCCCAAATCAAATATCATGATAATAGACTTGGTTACATTAAAATTAACAATTTCTTTTCATCAGCAACTGATATAAAAAGGAATCTTTAAAAAAGAGACTAATGTTTAGAGGTCTCAAAGCATATAAAATATACATACACATATGGAATATATATATGTATATATATTTATATATCACTGTTCACACTGTAAATAATTTCTATGAGCTATGATGAAAAAGGCACAGGACAGAAAAATGGACCAGAGCCTTCAGCACATGGGAGAGGAAACATGCACAAGTCATAACATTGAGAAAGGCTGCTCTACTTCAGTAGTAATTAGGGAGACACAAAGCGAAGCCATGCTGGGGTGTAATTCATTCCTATAGGTTCGTACCAATTAGAAAGGCTGGTGCTCTTCAGTGCTGGAGAGATGACAATAGTGGGGTCTGTTTGACAACATCTAGTAGATTTGAAATGTGACCCGCAAGTCCACTCCTATTTATGCCCTAGAAAAATTGGGGCATCTGTTCCTCTGTGTATAAAAATATTTACAGCATCTTTGTATGTGAGAACAGAAGAATTAGAAGTGACCTGAATGTTATCAAAGGAAGAAAATATACCTTCTTATTCATGACAGATATGTAAAAAAAGATAATGAACTTCAGACACATACATCAATATGAATGAATATCAAAAATGTTAAATTTATTGAAATAAGTATCTTATATGCACACCGACACATATCATACTTGCATAAAATTCTAGTAATCACCCTAAGCATGGGAAACAAGTCAGCATATTATTTACAAGTATAAATGTATGTACTATTCATAAAAATTGAAATGTGTATGTGAAGAGATACTCACATCAATAGTCACCAGGGAAATGCCCATTAAAAAGCAAACTGAGACGTCATTGCATAGCCACTGTTAGCAAGAAGACAGAGAGCAGCAAGCATTGCTAACGCTCTGAAGAAACTGCCATCTTACACCTCCAGTAGGGACGTGAAAGGCTGCAGTCACCTCAGAACACCATCCGGACAAAAGGGAAAACACTGTGAAAACATTTGCTCTAAAGGTTGAAACAAAGTTACTGTAGGACACAGCAACTCCTTTCCAGGGGTAGAAATCCTGAACATGGTAATAAGCTCAAGTAAACTTTACAAGAGGGTTCACAGTGACATTATTCATGAGAGTCACAGAGTGAAAACAACCTAAATGCCAGGCACAGATGAAAATTAACAATCCAAAGATCTATACAGTGGATACAGTTCAGCAGCAAAAAGGAATGGAATTCTGCTCCAAGCTATAAAATAGATATAGACTTGCAAAGTGAAAGAAACCTACAACAAAACAAAACAAAACAAAAAACAACAACAAAACCACCCTATACTTCCCTTTGCCTGACTGGTAACTGTAAATAGACACAGGGTTGCTTGATAATTCCCTAAGGAGGGACAGTGGGACAGTGGGACAGTGAGGTGACTGCTGATGAGCTCACCACATCTCAGGAAGGAAGGGTATGTCCTAAAGTCTCCAGACTGCTTGCACAACTCTGTCCCAGAATCTGCTGCCTTAGGTACCGTAAATGCCTTCCTTGTACAATATGTGAATCAGACATAACTCAACAAAACTGCCACTAAAAAAATAAATTAATAGATGGTAACAGTAGCAAGAAAATATAACAACAAAACTCACTCTAATGGCAACTATGAGAAGATAGAAAAGGGAATAGAACCAGTAAGAAGCCTTTTATTAAACTAGATGATGTTATGTATATACTCACCATACATATTAGGTTTTAGTGGTGTAGATACTCAGAGTATTTTGGTGACCCAAAAATATATGAAAAAGTTTGGCCAATAATCTCAGTGTTACGTCACTATAGTGAGTACGGAATACGCACTCTCAACAGCAGGGAACTGTACTGTGGTAAGATGTCTCCAGGGGACAGCTTGTGGTATGAGCCTAACTTATGCGTAGTGTCTGTTGGGTATTTCTATTTCTAGAGTGAATTTACATCTTCTCTTCTTGAGCCAGAGACTCACTTTGGGAACAGAATAAAATCAGAATAGAACTCATTTGTGACTCACTTTGGGAACAGAATAAAAAGGTGATGGATTGGGACCTTTGAGGTACAGCTTTAAGTGAGATAGCTGGCAGTTTCCATTTTCCCACTCCTGGAAGCCATCTATCAAACCATAAAGAATCCCAGACCAAGCAAGCAGTGGACATGATAATGGGCTACAGAGAGGTAAGGCAGAGCAGGGAAGGGCTACCTTGGATAGTCCTGGTTCACCGTCAAACTCCAAACCACATCCAGCTACATGATGATGGAACCACACAGGACAAAAACGTAAGGCTTCTCATCTGAGCTCAACTCATAAAATATTGAGAAATAGCCATTTATCCTGGTTGGTTTAAGGTATGGAATTTGGGATGGTTTGCAAAAGTATCCCAGCAGCATAGGAAACAATGGAGATATGAACAAATCTTCATGCACAGAAAACCCACATAAACATGCTTTGGAACATCAGAGAAACAGATAGACTGCTTCTAAATGCTTTGTGGAGATCCACTTTGTTCTTTGGCTTCTTAGCACCCACTCCTCCATTTCATTCCATAACAGAACCCAGAATTGCCTCCACAAATCCTTCCCCCTTGACTTACATTGTGGCCTCTGTGGGGCTCCCCTTCACCATCCATGGACAGATGACTCAGGGCTACACCTGATCCTCCGGGACTGGTCCTGTCTGGGCCATGACTTAGTGGTGTGGTCATAGTGGCTGTGGGTCCCAGGCAAGCACAGTTGCCTCTGGAAACTCTTCTTTCCCTCCAGCCTGATGTGCATAGATGGAACAGAACCTCAGAGGTTGAGACAAACAAATGCTCCAGGATGTGGGCTGAGAGATGGAAAGAAGTGACTCCAGGTCCTGGATCAACCGTGGACTGTCTGGTTGATAAGTCAAGGCAGGGTTTGTGGTTTTAGTTTTTTGCTTAAGTTAGTTGAGTTGGGCTTATATTTCATTTCTTTCAACCAAGACTCCCCAAAAGTGCAAGATCTCTCTCCATCAGGGAAAGCCTGTTTGCAGAAGAGCAAATATCTGTCCAAAACAATTCCAGAAAAGAGAGGAAACAAAGGGATCAGAGAAGCTGATGAGAAAGTTAACAATCACAACTTCTCCACATTTGATGTTTCTAATCCACTTGTCTTTTATCTGTTTGTTTGTTTATGGCAGGACGCCTCAGTTCCCTTTATACAAAGTTCATTATAACAGCTTCAACCCCCAGCTTTCCTATTACCACTCTACTTATTTCTACACATCTCCTGGCACAGCTCAGGATCCATATATCAGTTAGCCTTTTATTAAGGCAGCAATCAATATACATAGTGCCTGCTACTTTCTGTGAGAAAGAAGAGCTCCCATTCACAGTTTGCTATTGTTAAAGGTCACATGCGAGTTTCGAGAACTCCGTGGTGAGTGTCAAAGTGTGATGTGTGGGCAGAAGAATGTCCATCTTGTATAAGGGAGCAGCAGAAAAGAGAAAGGGAAGGAGAAATGAAGAAGGAGGGAGACAGAGAGGGGGATAGAAAGAGAACGGAGAGGGAACTCAGCTGAAGCCAAATTCAGGCTTTTATATCAACTCTGTCTATACATTAATGGGTCTCTTGAGAAAGAGTTCCCACCCTTAAGTTATCCCCCCAGTGATCAAAGGATCTTCCACTGGATCCCCACCACCACACTCCCAAATATCTATCTCCCACAGTGCCAGCCATGAGACCTGACCTAATTCATACTGGATCTTTGTGGGTAGCACATATCCACAGTAAAATCTGATAAGTCGGTCTTTTTCATTTTAAGATTTATTTATTTAATGTATGTGAGTACACTGTCACTGCCTTCAGATGCACCAGAAGAGGGCATAGGATCCCATTATAGATGGTTGTGAGTCACCATGTGGTTGCTAGGAATTGAACTCAGGACCTCTGGAAGAGCAGTCAGTCAGTGCTCTTAACCACTGAGCCATTGCTCCAGCCCAGTAAGTCAGTCTTAGCTGAGTATGACTCCATGAAGTAGTCAGTCAACCACATCCAAGAGTGATGGTCATAAGTCATGGGATTGCCTTTTCTGGAGCTGTGAGGTGAATTGGTTCTCTAAAGAAAGGTCTGGGCAAGGAGTAAATGATATGCATTTCTACAGCACGACAGGAGAACAAGGTATAAATAATAACATGCTATGGAATAATGTGCAGCCACAAAGTCACCCTTCCTACAGGTGTCTAATGCCATTCAACAACTGGGGCTCAGAAGGCTGATTTCGCTTATGCCAAAGCGTGAAGCCAGACCTTTTCCTCACACCATACACAAACACATACAATACCAACTCAAAATGGAGATAAAACGTAGAAGAATATGTGGGCACAAGTCTCCTTGACTTAACATTTGGCTGTAATTTCTTAAATATGGCAACAAAGGGATAAGGAAATGGAATGAAAAAGTTGGAGATAGGAGGCAAAGGCAGGAAGGTCACTACCAATTCGAAAGCAATCTGGTCTACTCATTGGGGCCCCGTTTGAATGAATGAATGAAAGAGTTGGGCTTACACTGAATGAAAAGGTTTGTGATGTAGTATGTTTGCACACTAAAAATATTATCCAGCCTTTAGAGGGAAGAAATATACATATGGGCTACACAATAAATGAGCCTGAAAATTTTGTGCCAAGCAAAATGATCCATGTGTCTCTCTCTCTCCCTTCTCCTCATGAGCTGTTGACCACTGGCCCTGAAGGACAAAGCCAGTGGGGACAGAGTTCAGACAGCATGAGTACCTCCAGGACCAGCTTCAGTGAAAGAAATCAACTTTATTGGAGTGAACAAGGGATGTATAGATCTTGGGGCCTGGATGATTTCCAGGGTGGGTACACATCATTGGCTAGGGCTAGGATGCTTCATTTACACAAAGAGGAATTCCAAGAACCTTTGGGCAAGTTCTTATTAGGAAGAGAAAGCTGAACCTGTAATCTGGCCATAGGCTATGTGACTTTCCTCAGAGGTGTTTTTTTTTGGGGGGGGGAGGGTACGAAGGGAGTGTTACAGATGGGAAGGGCTGATTGGTCATAAAACTACCTAATTATTATAGGGTGGGAAGGACTGATTGGGATTTATGTGCTGAGCCATGCAGCACTTGTAGGAAGCTTTATGTAGTGAGAAGTCACATGTACCACTAGGCCAATTATCTTAAAATCACAACATGTATTAGCTTATTAATCTGCAATTTGTATGTCAGATCTATCAGGTCAGTGGAGAAGGTCTAAGCCCAGAGGACAGGAGCAGCCTGAGTTCCTCTAAGGTCAGCAGCTGACACTGCCTGACTGCTGCTAGCATGGGCTTCAGCTGGAGCTATCTGATAGAACAGCCATGTATGACCACTCCATGTGGCCACTTAGATTCCTTACAGCATGGTACTAGGTCCAAGGAGTCTCAGGAGAGTCAGACAGATGACAGAGAGTCAGTCAGTCTTTTCATATCGCCTAGCCTTGAAAGTCACCTCATGTCCTTCTGAAGGTCACTTAAAGTCAAGAGGAGCCATGACTCACAACTGTGGGTTGAAGGAAGATACTCTGGCTGAGACCCTTCGTAGCCTTTAGTCAACCCTCCAGCTCCTTCCCCACTTAGCTGTCACACAGTCACATTTTGAGATAGTAGAAGGACAAGGCAGAAATAGACTACATACATCCTTGAATTATCAGAAGATGGTATGAGAAGAACATTACCATCCTGGGAGAAAGGGATTGCTCCTTCAGCAAAATCCACATGTGGACAACACAATGTGGGCAACAGCCATGGGTGTGGCCTAGTGCTTTGTCACTAACACTTTTTCTAATGCTCTCCTTATTTCTTAACCACATAAGTTTTTTGTCTACATTTTTACTACTTTGAAATATATTCGTGGAAGAATGGACAAGTGCTCCTGAGGGTACAGGGTCACTCACACACACATATTATCACATATCTTAAATACAAAAAGAAATATGTAATGGATTGTTCTGGCCATCATCAATATTCTTAATTAAAAAAAAATAAGGTCTAGTTATAAAATGGGAACTAAGGAATCCAATATTCATTCTCTGTTGTTAAATGAAAATTAATTAATCAAAGGAATGATTATAAAACCTTCTGAGAGACAACCTTGGTAAAACCTTTCCTCATAATAAAGAGAGAAAAGTGGTGCGTGTGTGTATGTGTGTGTGTGTGTGTGTGTACACGTATCCACATGTGACTGTTGGTTATAGGACAGCATTGGTTGTTGTTTTTCAGGAGCCGTCTACCAAGTGTTTTCTCATTTGCTTGGAAATCCTGAATTAGCTAGTCTGGAGGCTAGGGGGATGTGGTATGGTGAAACAATGCCAGGAAGTTTGGTGGGTACAGTGGGCTGAGACCTGGAGACTCAGTGGGGACACACCCTGAGACTTAGGTGAATGCCAGCTCTCTGCCACATTTCTGGCCTGGAGCATGTGCCTCTTCCCACACAAGGAAACATGACCTGTGGACACATAGGCCCAGATATGGCGAGGAACAGAGTTCTCCATGCTAATGAGGTACCTAGAGGCCCTGAGGGCTTAGCCAATAAGCATCCCTTCCCAGACATTCCACCCTGCAAAAGGTATATCATCTTGGGTCCACCCTGAGAGGTAGGGTATACATCCATTTTCTACTGTGAACAGTCAATAAACAGTTTAGAACCATGGACTGTCTCTTTCTTTTCTCTTCTTTTCTTTTCTTTTCTTCTTTTTTTTTGGATATTTTATTTATTTACATTTCAAATGTTATCCCTTTCCCTGTTGCCCCCCTTCAACTCCCTATCCCAGCCCCTTTCCCCTTGCTTCTCTGAGGGTACTCCCGCACCCACTCACGCATTTCTACCTCACCACCCTGGCATTTCCCTACACTGGGGAATGGAGCCTTCACAGGACCAAAGGCTTCTCCTCCCCTTGATGCCAGACGAGGCCATGCTCTGCTGCATACATGGCTGGAGCCATGGGGCTCTCCATGTGTTCTCTTTGGTTGGTGGTTTAGTCCCTGAAAGCTGTGGGGGTTCTAGTTGGTTGATATTGTTGTTCTTCCTATGGGATTGCAAACCCCTTCAGCTCTTTCAGTCCTTTGTCTAACTCCTCCATTGGGGAAACTGTACTCAGTCCAATGATTGTCTGTGAGCATCCACCTCTGTATTTATCAGGCTCTGACAAAGCCTCTCAGGAGACAGCTATATCAGGCTCCTGTCAACAAGTGCTTCTTGGTATCTGCAATAGTGTCTGGGTTTGGTGACCGCATGTGGGATGGATTCCCAGGTGGAGCAGTCTCTGGATGGCCTTTCCTTCAGTCTCTGCTCCACGTTTTGTCCCCATATTTCCTTTAGACGGGAGTAATACTGGGTTAAAAATTGGGAGATGGGTGGGTGGCCCCATCCCCCAACTGGGGGCCTTGCCTAATCTCTGGATATGGTCTCTGCAGGTTCTCCCTCCCCTTTGTTGGACATTTCAGCTAATCTCATCTCCATTGGGTCCTGGGAGCCTCTTGCTTTCCTGGCATCTGGGACTTGCTGGTGGCTACCCCCAGTTTCCCATCCCATTCCCATTGTTACACACCTCTGTTCAAATTTCTGACCCTCTGTATATCATTCCCATCTCGTCCCATATCTGATCCTGCTCCCCCTTTTTCCCCCTCCCCTTCCTCTCTTCCTCCTAAGTCCCTCCAACCCTCTATCTCCCATGAGTATTTTGTTCCCCCTTCTAAGAAGGACTGAAGCATCCACACTTTGGTCTTCCTTCTTCTTGAGCTTCGTGTGGTCTGTGAATTTTATCTTGGATATTCCGAACTTCTGGGCTAACATCCACTTATCAGTGAATGTATCCCATGTGTGTTCTTTTGTGACTGGGTTACCTCAGTCAGGATGATATTTTCTAGTTCCATCCATTTGCCTAAGAATTTCATAAAGTCACTGTTGAGTACTACTCCATTGTGTAAATGTACCACATTTCCTGTATCCATTCCTCTGTTGAAGGACATCTGGGTTCTTTCCAGTTTCTGGCTATTATAAATAAGGCTGCTGTGATGTTGGAGCATCTTCTGGGTATATACTTAGGAGTGGTATAGCTGGGTCCTCAGGTAATACTATGTCCAATTTTCTGCGGAACTGTCAGACAGATTTCCAGAGTGGTTGTACCAGCTTGCAATCCCACTAACAATGGAGGAGTGTTCCTCTTTCTCCACATCCTTGCCAGCATCTGCTGTCACCTGAGTTTTTGATCTTAACTATTCTGATTGGTGTGAAGTGAAATCTCAGAGTTGTTTTGATTTGCATTTTTCTGATGATTAAGGATATTGCACATATTTTAGGTGCTTCTCAGCCATTCATTATTTCTCAGTTGAAAACTCTTTGTTTAGCTCTGTACCCCATTTTAAATAGGGTTATTTGGTTC
This sequence comes from Mastomys coucha, assembly GCF_008632895.1. Taxonomy (NCBI): domain Eukaryota; kingdom Metazoa; phylum Chordata; class Mammalia; order Rodentia; family Muridae; genus Mastomys; species Mastomys coucha. The sequence goes on along the minus strand of NW_022196909.1, from coordinate 65,171,548 downwards.
TCTGGAGTCTCACTTCTTGACTTCTTTGTATATATTGGATATTAGCCATCGATCAGATGTAGGATTGGTAAAGATCTTTTTCCAATCTGTTGGTTGTCACTTTGGCCTATTGACAGTGTCCTTTGCCTTACAGAAGCTTTGCAATGTTATGAGGTACCATTTGCCGAGTGTTGATCTTGCTGTTCTGTTCAGGAACTTTTCCCTGTGCCCATGTTCGAGGCTCTTCCCCACTTTCTTTTCTATTACTTTCAGTATATCAGGTTTTATGTGGAGGCCCTTGATCCACTTGGACTTGAGTTTTGTATAAGGAGATAATAATGGATCTATTTTCATTCTTCTACAAGCTGACCACTAGTTGAACCAGCACCATTTGTTGAAAATGCTGTCTTTTTTCCACTGGATGGTTTTAGCTTCTTTGTCAAAGATCAAGTGACCATAGGAGTGTGGGTTCATTTCTGGGTCCTCAATTCTATTCCATTGATCTACTTGCCTGTCTCTGTGCCAATACTATGCAGTTTTTATCACTACTGCTTTGTAATACAGCTTGAGGTCAGGGATGGTGAGTCCCCCAGAAATTCTTTTATTGTTCAGGATAATTTTCAATATCCTGGGTTTTTGATTATTCCAAATGAACTTGCAGATTGCTCTTTATAACTCTATGAAGAATTGGGTTGGAATTTTGATTGCATTGAATCTGTAGATTGCTTTCAGCAGATGGCCATTTTTACTATTAGTCCTGCCAATCTATGAGCACTGGCGATCTTTCCATCTTCTGAGGTCTTCTTTAATTTCTTTCTTCAGAGACTTGAAGTTCTTGTCATACAGATCTTTCACTTGTTTGGTTAGAGTCACACCAAGGTATTTTATATTATTTGTGACTATTGTGAAGAAAGTCATTTCCATAATTTCTTTCTCAGCTTGTCTTTTTCATCAAGACTCGCCAGGGGTGTGTGAAAAAGCCTTTGCCTACAGAGCTACAGCTAAATCTCCTGCAGAAGGACCATCTGGGCTCCCAGACAACCTCCTTCAAGCTAAAGACAATCTCCGCAGAGCTAAGCTGGAGCTCCCCTCCCAGCCCCCCAGCCCCAGCCCCAGGCTAGATGCTGTCCTCAGCATGCAAGTCCCCTGACTCTACCCTGTGTTCTCCCAGAGCTCCTGGATGTCCAAGAGACAGATAACTCCCTTGGCCCTGGCCTTGTCACAGGCCTTGGGACATCTGAACCAGCTCTGGATTTCTGACATCTCAGACTGCGCTTTCTCATCCCTGGAGCAGTGTCTCCGTGCTTCCCTGAAGCCTATCAGGATAAGGGCTGTCAATCTCCCATGTTTCTGCATTTTGCCTCTGGAGCAGAATGGCCAGCTGTGCCCTGAAGCCGGCAGAACACAGACCAACAGTGGGATGAAATTATCTTTTTGCCTCCCATCCCTATCCTAGTGTTAAAAGCAGGCGCCACCATGTCTGGCTTTATTATATGAATTCAAGGAATCAAAATCAGGTTGTCTTCAGGCTTGTAGGGCAAGTGGCTTACCATCTGAACTATCTCCCTCACTCAAGAAAAAGAGTCATCTTCTTTTTAATGCAGATTACTTGAATATGTCTTGAAAATATTTGCTAGAAATAATACATCATTGCCAAGGTATTTATAAACCCATGAGTAGTTTAAAGGAAGTTTGAAGATACCTAGAAAATATCTATAGCATTTGAACATGATAATAAAGTAAGAATGGATTTGGAAAAGAATGGTTTGTGACTCACCCGTGCTAGGTGGCTGAGTGGGCTGAGCCAATGAACAGTTCTGTTCAAGTTTTCCTCCCTAGATGGGATGAGAGACCCAGGAAGCTGGGGCATGGTTTTTGTTTTAAAATAAAAGATCCAGAGGATGCAGGTAACCTCTGCATTGCCCAACTTCCTACCACGCAAAATGTAGTAACAGGGGGGTTGGGGAACAAAGTATTATTTTGGGAAACATAATAATTGGCCCAAGTCATGTGGTCTTGGCTGTAGAAATTATGAAATGTTCTGTTTGTTTTACAGGACCATAAATATTACAGACTGTTTTTCAAGATGAAAAATTAAAGCAAAAAAAAAAAAATCTGGTTGCCAATCATCTATCTTGGTGGCTTTTCCTTTTGCTATGATAAAAATACCCAAATACCTGACAAAAGCAACTTGATGGTCCAGAGTTCAAGGTTATGTCCATCACTAGGAAAGGATCAGCAGCATGGGCTTACAGAAGCTGGCCATAGCAAAGCAGAGTCAACAAGCAGCGAGTGAGGAAAAATCAGCTCTTTTACACCTTTTCATATGTTCCAGGATCTGTGCCTCGACATGATGCCATTCACATTGATAGGTCTTCCCACCTCAGTTAGCTAATCACAAAGTCTCCCACAGGCACGGCCCGGGCCCAGTCTCCTTGATGATTCTACATTCAAATTTACAGCTGAGATTAACCATCACACCACCTCATGAAAAAGCCTGCAGTAATCATTTCCACTTACTACCCACCTCAGAACTATTAAACATGGAATTACCAAGCAATTCTACTGATATATGCCAAGAAGATGAACATAGGAGCTTAATGGTTGATAGCCCATCAGGTAAGGGCATTTACTGCTAAGCATGATGGCCTCATGGTAAAAAGATTCCTGATACCCACGTGGTAAAAAGAGGGAGCTAACTCCCATTAGTTGTCCTCTGATATACACTCATACACACATGCTTGCAAACCTCACAAAGACACACAAACACAGACGCACACAATAAATAAGTAAAAATGTAATTAAAGGATATTTGTATATTAATACTCATATAAAAATAGATGGAAAGACATCAAATAGGTATCATCCAACAAATGGGTAAACAAAAATGTACCATATCAATTCAATGGAATGTTACTAGTCAGCTCTAAAACAAGAACTGATTTTTTTATATGAAACCACAACATGGATGAACCTTAAAAATAAGTGAAATAAGTTAGATACAGAACACATATTTCATGATTCCACAGGTATGAGTGACTAGAAGAGGCAAATCCATGAAAGGTAAGCCAGTGGCAATCAGGAGCTGTGGAGAAGCCCTGTGGAGAAGCACCATGGAGAAGCACTGTGGAGGAGCACCGTGGAGGAGCGCCGTGGAGGAGCGCTGTGGAGGAGCGCTATGGAGGAGCGCTGTGGAGAAGCGCTGAGTTACTCTTTAATGCAATCCCTGTGTGGGGATGGTACACTTTTAGGAATGATAGTGGTGGTCTTTTCACGACAGCATTCAGTCCCTTAATGGCACTGTATCTCTGAAATAGTTAACATTGTGACATTTGTGTTTCTTGAATTTCACCACAGCATCAGTTTTCATGGTCCACCTCTCTGTCCTCCTTGTCCTCCACCCCACTACTCACAAAGTAGATGGAGGTTTCCTACCCTCAGATAGGAAACTCCTGTTTCTTTCCTACCCACTACTATAGTCCTGAGGAGGCTCTGCCCACTGCAGTCATCAATTAACAAACTGAATGTAAGAATATATAAATCCAAAATTATATGTATGGAGGAAGGGATTGGAAATATTCATGGTATTTTCCCATCTCCAAGCTTAACAACCTTCATTTAAGAAGCAGACTTGAGGGATTCAGAGCAGATCTTGCCCTGTAGACTCAGACAACAGAAGAGGTTCTCTTCTGAAGCAAATGTGCCCACAAAACAGAACTATAAGAGCAGTATACCATGCTCGACCACTAGACCGGAAGTACACGAATCTTCTAACTGGGCAGACCTCATTCTGTGATGAGCAGGGTAAGGAGTCATTGGCTTGTCCGTGACATCCTGGAGACCCCTGGCTCTCCCTGCTTTGGCCAACTATAGATTTTCCTTTTCTAGCACTGTCTTGGAAAGAAGAGAAACACTGAGTTGGATCCCTGAATTTGCATGTATGGCTAGGTCTTTACTATTTAATGGTCCCTGCTATGCCTTTACTGGGCTTCTGTATCTTTTTTATTTTATTTTTAAATACTATTCTATACCACCTACCAGCAACAGCACACACAAAAGAAACCCAAAAATCTAGTTGCTTAGTTGGTGGAGGAATCCGTACTGGCCCAGGAACTTAGTCTCTACAGCTGAAGAAGGAATCTTTATTACCAAGTTGACATTTCCTTTCACGTAATGTGTTTTTCACTCTGAACCAGTCGTTTTTGCAATGAAGGTACTCTGCAAACACACCACCAGTTATGGAAAACTTGTAGGTGTGAGAGTACTACTGTAACTGGTGCTTAGTTATGGAAAACGTGTAGGTGTGAGAGTACTACTGTAACTGGTGCTTAGTTATGGAAAACTTGTAGCGTTAGAGCACTACTGTAACTGGTGCTTGTGAAGCCCAGCTAGAGAGATACTGGTTTTGTTTGTGTAGTTTGGATTTTTTACCCTGGGTGTATAGATCTGCAATATAACCTCTGTATATAGAGGTGGGTTTTACACTTTTCATTCTTGAAAATATAAGCTGGAAATGTACTTGTTGGAGGGATAGGAGACTGCCCATGTACTCTAGGATCTTTAAAGGTATCCTGGTGTTTACTTACCACCTCTCCTCCATGCTTGCTGTGACAAAATAGCTCTAGACATTGTTCGATGACTCTGGAGGAAAATGATTACCCCAGTAGAGAGACACTGCTCTTTCACAGTCATATAAACTGCAAGGTAGACAGCGGGCGTTCTCTACAGTGGTGGTTGCAGCCTGCAATGATACCCCAAGGTAGTAGAGAAAAACAAAACAAAACAAAGTCAGCAATTACCACTCCTTCCCAAACTGGGACTTAGCTCCACTCTTGGCTCAGGCTGCACCACCTTTGTATCCATGGTTACACAACAGACATAGCCACAGGAAGCAACTGGCATCTCCATCAATACATTATGCAATTATTAGAAAGAGCTAGGCTTAGCCTTAGGGTAGAGGAGGATGGTTAAGTTACTGTGGTCTCCTGTTATTCTTGCTTATATCTGAATGAAACCTAATTGTTTCAATTACGTGGTTTAAATGGATTTATTTTTCAAACACTTAAACTCCTATTATACAGTTTGGTCTAGTAACCAGCCACCTGACACCTTACCCTGCACATCACAGAGTGAGGTCTGCCCCAGTTAGGGGGCTCATGTACTCCTGGGATCTGGTGGTCCTGTGACTCGCTTCCTAACACCAACAGCTAACCTGATTGCTTAGAGTCTTTCAGTATGGAGACCTGGGAGGCAGCCTCTGCCGGCCAGCTTCTGAGGGCACAGCACTGTGGCATTGATTTTGGCTCCAGTCATGTTTCTTCATGCATCCCATTTATTAATAATGTCCTTTGACCCTGCCTGGATGATTTTTACCATTGCTTTGCCCCTTTGCTTGTTCACTGTATTGTAAAACCTCTTAGTTTCTTCACAATTGTTTCAGCATTGCATTTTTCTTTAGAGCAGGCCCCGAAGCTCTTAGACCAGAATAGGCCTAAGGTTGGCCCAATATGAAGGCTAATGCTGACCCTGTCTCTTAGCTTAATTTCAACTGCATCCTTTGATAGGGGTTCCACAAGCTAGCAGACCAATAGACATGCTAACGTGGACGTGGGAAACCTTACAGGGCACAAACCTTAGGCAAAGAACTACAGGCAGCTAAGGAATGCCGAGAGGGGGAGACACAGTCTTCCTCATTGACTAGAACCCCAATTGGTTATCCAATATCATGTGATCTTCCCTGAAAACATCCATACAAGTAACAGAAAACAGTTAAGCAGGTTGTATTCATATATTTATCTGTGTTATATGTATCATATATAAATATATATGATATATGTGTGTGATATATATATATCATATATGTGACAATAGCTATTAAAGAGAAATAGGATATGAATTTGAGAGGGACTAAGTTGGGCATGTAAGGAGTTGGAAGAAGAAAAGGGAAGGGAAGAAGTGATATAATTATATTTCAAATTAAAATGTACAAAAAAATTAAAAATAGCTGGAGGCTAAGGCTTAACCAGCATCAACATTGACCCCAGCATTTTCCTTTACATCCATTAGCTATGACAGATAAAAGTAACTAAGAGATGGTTTATTCCATTTCTCTCTTGTTCCTCTTCATTTGCTATGCAGGCAATGAAACAGCTCCTTGGGAGTATGGTCTGTCATTTCAAAATTCCCCTGAAAAAGTTTACTTCTGGCAACTGACCACAGAAAACCGTACGTCCAAATCACAAGTACCTCTGCATCCACCCAGAAATGAAAGTTCCCAAACCTGCCTCTTCGTGTTTCTTCTTCCCACAGGCGTGCTGTGACATGTCGGGTTTGGGCTCATAAACACTGCTTCTGTCACCAGCTGTCATCTTTCAAAGCCAACTACAAGATTATAAAGAGCAAGCCCGGTGAGGCGCCCTAGCTTCTGATACCTCCTGCAATTCAGACTCTTCCCCCAATCCGCTGCCCACATTCATAACTGCTATACTTACAATTCATTATAATCATTGTATCACAGATTTATCATGGAGAAAAGGTGCAGATACAAACCAGCTGAAGCAGGAAACACAGGGCAGTCCCAAACAAGCTCTTGTTGCTCCTTCCTGTAAGTGGACATGAATACCTCCTGGTCATGGTGGGTAACAATCACAGAGCACGGCCAGCAAAGAGAGCTGAACACCTCCTGGCCATGATGGATAACAATCACAGAGCGCAGCCAGCAAAGAGAGCTCATCTAAGCTTCCATTTTTTCAGAGTCTGCGCTGGGGTTTCATTATGTGCACAAGACTGACTAGTTGGTCACATGATGGAAGCTGGTCTCTAGATCAACTGAACCATAGGGCTGATAGTCCCTGCCGCGTTTACTCAGTTGGCTTTCTGGAACGGTCAGACTCCACGTGGAATCATATGATTAGGCTTTTTAGTGTGGTCAGCTTCTAGATGAAGTAAGACACTTCCATCATGCATGGCATAGACTACTAAGGTGAGGAAAGAAGCTAGCTATCTTTTTGGACAAAGTCAAATTGCTTACTGTGTGAACCTATACCTCACACTATAAACAAGTAATTAACTTAAAACAAGTAATTAAGTCAACGTTTAAGTGCTAAAGTTATGGGCTGGAGAGACGCCTCAGTGTTTAAGAGCACACTGACTGCTCAATTCCCAGCTACCACATGGTGGCTCACAACCGTCTGTAATGGGATCTGATGCCCTCCTCTGGTGTGTCTGAAGACAGCTACAGTGTACTCATATACATAAAATAAATAAATCTTTTTTAAAAAGTTGTAAAAAGAGCTAACATTATAAAACTCACAAATTAAAACATAGGTGTAAATTTTTATGACATTATGTGGCAGTTTCTTATCTATGCCTCCAAAAGTGCAGTATCAAAAGTAAAATAGATAAACAAGACTTGACTAGAGTTTAAAATATTCATGTTTAAAATAAAGTTTGATGCCAGGTGCAAAGGAAACTCCAATTTCCTAGACTCAAAAAAAAACAGTTCAAATATCCAGAAATGAACTCACCCTGGACTCTAGGAGGGTTTCTGGCAGTTAGATAATAGCTAGCATTCCTTAGGAATTGTGAAACTGATTCCTGTCCATCAAAAGGCAGAGAGACAAATGGCTACCTGTAGTATCTCTCAGCACACCAACACTCATGCTGGCCTCCAGACTCCTTCAGTATAGCAAGTACCAGTCACACATATCAGAGGCCATGTTAGCATCCTAGCCCTCCCCCCGCCCCCACACCTCTCCCTCCCTCTCTGTTTTCCTCCTGCTTCTCTTAGTATGTTTTTTCTAGTTGTTATTCCTTGCTCTTCTCCTCTCTCACAGATAGCTTTGGTCATGTCCAGTCTGCTGGACATGTTCAGTCTACTTCTTTCTTTCTCTGCTTTGAACTCTTCCAGATGCCTCTGCCTACTCTCTATCTCTCTCCTTCTCTGTTTCCCCTTCCCCCATCTGCCCCCCACAGCTGCAATAAAAACCTTACCCTTTAATCATTGAGTGTAGCCCATTCATATATTCCAAGACAATCTATAGAATGAGACGCACTATTTATATTTAAATAAAGAATATGAAGAATTCTCAGAACAACAAAAACAAGGCAACTAAATTTAAAATGGGCTAAGGATTTGGATGGATATTTTTTCCAAAGACATATAAGTGACCAATCAGTTTCAGGAAAACTGGTTCATTTCAGGAGTCTGAAGTGGGACCTTCTAGTTCTTTGGAACGTTAGTTATGTTAAATGGTGTTTTGCTGGGGCACAGGAGTGAAAAGATGCTTTGCTAAAGCACACATGGAAGGCTGTTTTCCTGAAGCAGACACAGGGGAAAGCTTGTTTCAATATAGGAGACCTGTGAAAGGACACTTGATGAAGGAGTATAAATATGACCCCACAGAAAGTAGGAGATGAGCACTGAGCCTTGGTTTGGTTTGCTCTGCCTCATTATTCTTCACTATTGACAGGCATGTTGCAACTCGCCACTTTGGAGGCCTCATCTCAGGCTGGTTGGTGAGCCTGGTAGTTTCTTCTGGATTGAACTATAGCTCTCAGGTATCTGCTTGTTTAAAGGACTGGACTGTAGCTGCTGTTCGTGTGTGGTGTCTGCCTGCCCAGAGGACTGGTCAGCAGCTGCTGAATCGTATTTGGTGTTTGCTATGGGACTGAACAGCTGCCCAAGATCAAGCTCACCCCCAAAGAACTACTGTTGAACAGGTCCACTTACCCCATATCCTAATAACTTTTCTCTTCCACTACCTCTGCTGAGTGGTGGCTAGAGGAGATGTTGAACCCTTATTTAAAGTAGGTTGCAAAAAATTTATGCCTACACTAGTCACTAGGAAAATGAAATGTGGCACTAATAGAAATCTAAATGGATATAGATGCTCTGGAAACATTTGGTAATCCCTTTGTGGGGAGACAGATAGGGAGAGGGCAGTAAAGGTGGCAAATTTCCAACATGGTTAGCTTCTTCCTCTCTCCTGACTTGAGACAAAAGCCTGGCAGCTTAAATCAAAGACTTTGTGATCTTTTGTCTCCCACTAGCAGACCCCCTGCTGATGGACAGACTCAACAAGTTCAAGGCCAGGTCAGGGTAAGTTAAACAATAGTTGCAGGCCAATCAAAGTGACCAACCCTAAATTAGGAGAGGAAAACTTTTCAGAGACTTTGAAACACCCAGTCCTGGAGTAGAGACTGTTTTTTTCTGCTTCTGGGGTCCCTTCCCTGCTTTGTAAAGGGTCCTTTTCTCTTTGTGCCCCAGGAAGCTGTGAGCTATCTCTAAACGTCCTCTAAGTGTGAAAAATCACCTGTGCTCGTGTTTATGTAGGCCACAGAGTTGCCACTTGGTGGACTCTAACCAGGGTCCCATCTGCAGAACCAAGGATCAACAAAGAGGTAAAAAATTCCTCCACATTTCCAAATAAAACAATGGTCAAGCAAGGCCTTTGACTTAACCTCACATAGATGGACTAAATGGTAAAACAAAACAAAACAAAACAAAACAAAACACCCCAACAAAATCCTAGAAGACCTAGAATTTCTTCCTAAGCTCAAACAACCCCCAAGGTCAGATCTTCAACTAGCCTAGACAGAAATAAAAAAGAAAGATTAATTTTGGTCACTGACATGGTGTTAAATACCCAGAGGGAAAGTATGACCAGCATTAAAATGATCAATATATATGTTCCTTAACAGTCATCAGACTTTTATACTTAACCATATGAGATGGCATTTGGACAACTATTTCTCATTATTGAGTCACTTCCTGATAACACTGTCTTTCTAGAAGAGTACTTCTCATGGCTGTCACATGTTGCCTTGTGTCATAACCACCCATGTTCCCTGATTAAAGAAGGCCACCAAATTCTCAAACTAACAAGCTTGGAGAATTACTCAGGATATCAAAATGGTGTCCCTGAGACACTTCTGGACAATCAGTCGTCTGGTATTTCTGTTTTCCACCATCTGTCAGTTAGATGCTGGTGTCTGGCTGTGAGTTTGACAAATGGAACCTTGATTTCCCTCAGGTTTGGATAGCTTCCTGAAGGAAGCCCACACTTCTCAGCTCCCCTTGCAGCCTCCAGAAATCCATGTGCACACATTGCCACCACTCTAAGCGACACATCCATCTTCCCTCTAGGTGACAAGATGCCTGCCCCCTGCCATGAATAAACATGGTCCTGACTAAAGTTAGAATAACCCACCTTCTGCCCTTTCTCCAAAGCTGCTTTCCAAATTATCTAACACCCGAGGCTGAAGGACCAGCATGGGAAATCTGAGCCTACCAGTGGGTGAAACCCACCCATGGGACAACCTCCTTGGCTCTCACAAGCTCCCTGCTCCAGACCCAAAGGGCCCAGTGGCCTCCCATTGCCCTCCTGCAGCCTCTTCTTTTCTGTCCTTTGCCTCTCACCTTACTGCCCCACCTAGCCTGACCTAGGTGGGAGGCCACACTCCATTCAACCAGAACATGCATGCAACATAGCAAAACACCAGGACAGAGGGGCCTTGTGTGGTCTCAGGGCTCACTGGAGATCTCTTAAGGCTCACTCTGTTGAAGGAACTCGAGACTTTCCACTGGTTTTGAGATTACTCCCTTCAGCCAAAAGCTCTGACACTCGGTCCTCCACTGGGCCGTCCTTAACCCTGGAATTGTAGAGGAGAGGGACGCCCCCTTACATTCCAGGTGCATTTGGTCATTCTAGACATAGAGGGCATTCAACACAACAGGATACTGAGCACTGAATAAAACAGGATATTGACCTCTGAACCCAGTCATGGGTTCCAAAGTTTCTGTACCAAAAAATACTCCTTTGGTTGTTTGAGGGATAACTTAACGGAGCTCAAGTAAGGATGATTGAAATGGGTGACTCTCCTTCACCTTTCAGTTCAATATTTGGACAAATGGCTACTGCTACCCCAAATTTGGAACTTTCTATTCTACTATATAAACTGGTTTAGTAACTCCATAAGACAGAATGGCAGCATGGTCTAGGGGCCTTCCCCAACAAAACCACTAGTCCACTAAAATCTCTCTTGCTCAAGACTCTAGCTTACAACCATGATGATGGTTCTTAGTGACATAATATCCTGGAGAGCTGGAGCCAGACTTTACTACCAACTGCAGGGAGCCCTGATAGGGCTAGAATATAAGTGAGGATGAAACCAATGCAGGGAAAACCACTTAGGAAGGGACCAAGGGCAAAGATCATCCCTGAGCCCTCTGGCCATAGTCCTGCCTGAGACCGACCCACCCTTGGACTCATCTTTATAGTAAACCACATTTTCCCCTTTTGAACAGGGCTTTTCACTCTGGCAAGAGAAATTGTTAATAGCAGCCAGAGTCACTTAACATCCAGGGTCAGAGCCAGGTTTCGCACAGGCAGGCTGGATGCAGCCACCTTCCCACTGGTGCTAATGAAGAAAGGCCCACGTGATCACTACCCGGCTAGTCCACACAGCCCCAGTGAAGCATTATAGCTGTTGAAGAAGACAGCTTCTCAGATTCCCCAGCAACTACTCTTCCTCACACACCTTTAGTCACATCTTTCCAGACTGGCCCTTAGTGTGTATGTTTAGGAGAGAGCAAAGAAGCACACAATATCATTTACTCCAAAGCATATGATCATGGGCTCTGGTTGGCCTAGCTTAAGGATTTAAAAAATTTGCTGTCAGATAGTAACCAGCAAGGAATTTTGCTCTGGTGTTAAGATTCTTGCAAGTTTATGCCTAATTACTTTTATATAAAATAGTCATACCTGCATAGTCAGCTTATCCACCTTATGAAATATTATAAACTAAATGACTCAAACTGTTGCTTTCCAGCAGCAACGTTAAGGAATGGGTTACCTGGAAATACGGAGTTAGAAAGAAGAGCAGCAGCAAGAGAGAGTTGGGGAAAGGATAGAGTGGCCACAGATATACCTAACCATGAGGAAGGTACCTTAAAACATTAGACAGGAACCTTTAATACTCAGCCATCTTGAACCTTTAATGAATACCTTTGTTCCCAACAACAGGTAGAATAAGTCAGGCAAAACCACACCCCCAAGTACTTCAGCACGTCAGTCCAATCAGCGACTTCCTTTTTACTCTGCGGAGGTGGAGCTTCCGAATGTAACTGGAACCAGGTTGGAGGCATGGCAAATAGCAGGAGATGGGCAGAGAGGTGTGGCTATGAAAGGCAGGCCTCAAACGAGGAGGGTAACACAAATGACAGAAATTAATTTTCTTATAGCTATTTCTTAGAGCTCTTGGAAAGAAACACAAAGTTGAGCTGTGGCAGGGCAAGACAGTGCAGAGGTTCCTCAGTCTTGGATTCTTGCTGGGGCCATTTTAGGTTTAACCAGAATTTGATCTTGATGGGGAATCCTGAGGAAAATTACTCAACTCTACTTTGGACCCAAGGTAAAAATGTCCCAGCTCACTATCTTAGCTTTCGTTAAACTGCCTGACTATAAAACCTTCCCCTCCAACTGTAGAGTGAGATACCAGGATGTAGTTTTGCCTTTAAAAGTTCCTTGTTCTGGGGCTGGAGAGATGGCTCAGCAGTTAAGAGCACTGACTGCTCTTCCAAAGGTCCTGAGTTCAAATCCCAGCAACCACATGGTGGCTCACGACCATCCATAATGAGATCTGGTGGCCTCTTCTGGAATGTCTGAAGACAGCTACAGTGTACTTACATATAACAAATAAATAAATCTTTTTTTTAAAGTTCCTTGTTCTAAATGCTCAGGGTTACACTTGGGTCCCAAATACCTGAGTGTAGTCCCAGCCAGCTGAACAACTTTCAGTTGGCCATAGACTGTCTGAGCGGCCATCTCTAGTGGACTGCTGTAGCAGAGCTTCTGGCCCACATAGTTTCTGGCAAGGTATCTGGGTCTGGCTGTGCTCTCTGTAGGCCTTTCCCGTGTGTGTGTGTGTGTGTGTGTGTGTGGGTGTGTGTGTGTGTGTGCGTGTGCGTGTGCGTGTGCATGTGTGTGTATGTGTGTGTGTGCGTGTGTGTGCATGTGTATGTATGTGTGCATGTGCGTGTGTGCGTGAGCATATGTGTATGTGTGTGTGTATGTGTGTGTATGGGGTGTGTGTGTGTGTATTTGTGTGTGTACGGTGTGTGTGTGTGCGTGTGTGTGTGCGTGTGTGTGTATGTGTGTGTGTGTGTGTGCGTGTGTGTGTGCGTGTATGTATGTGTGTGTATGTGTGTGTATGTGTGTATGTGTGTGTGACTATAGAGTGTTTTTGTGGGGTGTATATGTGTAGAATATATATTGATTATTGTAGAGTGTATATGTGGTGTATGTAAATGTATAGAATATATGGGGTGAGTGTAAATGGGTCCTGTATGATATGTATAAATGTGTGAAGTATGTATGATATATGGTAATATACAATGTATAGTATATATGTGTAAATATGTAATTGTGTGCATGGTATATGATGTAATATACAGTGTGTGTGTTCAGTATGGTTCATGTATGTAGTATGTACACAATCAATCTCTATTGTGTTTTAGCTATTTTTATACAATATACTTTGATCAAGTTTTCTCCTCCCTAACTCTTCCTAGATCCTGTCCACCTTCCTACTCACCCAATGTTGTGTTCTCTCTCTCTCTTTCTCTTTCTCTCTCTTAAAAACAAAAAGAAAACTCAAAAAGATGAAAATCAAAACAAATAATCAATCAAACAAAATCAAGACAAAAAATACTGAAATTAAACAAAAATCCATAAAAACATAGAGTTTGTTTTGTGTTGACCAGCTACTCCTGAACTAACTTTCAAGCGTAGCTGATATGGCAGTGACACTCCATTGGAGAAACCCGAATTTCCCTTCGCCAATGCTTATCAATAGCAAATAGCTTCTTGGTTAAGAAGCTGGACAGATGGGTCAGCTGGGAAAGGCTAGGTTCACAAAGAAATATATATTTTGATTTTTGATCTCTTTTTAAAATCAGGCCATTAGTCCCACCATGAGATCTCAGAGCCTCACTCTCCTCACCTCTTCAACTTGCCTTCAAATAATATTGCATCAAGGATTACAACCTTAACCATGTGAATGCTGGAAAAGACACAGGCACCTAGTCTTTTGAAAAGCTTCGGTTTGGGGCAGCCACACCCACCTCACAGGATGCATCCTGGCCTGGCTTCCCAGCATCCTGTCTTGGGGCATCAGCTCAAAGAGCATCCCAAGAAGGACTTGGAGTGGGTCCCATGTTGCTGCTGACCTCCAAGTGATGGGGAGGAGGTCAGGGAGAGTGGAAGGGCTGGACCACAATCTCTATACTTACCATAGGAGAACCAGCGATGAAGATGGCACAGCATGTGAGACAGTGAATGAACAGCTGGACAGACAGGGACAGGATGCAGCCTGCTCTGTTTCTCCAGGGCAGAATGGCGAGGATACAATAACCTGTGTTCTTACGGGGTTGATTACAAGGAGAGGAAAAGAAACACTGCTGTTCAAGCATCACACAGACACACGCATGCGCACACACACACACATACACAAGCACACATATATACATGTGCACACGTATATACACATATGCAGACATTCACACACAAACATATGCACACATACACGCATGTGCACATCTGCACACATATGTACTCACACATACATGCACAGACACACACATGCATACATACATACACACCAGTCCACAATAATTCCTAAATACTACTAAAAGATTTTCCATATTTGTAATCCACAGGAAGTTTGGACCAGACAAGTGATGTGACAGATTATAGACATTACATCATTTAATCAAAAAGTTAAGGGATTTGTCGCATAATCAGACCTCACACCCCTGGACCAGCTTGCACGGTCTGCCGATCTCCAGCCTTCTCATAATTCTCTCACTCACCTACAATGGCATTTGAGAAGCAGAAACACTAGGACTGTGAGCCATGTGCTGCGGATGCTGCTCTCGGGCAGCACCCAAGGCCCCCGTCTCCAGTTCAATAGTAGACTACATTAGTGTCAGTTGATAAGCAGGTAGATATTGGAACTAATGTGACACCATACCAAGGCAGCAAAAATGCAATGTCAAGGCTAATTTCTTTGTCCTTCTCTGACATTGTGGCACTGACATCCCATCCACCCAGTGACTCACTCAGGCAAGCTGCCCATGACCTAGATGCTCCAATACCCACTACATCACTCTCTCTCAGATATTTCCTCCCTCCAAAAGAAGACTGGAGTCTGTGTCATTTGTCCATCTTCAGTTCACTGGCTCCTGTAACAGCATCCTACTTCACTAGGCCAGCCTCAAACTCAGAGATCTGCCTGCCTTTGCCTCCCAAGTGCTAAGATTAAGTCATGAGCCACCATGCCCAGCTCCCCACCTGTAGTTTTCAATAAAACCTGGACATGCAGTTAAATGTGAATTTGCAAACTTGACTGGACACCCTGTTTATTTGTTATTGGGTTTTGTAATTCCTGCATCTCTGTGTCTTGTCTGCCTCTAGTCTCCACAGTCAGCGCAGTAGGCATCAACACAAGGCCTCTTGCTCTTGTGGGGGAGTAGTTTTTCTAAACATCAAAAGCTGCAGAGAACAGAGTTGCTTGGGGGTCAAATGTCTCATGTACACAGAGTCTAAGTCAATCGTCTCCTGTAATCTTTCTCCGTGCCTCGGCTTGCCTGGACAGCAAGGGCAGATGCCCCCAGTCTTCATCCCACAGGCTTTAAGCAGAGGTTCTGTTTTGGTAGAAGAGAACATTTGGAACTCTTTTTTTCACCCTTAGTAGAGGGGAGCCATCTTTTTGTCTCCCCTGGATTTGGAAGAGAGCCCTTCTTAAAGAAGTTGCTGGTCTACAATTGTCTACCTGACCTGTGGCCCAAGATTCAAAGTTTTGAGGACCATCCCTATCATACATTCTTGTCAGTCATGAAAGCCATATGTTTATTCCCATCTTTTTGACTCCTGTTCCAGTCTCTCAGCTATTTTTAAACTGAGGTTGCTGCTAGAGGTACGAGATAGAGGGAATGTTAATTATTAATCTCCTAAACTTGAGTAGCATTCACTACATTTGACATTTATATATTTTATTTGTGTTTGCTTAGTTATCTGATTAATGTGCAAGGGTCATGGCCAATCTATTCAGTGTTTCATTCCCTGTGTTTACCACAGTGCTGGGCATAGATTTAAATGCCAGAATGATTGAATGAATAAGTGAAAGAAATAAATGGACAGATAATGAACAATACATTATATTTTTATATTGATGTCTCTCATATTCTCAATCTATAAATTGAAATCTTCTACTAAAACAATATAAGACCCTAACATAGATAAATAGCATTCGTTGCCTGCCACAGTGTCACTAACACATGAGTTTGAGCCCTCTGGGCTAGTGACTATATTCTAATGCAGCAACTTCTCTGAGAAGCACGCTAAAGCTGGGCCCACTCTCATGTAAATAATGCCCAGTGGTCAACAACTAATGTCTCTCCCAGTCATACAGTGAGGATTGTAGGACTGCTTAAACAGATGTGTTCCCATTGGCTAAGAGACATCTGGGGCTCACTTGGGGCTACTCTGCCTACATGGGAGGAGAGCTGCCCTACTGGATGTCCAGTAACCATTCACACTCCTGCTGCATGGAAGTGAGCTCCCCAAGTGCAGTGGCTCCTAGCTTCCTTCCTTTCCCACTGGATCCAGAAGTCACAGAATTTGAGAGACATGATGTCACGGCCCATAAAATTTGTTACAGTGAAAGGAAACCAGGCACACAATGGCAACAACCGAGCCAAACTGACAATAAGACAGTCTACTATTTAGCTGTCATTCACAGATTCTTGAAGCTGAGCCTCCAGCTGCAACCTTGGAGAGACCTACCCTGATGTTGTAAGGTTCCCCACTTCCTAGGTTCTGCTTGCATCATCTCAAAGCCAGCACCTTGCTTTGGTTTTGAACTTCCCATATGTTTCTGGTATATGGTTTGGTGTTGGAGGAAGGACATGTTATGTGTAGCTGCAGTCACCGTGGTCACCTTGTCCCCATTCCCTTTCTGAGTCCTCTTAGACTCACAGTGCTTCCCTTGTCCAGTCTCTCCACAGCCTTAGCTGAGCTGGTGACCACCCCCTTCCTTTCCTCCCTGCCCATACTTCAGGACCTGGCCTTTGTCTTCCTAACCCAGGTTGTCATGAGTCCCAGACAAGGGTTCCTCCCAGCCCAGTGGCTAGTGGTTTTCCATCTTGGGGAATTTTGCAAACTCTAGTGTCAGGCAGCATCCAGATGGGTCACATGAGGACATGAACACTCACCAGCTGGTTCCAGATAGGCAAAAAGAACAGTCCCAGCTGCAGCTCCACGTGACATGTTTCAAGTCACTACACAGGGACCGGAACTACACCACTCTGTCCATAGCAAACTCCTGTGCTGACCTTCAGGATACCGTGAAGGAATCTGAATGGGCTGGGTTAGGGACTAGAAAGGCATCCAGCTAGAAAGGTAGACCTCTGAGGCTCCACTGCAAGGCCAGCTCTCCTCCCATGTAGGCAGAGTAGCCCCAAGTGAGCCCCAGATGTCTCTAAGCCAATGGGAACACATCTGTTTAAGCAGTCCTACAGTCCTCACTGTATGACTGGGAGAGACATTAGTTGTTGACCACTGGGCATTATTTACATGAGAGTGGGCCCAGCTTTAGCGTGCTTCTCAGAGAAGTTGCTCCATTAGAATATAGACAGCAGCAATCACCCCCACAGAAAGGAGGTTTACAGTGCAAGCTAACAGGAAGCTCTGAGGACTGCAAGGATGTGGGACAGATAGCAGAAATCCACTTAACTTGACCCTAGGTTTCCAAAGTTTATGTAAGGACACCTATTAACCCCCTCAGGGAACCTTCTTGTAAAATTTAGTCCAATCTTCCTATTTGACCAGTGCTAGAGGTTAACCAGCTTAAATTTCCAGTATTTATACATACTACCCTGCATGAGTATCTGCATTAGTAACAGTCGGATTCTGGAGCTTCTTTAAGTGTCAAGTGTCTCTACAGCACTAATGCCTTTCTTCCTATAAGACATAATTAAGGCTCCAGCTTCCTACAGTGACAGTACCAGGCACCACTGTGGACTGAATACTAACCACATGGTTAAATACAGTGCTTTAAATACTAAAAAAAAAAATCCATTCAAGAAATGATGATTGACTGCCCCCTGGAGTCACATCCTCATGCAAGTCTCTCAGGAGTTACCAGGAATAGCAAAGACAGAAGTTGGTGCCCGAGGAGCACCTGCCAGGGCCCAGCCCTTGGCCTTTACCATTACCCAGTGGCTGGCTCATTCTTACAGAAATCTTTGTGAGTTGGTGCTGTTGTCGGTCCCTTTTCACCTGGAAGCTGAGCCACAGAGAGGTAATATTGCCCAAGGCCTTAACTAGCCAGAGATGGGGAAGGCTTTCAGGGAACTAACTTCTCACTGCCTCTCTGTACCATTGGCTGCATAGCACAGGGTCTGGTGAAGTAGTGAGGCCCCTGTATGTTTAATGAGCTGAGGCTGGGGTGGGGTTCCTTGAGACTCTTGCTTTGGTGAGCATGAAAGCTGTTATTGGTTCTCAACTTGACTTCATCTGGAGTGAACTACAATCCAGAAATGGAGGGTACACCTATGAGAGATTTTTTTTTTTTGCTTGGTTCAAAGTGGGTGAATCCATTTCTAGTCCAGACCTTTGAAGTAGGAAGACACACATCTTTAATCTGGATCTTGAGGTGGGAAGACCTGTAATCTAGGCCGTACCTTCTGCTGGAAGTCTATATAAGGACATAGAAGAAGGAGGCTTTTGCTCTTTGGCTGCTTGCCCTCACCTTGCTAGCGCATTCATTCCTTCACTGGCATTGGAACCTACTTTTCAGGATTCCAGTGTACACTGAAGACCAGATATGACAAGACATCCAGCTTTGTGGACTGAGCAACAGCTGGATTCTTGGACAGTCCATTCACAGCCAGCCATTGTTGGATTAGCTGGACTGTAGCCTGTAAGTAATTCTGGTAAATCATATATGTGTAATGTAGCTACACATTACATATATAATATGCATACATACTAATATACACACATATATAATGCACACATATAATATACATATAATATATGCATAGATAATTACATATGTATGTGATAATATTTACATATGCTATATATATGTATGTATGAATCTATATATATATGCATGTGTATGCATAGATATACATATATATGTGGTAGATAGGTAGATGATAGAGATTCACTTTATGATTCTGTTACTCTAGAGAACCCTAACTCAGTGAGCCTGTTTAAAAGTCCTACTGCATGCACACTGTAGCCCCTAGCACAAGCAAGTTCAAAATGTCAGTGTGGGTTTCTAAAGAAGTTTGAGCCTCTCGCATGCTGCCCCCAGCAGTCCCAAGGAAAAATTACAGAATAGCTTTAACCACTCTCACTGTTTTTCTGAACTGTCATTGAATTCCCGTTTAAGATGTCCATGGCGGGCTAGGGTATTGCTCAGTTGATAGGATGCTCACCTAAACTGCCCTGAAATCTAGGAACTCTAAAATCAGGTATGCCTGAAATCCCGGGGAAGAGGCAGAAGGATCAGAAACTCAAGGTTACCCATGAGATCTGCCTGGCTTATATAAGACCCTGTTTCAAAGCAAATCCCTAAAAATCACACGTTACTGGGTGCTAAATAAGTACATCTAGCCATTACTCTTGCATGAACTTATACTGTTAGTAGAATCCTTCTTTGCTAACAAAACTCCAGGTATTTTTATTGGCTTTGTTTGTGTTTGTGTACTCCCCAGCACCTGTGGTAAGGGAACTGGGAGTAGGTGGTCTTAACTGGGTGAAGCCACCTGAGCAATGGGCAGCTGCTCTCTACCTTCCCATAGTGACTTCTGGGAAGACAATTACTGGGACTGAACCTCTTGGGGATATCCAGGAACATCCTGGACACACAAACAACTCACAGTTTCCATGCTATCTGGGACAAAGAACACTGGTCTTGGCCTAGATCTCCTGCTTTTGTGCCCAGCTCAGTTGCACCAACCACTAGCAACACTAGATTGTTACAGCTAAGTCTATTCAAAGTTTCAAACACAAACCTCCCAAATCAAATTTCCATCTTTTTTGGCCACAGAGCCACATTTCAAGTCCATGGTAGCCACATAGCCAGCAGAAGACAAAGCAGGGTTGTAGAATGTTCCATGGGTACTGCAGGTACAGTTAGAGCCACGTGCTGCTTCTGGGATCGATCTGTCCCATGTGCATTATGAAACCTCTATCCTCATGCACTGTGATCTCATTTCCTCTCAGGGCCCTCACATACCTCTCTCAGATCTTTCCCCAGGCCACGTTCTCATTTGTTGTGAGAATCTAACACGGGAAGTGCCATGTCTATGATCCTCCTCTGGGCCCTGACTCAGTGGTACAGAACATTCGCATGGCTCAGGGTCCAGCTGGGAAGGGGCTCTCCTACTTTCCTACTCATTAACCTGGGCCTACTTGCTAACAGAGTCACCAGTTCCTTTGCGTTGTGTGCATCCCTCCCCGCCCCCAACCTTGTCCTTCCAGGCAGGACTGAAGAGGGAGCCTTCTTGTCCTGGACCGTTTCAACTCTCTATGGGTCAGAAAGACCATTAACAGCTGCAAAGTCACTTATCTCAACCTCACACAAAGAACATACCCCCTGAGCTCAAGGAGATCTGAGGCAGGGACACAGTGGACCTGACACAGGCCAGAGAGGGCTCCAAGGAGCCACTCTGCTTTAGTGAAAACCTAGAATTCCCTCGCTTCTCCACCATTCCTTACCCTTGAGCTGTGGGCTCCCACGGGTTCTCAGAGCCCACTGTTGGCTGTGACCTGTAAAACAGCCTGAGTCTTTCAGAAATATACTTTGAACCCTGGCTCTCATCCATTCAGAGCCACCCATGACCCTCTTTCTTCTTTGCATAGCTCCTGGCCTCCACAGCAGGTAGACCCTTCCCCACTGCTTCTCAGACCTCAGCTCCTCCTCAGTGCTGCTCGAAGCTTTGGCTCAGCCGGCTTTATGGCCCGCCTCTTGTTCTTCCAGGAACTGTAAAGAATAGACTGTGCCAGGACTTCTGGCTTTTTCTCACACCGCCTGCTGGGGTTTGCCTCATTAAACCCTTGATTTCTCTCTTCCTTCCAGTTGCAGTCAAATGCTCCTTGGCTGAGACATTTTCCCTCCCTACCTGCCCCAAGTACCAATCCCACCTCCACCACTCTGCCGTCACTCTCTGTCCTTACTCCATGACTACGCCAAGGCTACCTACCCCTCCTTTGCTGCCTCTTTCTCTTCTTAGCACCTAGACTGTGCCATGCTATGCATTTACATATTACTGTGACATTCTCGCTAGAATATTGATGCATAGAGGGGACCTTTTCTAACTACTCAAACATACTAGAATATCAGTGCTGTATATATGGAGGGGTCTTTGAGCTGGGAAACTAAAGGAAGCATCATTGTCAGGAGGAGGGATGGAAATAGTGTTCTTGTTTCTGGAAGAAAAAGAAGGAGGAGGAGGAGGAGTAAGAGGAGGAGGAGGAGGAGAAGAAGAAGGAGGAGGAGAAGGAGGAGGAGGATGAGGAGGAGGAGGAGGAGGAGGAGGAGAAGAAGAAGAAGAAGAAGAAGAAGAAGAAGAAGAAGAAGAAGAAGAAGAAGAAGAAGAAGAAGAAGAAGAAGAAGAAGAAGAAGAAGAAGAAGAATATGCAAAGGCCCGGTGCTCGTGGTTGCAGGGCACAGAGATAGGGAAGTATTAAGAGGTCATGGGAGGCAGCAAGTAGGTCTTCCAGGATTTGTGGGCAGTGGTAAGGAGCAATGGACAAGGGCAGGATACTAAGGTGAGTGGGTGAGTCGATCAAAAGTACTTATTGAGAGCTCATTCTGAATGTTCTGGGAAGTTGAGAAGGTGGGAGGACAGTAGAAACTCCAAAGAACAGTTCTGAAATATCCAAGGGAGACAAGGTGCAACTGGGAACTTGGGATTCCCATGGCTAACAGGTTCTGTTTCATGAGCAATCTCATATTGAAACACAGAAAAAAATGCCTGTGTAAGTATCAGATATTGTAGCTAGCTATCCTTAAAGTACTACAATTACATTTTATGACTAAAAGGATATTTAATGGACTCAGATCACTCAGGTAAGTAAGGTATGATTCATATGAATATATAAAAATTCATAAAATGGCTGCACCTTGGGTAGCTTCTATCTGGGAATGAATTTCTTGATTTGCATCTTTGATCTTCAAATTTCTATTCTAAAACCTACTTGAAGCTAACATGTGCCTTATTCACAGCACAGACCTGGAGTATACTTGAGGCTCACAGGACAGTGTAGTCCCACTTACAGCTGGGAATTCACTGATTCCTCAGCCATCTCCTGTGCTTTTTCAGATTTAAATAAAAATCATTAACTTTTGAGGGATATTCATTTTTGAAGGCAAATGTTCTACCTTTTTGGTTATGAGGAGATTCTAAAACATTTTTTTCAAAATTAATTTTTTTCAATGGTATGAATATTAAGACTAATATGTGTACCACTTGTTTATTTAAATAAAAGGAGATTCAGTTATTGAGGGTAGAGTGTAGCTTAGGGGTAGCACCCTTGCCTGACAGAGTCAAGGCACTGAGATTTCATCCCTAGATCTGTTCCTCCTACTTTACACACTTACTAACTTCAGTCCATCACAGCATCCTCAGACATACCCAGAGCCTGACACAGTAGTGCACAAATACATGTGTAAGTCCTGCCCAACCAGCCAACCACGTTGGTCCATCCTCACTGACTGACTCCTGGCCTCTTTCCCTGACAGAAAGTTAGTCATTTCTTTGTCAACCAACACAGACATTTCCGTGCTTCCTCCTCAGGGACTGCTGGTCTCCAGTGTGCCACCTGCAGCCACTCTCTCTTGCTCAGCTCGTCATTGCTTTGAGATGCTGACCTGAACTAGTAAGAGATGGGATTCTGGAATCAGGCTTACTGACTCAAATCCTGGTGGATAATACAGTCATGTGACCCCCGAAAGTTATCCATACTCCCTTGCTTTATTTCTTCTACTGGTAGAATCTGGGTAACATTGAAACCTGTGTTACCCACTTCCTGTTGCCTCATATATAGAACAGGACATACAAAGCTCCCAAGAAACGGATGTGTGTGTGTGTGTGTGTGTGTGCATGCATGTGTGTGCATGCGTGCGTGCGTGCGTGTGTGTGTGTGTGTGTGTGTGTGCATGTGTGTGTGCGTGTGCGTGTGTGCATGCATGTGTGTGTGTGTGTTTGTGT
This sequence comes from Mastomys coucha, assembly GCF_008632895.1. Taxonomy (NCBI): domain Eukaryota; kingdom Metazoa; phylum Chordata; class Mammalia; order Rodentia; family Muridae; genus Mastomys; species Mastomys coucha. The sequence continues at coordinate 65,148,279 of NW_022196909.1, read as the reverse complement.
GCGCGTATGTGCGTGTGTGCATGCATGCGTGTGTGTGTGTTTGCATGCATGTGTGTGTGTGTGTGTTTGCGTGCGCGTATGTGCGTGTGTGCATGCATGCGTGCGTGTGTGTGTGCGTGCACGTGTGTGTGTGCATGTGTGCATGCATGCATGTGTGTGTGTGTGTTTGCATGCATGTGTGTGTGTGTGTGGTTGCGTGCGCGCGTGTGTGTGTGTGTGTGTGTGGTTGCGTGCGCGTGTGTGTGTGTGTGTGTGTGTATGTGTGTGTGTGTGTGTTTGTGCATGCACGTGCGTGCGTGCGTGCGCACGCACATAAACAAACATCAGAATCACTAACACTACTGGTTTTGGAACTGAATCGTAACTCTGTAGGTAGTTTAAGGCCTCTGCCCTCTGTGCGTTGTCCTGGAGTTTTTCTCTTTCTAGCTTACCTCCTCCTACTGCTTCAGCCTCTTGCAGAGGAGGGTGAGTTTCTCATTCTTTGCATCCTTCAGAGTCACACCACTTTCATGAGCTCAGTCCTTGGCTCTCTCACGCACAGCTCTCAGAAGTCGGGACCTACCGTCTCCAGTTAAGTAAGACATACTCGTTTTCTTCACAGTCTTTGTAGTTTTGGTTTACCTTTAAATCTTGAGCATACAATTGAACTCAATTGAGAGTACCCCATCATGGGTTGTCCTTGGAGGAGCCTTAATGTGACCTTAGTGTATCTTACTATTTATCTATTTTACTTAGACATTCTTCCTTTTATTCCCTATTTTCAATCTCTTGTTACCTTCCACCCGAACTTGTATTCTTAAGATCTACCCATATTCAGATGGACACTTGAATTTGTTTTTTTTATAATAATTGAATAAAGCATTATATTTGTTTTATTTCTCCAGGACCTCATGTAAGGGCATTAATATTGCTGCAAATGTTTTGTTGTAGTGAAAAGTTCTGAGATGAAGCTGTTTGCTTAGTTCTGAGCCTGTTTTTTCTTTCATCCAACATAGATTTACCAGGCAACTCTCTATGCTAAATATAATAAGGATGGGAATAGGGTATAATCAAAAATAAATACAGCCTCCCATTGTTTTAGTAAGGGAAGAAAGGAGACTATAAATATATAAAGCTCTATATAAATCAAAGAAAAATAAGTCAAGATAGGAAAGCAGAGACTAGTGGGGGGTTCTATTTAGATGGCAGGTTCAACAGAAGCCTCTCTGAGAATGGAGTGATCTTTGAACATTGATTGAGAGATGTGAATATCTAGAAAGGGAATATTCCATATATGAATATGCAGAGGCCTGAGATGGAAAACACAAGACAGTTCCAGAAATGGTAGTGAGGAGCTGAGAGAAGGAGGGAAGGAGGAAAAAAACAGGAAACAGACAGGAGTTGGAGCCAATCAGATGGGATTTCCTCTGCCATGCAGAAACTTCAGGTTCTATTTTGGGTGGAAAGGATTTTGAAGAAAAGAACAAGATCTGACTCAGAGCTTTTATTATTGCTGTTTGAATGATCCTAGCAGCCGAGAAGAGAGAAGCTTCCAGGAAAACAAGGAGAAGAGAGAGTGTCCAGACAAGATGACATGACAGTGGCCCTGTGGTAAAAGGCAGAAGGAATATGTGTTCGTGGAGAACTGATAGAGGGGCTGGGGCCTCAGGCAAAGCAAACATGAGGCGTCTGGAAAGGTTGGGCAAGAAGCCGAATGAAGAGTGGGAGCCATGTAGGAAGACTCAAGCATGAGACACAAAGGCTTTCCAAGGGCTTCAGGAAGGATGATGTCAGTCAGTAGATGCTGATGGGTCCAACACAAAGGCAGAATATAAATAACTTGTTGGAGAGATGTTGCTGTAAATGAGCCTGTAGAAAGAGAAGTACAAAGAAGGGCATTTTCTTTCCTTTATTCTTCCTCTTCCTTTCTCCCTTGAGTGATACTACAGGGTAAGAGAGATGGGCAGCGCAGAGACAACATAGAGTATGGCTTTTGAAGAGACCAGACATGGAAGCTGTATAGGTGTGTGGAAGGCACAGGCACACACACTGAAGACGGCCTCACTGACAGAAGCACATGCATATATTTTGTTTGCTTTTCACATTCTCAATTCAGTAAGAGGGGTTGCCAACTGAGTATGAGGCAGGAAAAGAATGGATTAGAGGAGAAAGCTTCAAAAGGAGACAGGAGGGGAGTGGGGAGCTGGCCAGGGTAGTAAAGCCACCAGAGGTTTGAAGAACAGCTTGACAGGATGTCAGGTGGGATGGTGGGGATTGCTGATCCTGGAGGCTGTGCTTAGATGTCAATGAACCACACTATGTGACATAGTCATAGAACTACAACATTAGTTTCTCCACATTCTCCCAGTGCCTTAGAAAGCCCACAGTTCTTATCTGGGGATCCTGCTCAGTTGGTACAGTGGTTGCTTGGTATACTGAAGTCTTAGGTTGGATCCCTATAGGATAACACATGAACCTGGTGTTGTGGAGTATGTCACAACTATGAAGTGGAAGTTTCTGGTTGCTTCATGTGATGCAGACTCATGTGGCGTTTTGCTCAGGCAAGACCTGTGGGATGACAGTGATATTGGGAGAGAGTCTAAATAGGACTCAACAGGCAGTGACAGGGTGCTTTCAATGCTAGCCTTGCAAGGCGTTGTTGGTCTCCAGTCTTCACTGATCTTCACTTCATTGAGAGAGGCACCACAGGCAGCTTCTCCTGGCATCCCAGCTGGTTCTGGCCACTCCCATGTTGGAAGCCTGGCAGTTTCTGCAGGATTGTAGCACTGCTGCTGATTTGTGTTTGACATCCCAGCACTACTGAAGTGAACTACTGCTATCTTGACAGCTAAGACTGGAATTGCCCCCCAAAGACCCACTTCTAAACAGGTCCACATCCCCTTGTCATGTTCACCATCTTTTCTCCCCTACCTTTGGACAGTGGACTAAAAGAGGGGGTTGAAGTGTTTGAGGACTCTTATTAAAAGTAGGTTTTGAAAAATCTAAGCCTGCACAAATCACTGCAGGGACAGAGCTGATATGATTTGTTAAAGCGGCTTACAGTCTATAGTTCAGGTAGCCCAACAATGACTGTGTGGTGCTGGAGTCCCAGATTTTTGGGTTTTAGCTGATTCTAGCCATAGTCAAGTCAATAACCAAGAATAGCCAACAGAGCCTAAGGCAGCACTCAGAGCTGAAAGCAATAGGTTCGGAGAGTTTGAGGTCAGAGCCAGTCTAAGGCTGACTTGAACTACCTAAACCCTATATCAAAACAAAATTAGATTAAAAAAATTGTTTTCCAAACATTGAGGCTAAATGGTGCTTCCCTCTATCGTTTTACCTGAGCACTGAAGTTGACTCTCTCTCTCCCTCGGTCTGCGGGCCTTCCCTCTTTGCCCTTCTGTGAAATGCTTATTTATAATCTGTCCTAATTTGGATCCCCTGAAAATCCTGATACAGACTTGTCTATAGGTCACTTATTCAAAAGCACAAGCAAGAGACTGAGGACATCAAGAAAAGGGGAGCGAAATGCTAAAATGGAGGCGGGCTTTTAATACAGCCAGCTCTCCTAATTTGCATACCACTTAAATAGAACATGCCTATACCACCAAGTATCTGTTAAGGACCTTAACCTCAGATCCATGCCTAGCTGCCCTGCCGGGCCCCACCCCACCCCCACAGTGAGGCTCAGAGGGAAATGGCAGTCTTCCTTGAGTGTGGGGAGGCTCTGGGTGTTGATGATGTGCACCATGGCATTCTCCCCTGAATATTTATACCCTAAAGGCTTCCCCTGCAGAGACTGCTCCTACTGAAATTAACTAAGCCAGGGGCAAAATTCCTAAAGAAAACTGGCTCTCCCTCTCCCAACAGCTACCAATTGCCAATAGTCCCTCAGTTAAGGGTGAGACTTCATGTCCACCTCCTGTCTCCATGATGCACGGAGCTTGCGCATCTGTTGGAACCACTGTGAGTTCATATGAGCATGTGGGGCAAATAGATGGTGACACCAGACAGCACTGTGGAGCCAGCTTAAACCCTGGGGAAGATCTCAAAATTGAGAACAGTAGGCCAGCTCCCTGTCAGGCTACCTGGTCTGGAATAAGTAACCCCACGGAGAGAACCCTGACAATGGGTCACATCGCACAAAAACCTGGAGTTCTCATTCTAATGAGGTCTCTAGATAGGCCCTGAGTGTGTAGCCAATGAGCTTCCCTTCCTGGGCATTCCTTCCTGCAAAAGGTTTTTAATCCCTGGTTCACCCTGAGTAAGATGTGTGTATTTACATCTGCCATCAAATGAAGCAGTTTAGCCAACCCCTTCATCAAGGATCGCTGAGGTAGGGGAGACCTTAGTCATAAAGAGCCACAGCTAAATCTTCTGGAAAAGGCCTTCTCTCTTCCAGCCCCATCTCTGTACACTTGACATTCACTGGGAACCAAACTGGATTCTGCCCCCATCCTGAGCTCAGCCATCCCCTTCCTGCCTGGCCCACAGGGAAGCATGGACCTGCAGACCACCATTCCCCACTCCCAGCAGTCCCCAGAGGCGCTGGGTACTTCCTGGGAATGATGACATCTGTCCTAGACCTTGCTGTGTCTCACCAGGAAAAACACAGGCTGAGATCCCTCTTGTGGACGGTTCTGCCTCCCTGAGTGGCTTGCCAGTGGCACTCAGGCACCCCAGTGGCGAGGCAGACCACTGCGCAGCCCGGCATGTACTGTTGTCTTTTATTCAGAGGACACTGTTTGCTTGTGCATCACTGCCTCGGGCTTTCTGCTCCCGCTTCCATAATGACCCCTGAACCTTGGGATGTAGTATAGATGTTCAATTTAGGCTGAGTGTTCTGCAGTCTCTTATTCTCTTCCAGCTGGCCAGCTGTGGGTCTTTGTATTGATTGCCATATATTGCAAATAGAAGCTTCTCTGATAAGGATGGGAAGATACATGGTCTATGTGTATAATGATAAGTTGTTAGGAGCTGGTTTAATTCTTCTGTCCATTTAGAATAGTAATAGTAATGGATTCTCCCTTATGGCCTATTATATATATAGCTTTGTGTTCTTAGCTCAACAATGGTGCCAAGTGTGGGATTTTATCTTATGGAGAGGGACTGAAATCCAATAAGAAAAATGGTTGGCTACTATTGAGCTGGTGGGCACATTTTGTCGTGCCAGTCATTATTGTAGCTGACAAGGTTCACGGCTAAGGCTTGTAGTAACTTTTTTCCTCTAGTAGCAAGCATAGGAACCTCTAGCATTTTGACAGCTAAGCAGAAAGGATGGAGCTTTTAGGTCAGTACCAGCTTAATATTTCCACATTTTGTGGCTCAAATACACGATGGCATCAACAATAAGGTCTTACATCAAGTTCTGGAGGGGAGCCAATGGCAATAGCAATAATCTGTACCTTGAGTCTGGTACATGAGAACATAGGAAATACACTTGAGCTCAGTGACAGAGGAAAGGACTTTCTTAACAGGACCTGATAGTGCAGGCATTGGAACTACAATTGGCAAATAAATTGACTCACAGAACTAACAAGTTTCTGTACAACAAAGGACATCATCATTTGAATAAAATAAGTCTTCAGAATAGGAAAAAAAATCTTCATCAGCTATACATCGGATAGAAGTATCTAAAATATGCAAAGAAAGAAAACTAAACACTAAAATAAACAAACCAATTAAAACATGGGGCATGGAATGAAACAGAATTCTCAAATATGAAACATAAATGGGCAAGAAACATTTTTTTTTTTTTAATGTTCAGTGACAGCCTGGAGGGATTGCTCAGTGGTTAAAAGCAGACAGAGTCTGTCCTTCCAGAGGTCCTGAGTTCAATTCCCAACAACTGCATGGTGGCTCTCATTCATCTGCACTAGGATCTAGTGCCCTCTTCTGGCATGCAGGTGTACATTCTGATAGAGCACTCATATACATAAAATAGATAAATCTAAAAAAAAAAAAAAAGAAGAAAGAAAAATGTTCAATGCCCTCTAGCTATTAGGGAAATGCAAATTAAAGACTTCCTCTTATCTCAGCCAGAATGGTTAAGATAAATAAATAAGTACATAAATACTTATTTATAAACATTACACAAGCTGCATCTGCCTCACCAGATGGGCACAATGGAAGCCATGTTGAGTCTGTAGCCCATGTTACCACTGTGCTGTGCTTATAGGCTGTGCCACCACTAGGGGCCATGCTGGTCTGAGTGGCCTGCACTGACACCTGAGACAGTGGCAATACCCATGGAATACCCATGGTCATACCTAGTCTGCGCAGCCACTGAAGGTCATGTCTGGGTCCATGGTTGGACTACAGCTATGATTTGTGTTGTGTCCATCGAAGACTATGTGGATGTCTGTGGTCTATGCTGCCACCTGAAGCCATGTTGATTTCCTGGGGCCATGCTGCCTCCAAGTAGGTCCATGGTCCTACTGCAGCTGGGGAACAGTGTTCACAACCTGTGCTGTCATCAGAAAGAATGTCAAGGCCCATTCATGATCTTTGCTCTCTGAGACCATGAAGATCAAAGAGGTTGCGTTTGCTGTGCTATCAATGACTGAAGATGCATGGTCGTGAGGGAAGGACATGGAACACTTCTGTGCCAATCCTTACCCTCTTCCACCCCTTCCCACCCCAACCCCTGCTCCACCACCTCCCACCTGCCCTTCTCCAGAGCCCCTCTGCTCCCTCCTCTTGTTCCCCCCCCCACTTCCTCTCCCTGCTTCCCACCTCCTCCTGCACCCTTCATCCCCATCTCCCACCCCCACTCTCCCTACCCCTCTCACCTTCTGACCTAAAGTAACAGCCTAGACAGGAAACAACCAAAGAGAACTCTCAAAGAGTATGATAGGGATGCTGGGAGATAGCTCTCCACAACTGATGGCCCTGGCAGGGGTGTGGGAAGGACTCAGTTCTGTTTAAGGGGCAGGCCACCAAGAATTTGACCATGCTCCAGTGAGTATTTACATAGGACTTGGTTTATTTTATTTATTTATTTATTTATTTTTAATTCTTATTTTTACTTTTACCATTTTTTTGCCTGGGGAGATCCTAAGGGTGGGAGATGAACATGGAAAGATTGGGAAGTGAGTGTGCTGGGGGTACAGGATGTAAAATTCCTAGAGAATCAATAAAAATGTCATGTTGAAAAATAAATGCATAAATACTATTTATAAATCATTAAGGGGAATACTTAATCGTTCCAGGTGGTAGTACAAAACAGTGTGAAGGTTTCTGAAAACACTAAAAATAGTTTTGCCTCCGGGCAGTGGTGGTGCATGCCTTTAATCCCAGCACTTGGGAGGCAGAGGCAGGTGGATTTCTGAGTTTGAGGCCAGCCTGGTCTACAGAGTGAATACAGAGTAAGTTCCAGGATAATCAGGGCTAAACAGAGAAACCCTGTCTTGAAAAACCAAAATTAAAAAAAAAAAGTTTGCCATCTGATCCAGTTATACCAGTCTTGGGTAAATCCTCAAAGGACTCTACACCTACTCTAGACAGACCTGCTCGCTCATGCTCACTTCTGCTCTATTCACAATATTCAGGAAATGGAAACAGACTGACTGTCCATCAGTGATAACTAGATAAGGACAGGGCTATATTTATACAGTGGAGTATTATTTACCTATGAATAAAAATGAAATGTGCAGGTAGGTGGATGGAGCTGGAAACAATCGTTGACTGAGGTAAGCCAGACCCAGAGACATAAAGATCACACATCTTCTCTCATTGTAGATGCTAGCTTTGAATTTTCAGATGTGTATATTTCATTTGGATACCCCCCATAGAGTCAGGAAATTCGTAAGGGGGCTCAGGGAGGAGAGACAGATTAAAGAGATTAATGGAACAGGGAGGGTTAAATTGGCATAGGGGTGGGAGGGAAAGGGAAGGGAAGGGTAGTGGGGAGGGATAAGTGACTCTAAAAACCTTTATGAAAATTCAGATGGAAACCTGCTTACTACTGTAGAAGATTACATGCACTCTTGCAGGCACACACACATGCTCACATATAAAAACACTTAAAGTGCTGTTATCCTATAACAGGACAGTAATGCCCACGCTAAACCCCACAGGCTAACACAAAGCCTAGCGCTAAGAATGGGTTTCCGCTTTCAGAGTTGTTTTCCAGTGATGGGCTTTGCATATTTAATTCTTTAATTTTCAGAGCACGCAACCTGACAGTATTTTTGGAGAAACAGCTTTAACTAGGAGGCAACTGTCCCCTCTGTGAAACGCATATCCTGCTTGGATCCTTATCTGATGACTAGAGAGGAGGATGATCATAGCTTTTTAGGGTTTTCTGGCCTCAGTACAACCAACCTATGACCAGATAGATATTTTTATTGGTGAGGAAGGAAGTCTACGCTATGAATTTTACAATCTTGCATCCTCGGTTGTCCATTAGATGTGCAATCACAAGGCGCCTCTGGACATACCCAAATGTCCCCTATGGGACAAACCCACCCATGAGAACCCTCTGCTCTGTATACATGAACAAGACATCTAGAGATTAATGAGATACAGAGTTAATTCCAGGCACACAGTGTGTGGTCATAATGGACAGGGTAGGACGGTCCAGAGGCTCCTCCATCTTATATCCTTGCTGAGATTCAGGTTTAACAAGAATTTGATCTCCTTGATGGAGAATCCAGTAGAAAATTACCCAACTATATTCTAGGAACCCAAGGTCAGGATGTCCTAGATAACTTATCTCACTTTCTGTTAAACTGTTGCTTGTGCAGACCTCCCCCTCCAGCCAACTGCTTATCTTAGCTTCTGTCAAATTACTTGCTAACACAAAGCTCCCGTGCAGCTGCTGAGCAAGATGTCAAGGCATGTTTTTTGCCTTCAAAAACCCCATACTCTGGACCCTCAGTGCTATATTTGGCCATGAGTGCTGATGTGTGGTCCCAGCAGGGTGGAATAAAAGACTTTAATGTGTCTGAGTGGTCACCTCTGATGAGCATCCCATAAGAGTAAACCTAAGCTCTTTCCAGGCCAGGATATCACTGAGATACCAAGGTTCAAATATCAGTTACAACATTCATTTGTCGTGTGGCCTTATTCATATTACTTTATACGTGTGTTTATCTAAATGCTGTCCAGTTTGCCAAGACTTCTAGGACCAAGCATACGTTTGGGAGCTTTCTCATTTCTAGCCAGCTCTCTATATATTTAAGGTCTCTCCAGACTCCCTTCTCTTTACTAAACTGTTCAAATGGCTTACAGGACTCAGGAGGCACAGCATTTATGATTACAGCTTACTATGGCAAAAGGTTACACATCTGGCATCAAGAGAAAGAGGTATGCAGGTAAGATCTTGGTGCCAAGGACTCCAAACAGAAAGCTTCTGGGACTTCCAGAACACAGCACCTTCTGGCATACGAATGCAGCACTGCATGTGTGGAGCAGCACTGTATGTGTGGGGTACTGCCAAACCTTGAAGGTCACTCAAGCTTCAAAGTCAAGTTTTTATTTTCTCCTCATTATCCCAATAATTGAATAATTTCCCCTGTGGTTGAACTCATTCTCTGGCTGCCTCCAATCCCCAGACACTAGGATGCTAGAATATGGCTGAGAGTCCCAGCCCTCTAATCATGTAGCTAGTCTTTCTGGCATCAGCCAGACCAAATTTGAGTCACTGCATTTACATAAACTATCAGGAAAGCATCATGAGCCACGTCATTAGCATAAACCATCAGGTATGGTCCAAGGTGCCCATCATGGATTGAACAACAATCCAGGAAATTCTAAAGGTTGGGAGGAGGTTTTAAAAGACAGGGTTTCTCTATGGAACAATCCCTGGTTGTCCTGGACTCAGTTTGTAGACCAGGCTGGCCTCCAACTCAACATCTTGCCTGTACCTCTGCCTCCCCAGTGCTGGGATTAAAGGCATGCAAAAACCATGCCTGGTGCCAGGAAAGATATTCTCCTCTCTCTCTCTCTCTCTCTCTCTCTTTCTCTCTCTCTCTCTC
>NW_022196909.1:65135656-65138130 GCF_008632895.1 Mastomys coucha | reverse complement strand
TCTTTCTCCCTTTTTTTTCTAATGTGTATGAGTGTTCTACTTGCATGTACACCTGCATGCCAGAAGAGAGCATCAGATCCCAGTATAGATGGTTATGAGCCACCATGTTGTTGCTGGGAGTTGGATTTAAGTCCTCTGAAAGAGCAGAAGTGATCTCAAATGCTGAGCCATCTCTACAGCCCATGAGCAATGACTCTAGGAGCGGAATCATCCAGGATCCTCATGTTTGGAGAAGGGAAAGGCTAGAGTCTTGTATCAAAGAAAAATTTGTTTCCTGGGAAGAGATTTCACACAGTTCTGTTAACTTCTCAGAGACTGGATGGGACAGGCTAGAACCAGGACAATGATGTTTTGATTGGCAGGACCGGACTTTGACCAAGACTGCTCAGCTGTTCATGTCTCTTGCCCTTGCTTTAAGCCCAAGCTTCATGTTAGCCCCCGATGGGCTTAGAGTCCCCTTGCCCTCCTTATTTGTTCCTCCTCTTGATGTGTGAATCAGATAAGACCTTTCTCTGCTTTTCATTCATTATTACTTGTCTCTCTAATTTGCATTGAAAGGATGAGTGGCTGAGTCTATCTTGTCAGGGTTTCCAGAGCCCAGGCTGCAGTACTGGAAACTTCATTGACATCCCATCAGGAGCTAAGATTAGACTTCTCTTTGAGTAACCCTAATACACAACCCCTACAGAAGTGTGACTTCTCTGGACCAAAGGGTTTCTGATTATAAAGTGCAATTTGGAATATTTATCTTGCAGTCTTATTAGGACTGAAAGAGAAAATGCAGGTGAGCTTTCCAATGTAATGCATAACAGACATTGGCAGGTCTTTCCTTTTTTTTCTTCCATTCACCTGAATGGCCAAGCCACTTCCCTTTACACAAGTATATCTTTTGATTGAGAAAATGGTTGCATAGACTCTCAGGGGTATACAGCAGATAGCATCTGTGACTTTTTTCTTATACCATAGGATGCCATAGAGTCTAGGACTGAGACCATCTTGAAGTTAGATATGGACATATAAGTGTAGATGAGACATCAAAGACTCAAAGACTTACTGTGTGGGTAAGCACATTACTCACATCCCTTTCTCAAGCCACACTGGGAGGTGGAACAATCCTAGCTGGCCTATAAGAAACTATGCCATGAAGAGGAGAGGATCTTTGTTAATCAATCCATTAGCTTTTGTTGGTAGTTTGTGATCCTACCTTAGCATCATAGACCTAGCCAGATATGATTCAGAAGTTTCGATGCAATAGCTCTGTGTAGGAAGAAGGAAACGATATTTTTATTCTGTTGGTAAATGTGTGTGTGTTTCTGTTTGCCTGTGTGCATTCGTGTGTGTGTGTGTGTGTGTGTGTGTGTGTGTCCGTTCGTGTGTGTGTGTGTAGAACAGGAAGGAAGAAGGCAAAGGCTTGGCCTTCCAAGTGAGTTGGCATACACTGTGGTTTTTTTTACAATGCTGACCACAAAATAAGATTTCAGCTTTTTCTCCACAGAAAATTATTCCTCTCTTTTGTTTTTTAGATAAACATCCAATGCCCAAATTGTAATTAATCACAATAAGTGAGGAACATTGCACAGGATAATCCAAGACATCTAAAAGCACTTCAATTTGTAAAATATTGAGTTGTCATGTTTAGTCTCATTTGTGAAAATCATTATTTGATGTTTATGAGGCCTTTTGTTTTATAAAGTGACAAAATTACAGAATTAAGAATTTGTGACCAGTAGTGCTGGGTTAATTTCTCACAAGTTGATCAGATCTTGAAGAAGTTCAAAGAGATAGATCTCCAGGGTAGGAGCTCCCAACCTTCACTATTCCAGTAAAAGTCAGGCCTTTCTCAGCTTAACAGAACCAAGCTGTCCTTCACAGATCATGGGAGACAAAACAAAACAAAACAAAACAAAAACCAAAAAGTTCAGAGCCTAGACACCGGAAAAAAGAGAGTTGGGTGTGGCCCTTGCTTGGCCTTGTCTACCTGGGTGGTTAATCACAAGAGTTCCACTTTTCTACCTTTGAAATATGGGAATGTGCTGGAAAAATGGAACAGCAGTCAAGAACAGTGGCTGCTCTTTCAGAGAACCTGGTTTGATTCCTAACACTCACATGGTAGCTCTCAACAGGCCATAACTGCAGTCCCAGGGGATATGATGACCTCTTCTGATAACGTGTATCCCAGGTACACGTTAGTACACAAATGTACATGCAAGCAAAACACCTGTGGGCATAAAAACAAACAAAAATAAATAAACAAATCTATGAAAACCACTATATCTCAACAGAGCATAGGTTTGCTATAAACAATAAATGAAGTTCTATGTGTAATAAATGGAATTATCTTGCATTTAAGTTCTTGATAAATGGCAGCATCTACTCTTTTTTTAAATTGCCTTTTAGGTGACCTAGGTTGGATCTGGGACTGGTGTTCGGTGGTTTTCAGTTTGCCGATTCAAGTAGACTATGCCATTTTTTTT
>NW_022196909.1:65122972-65135646 GCF_008632895.1 Mastomys coucha | reverse complement strand
TTGTTGCTGATTAATGGATGAGTTAGGTCCATTTCAAAACTAATGCAGGCCTCACAAAGTGAGTTTGGAGAGGATGTTTGAGAGTGGCTCCTGTGCTCTGAAGTAGAAATGCTGACTGTCTTCTAGATAACCCACTTTCCCCTCGTGGAAGCCCTGCTCTGGCTACCTTCCTAACCTCCGCCACCTTATGTCACTGGCATCACTGATACTTTGAAACCCTTTCCTCTTCTTCCCAGGCGCCAGCTTGTTCTGTGCCTAGACTGCTCTTTCACATTCATCTCTTTTCACTTACCCTGTATATCCTTCAGAACAGTTTAGTCCTTCCTGGGATATACGAATAACACTGGACAATGGAGACTCAGAGTCAGGATAACATCTAAGAAGCCAGACTCAGTCTTCACGTAACCCTGATGAAGAACAAGGCACACAGACAGATGGGGTCTTCTATATTCTATATTATGAGAGCACATGTGCACTTCACAATCCAGAAAAGACTCTACATGCATACTACTTGTAGATAGCTCAGCCGATAATGACTAATTGCTCATTTGTTCTACATTAACTTCTAGTCCTGGAAGACTTGGACAGGAAGTTTGGAGACCTTGGCATATTCAAACCCAGCTGCAGAAATGTCAAGGAGGGAGCACTGCAGGAATCCTAAATACAGAAGCTCCTAGCATGAATCTCAGTAACAAGGCAGCCGCCTGACCAGAGGAGCAAGCCTGGGCTTTGAAATGAAGGACTTTGTTCCCACCCGCTCCTGGCTGGAGATGAGATGGATGGCAGGACATTAATCTCGGATCTCCAGCTCCTGGGACAAAGCACAGTTTCAAGATTCAGCCTTAGGGGCCAGTGGTTTCTTTCTTGCTGCTTTGAGAATTATTTCTTTGACTTTTCTTTCCTTTCCTTTTCTTCTTCCTTCCTCTCCTTCTTTCTTCCTCCCTCCCTCCCTTCTTCCCTTCCTTCCTTCCTTCCTTTTTTCTTTCTTTCCTTCTTTCTTTCTTTCTTTCTTTCTTTCTTTCTTCCTTCCTCCTTCCTTCCTTCCTTCCTTCCTTCCTTTCCTTCTTTCTTTCTTTCTTTGTTTCTTTCTTTGTTTTTTTCTTTCTTTCTTTCTTTCTTTCTTTCTTTCTTTCTTTCTTTCTTTCTTTCATTTGTTTGTTTTTTTGAGACAGAGTTTCACTGTGTATCTCTGGCTGTCCTGGAACTCAGTAGTTCAGATGGCCTTGAACTCACACCTTCCTCTGCCCCACAAGTGGTGGGATTGAATGCAAGGCATGCACCATCACTGCCTGGGTAGGATTATTTCTTTACTTTGTATTTTTGACATCCTGATTATAATACGTCACAGAGAGTTTCTTCCCTGACTGTGTCTGTCTGGACTTCTATATGGCTCTGAGGCCTGCTTGCATTCTTGATTACTAACCCTGAAAGCATAGCTTTCTTTCTTCTTTTTCCCATTTCCCTATTGGCAGCTAAGGAAATTTATAGCATGTCTGCCTTGTTGGTACTGTGCTCCAAATCCCATAAAATGGCCCTTGAGTTTCCTTTTGAGTTGTTAAGTTCTTTTATCTATGAGATAAAAGAGCTATGAGCTCTCAGAAAGGGACCCTGTAAGAAAATTAAGACACAAAGGGTAGGCAGATGTGTGGGTTTTTGTTTGTTTGTTTGTTTGTTTGTTTGTTGTTTTGTTTTGTTTTGTTTTTTCTTTGGTTTTTTGAGAAAGGGTTTCTCTGTGTAGCCCTGGCTGTCCTGGAACTCACTCTGTAGATCAGGCTGGCCTTGAACTCAGAAATCTACCTGCCTCTGCCTCCCAAGTGCTGGTATTAAAGGTGCGCCACCACCGCCCGGCCAGATGTGTGCTTTTTTGCATGGTTGTGATAAAGAGTGGACAAGCATGAGATCAGGTCAAGTCAGATGGTAAAGGGGTGGGATCTGCTGGGGAATTTAGCAAGGCTTGTGTCAAATTTAGTAAGTAGCTTTCTCCTTTATGTCCCTGTGTCTGCCAGGGAGAGGTTGGCCCTTCTCTCCAGGTATACTAAGGAAACTTCTCAATGATATCCACTTCTCAAATTCCAGCATACCTCAGCCGTGAGGGACAAAGACACAATCCCACACTGCTGGCCTTAACAGCTTGGTGAGTTCACCTGGAATTTTAGGAACCTTGACTAAGGACAAACCAAGATTCACAGTTTCAACATTGAAAAGAATTTCGGGATTAGACAGTTTATAAAGCAGAGTTAGGGACTTTTATTAAAGATATTTTAATATGGGCTTAATCATAAGGATTAAGAGAAAGAGAAGTGCTCAGAAGAAAGTAAGACACACCCGTGTACAAATGTGGGTTTCTAAAAGAAGAGAGCAAAATGTTGCTAGGTGTGGGTGTGTGCTCCTCATGGGAGAAGAAGTGGAGCGAGTGATTGTGTGAGCATCAGGCATACAGAAGATGGTGGTGGCTCTCAGTGTCTGCTTCTGCAGAGACGAGTTGACTCATTCAGACTGCAGAGGTGTGCAGAGTCTGGGATGTTGCCGCCCCAGAAGCTAATTCTCTTACCAGAGGCTAGCTTTAGGTCCTTGCCTTCTGAGCCATTCCTTGCCCACCTCTGGACAAATTATGGAAACTATAATTTGACTAAAAATATAAAAACCTTTGACACCTATTAACTTAGCATACCATTGTTTCCACCAACCCAAAAGCTAAAGACATCAGATAGCCTCTTGAGTCTACAGAAAGCTTCCCCATCTTGCTGTAACCACCTTTCTGGTGTACCCACTAATGTACTCTAAACTTGCCCCGATTTATGACTTTCTTTGTTTTGTAAAACTATAAAACTTCATGAAAGTGCTTCTTAATCTGCGCTTCCAGACGGAAACAACCAGAACAGCATCAACAGACCACCCTGTCCCTGATTGCCTTAGAGGTGACTGCCCTGTCCCTGATTGCTTTAGAGGTGACTGCCCTGTCCCTGATTGCCTTAGAGGTGACTGCCCTGTCCCTGATTGCCTTAGAGGTGAGAGCTGTGTGTTGTATTTTTGTCTCGTTGTTGTTTTGTTTAGTTGTGTAGACAAAGGTTACATCTCAAAAGGTTGCTAGGAATTCACCCCTCAAGCCCATTTCTTTCTTCTTGGTAAGAGAGATAGGTCATGGCTGCAGAGGTGGCTTGGATGGAATGACAATCTGAGCAGGTAAAAGCAGATACCGCTAGGGGTGCACGAGGAGTTTGGTAGGATAGCCTTCTGAGGAGTTTAGTAGGATAGCCTTCTGTAGAGCCGGGGTCTCTGGTGAGATCCTAAAGCACTTCATGCAGCTTTGGAGCTGGAGAGGGAGGAAGGCTTTGGTAACTGGAATTCTTGCTGTACTGCTGGAGGAGGATTCAAGACTCCAACAAGATTCATGACCCCCAGCTTTCCCTGCCTTTCTATTCTGCCCCAAGTCCCACCAAAGCCAATGGCACAATATAGATTATTCGGTGCTTTATGTCAA
This sequence comes from Mastomys coucha, assembly GCF_008632895.1. Taxonomy (NCBI): domain Eukaryota; kingdom Metazoa; phylum Chordata; class Mammalia; order Rodentia; family Muridae; genus Mastomys; species Mastomys coucha. The sequence goes on along the minus strand of NW_022196909.1, from coordinate 65,132,165 downwards.
AATGAGCCATTGATTAATGTGAAATTCTAATTTTCATTACAGGTATGTTTAATTTATGTAGTTTGTCCCTAAAATCATACCTTAATTTATTATGTAAGACTCTGGTGAGCCTTAGCTTTCCAGGGACCCCTGAGTGAACCATGTGGAGCAGGAATCAATGCAAAAAGCAAGAGGAATTTATTGTTCCAGTGCACTGGGGTTGTCCTAGACGTGAAGGAGAGGTGGCAACCTCAGGCAGCCAGTTTGTTGAGTTTTTACATGGTTTCCAGGGGCGGGGTCCAGTGGAATTTTCTTTTTTTTTTCCTTTTTAGGAAGAATACCTTTATTAATTTGTCCATCACCATTCTTGCCTTCTTTCTAAGGGAGGTACACATTTTAAGGTTTTATTTTCAGTGTATCAGGAACCAATAAATTTGTGGCAGAGTTAACCTATTCATAAAATACATATTCTTTTGTTTCATAATAAATAAACCTGTAGCATGATAAAGAATAGTGCAAACTACCATTGAAAAGTTGTATAAATAAAACAACTCATTATACATCAGGAATACTCTGTCCTAGCAAGCTTACAGTACATAAGTTATCCCATCCAGGTTCATAACTTATCTTTTCTATTTGAAAGTGAATAACAGGAAAAAAATCAGATAAGCCTTTAAAATCTAGGATTACTTTATATTCAAGTTGTAGGTCTCTCTATTTGTAAAGGAGTGTCTGCATGTTTCATATTTACTGTAACAATCTGAAGACAACATTAAAAGGTGTCCACGTAACAGCACCACGCACCTTACTAATATATCTATAAACTATACATAACCTCATCAATATGAGGCAAGAAGACATGCAGGAAGAGCCTCGAGTTTTCACATTACCTTGTCCATTCAAGTAAGCTTAAAAATATATTTTATATTTTCCCACTTTCTTTTTCTTTTTTCTTAAATAAACAATGGATCATAAATGACAATCTTTTGCCAAAATGTATAATATATTTCTTTGGTGTGCTTTGAACTCTTCCAGAAAAAGAAAAGGATCTCCAAAGATTTATTTTTAATGCATTTTCTTTCATCTATGCCACAAGGACTGAATCTTACATTTGTAATGACAGTGTGAAGTGTATGGTTTATGTTACAAGAGGAGGAGTTGCTATACATATTAAAAATTTTAAAAGGTTTATAGTTAACCACCAAATGCTGATGAATGGGTGACCTTTGCCAGAGTTGTCAAGCCAGGACACAAAGGGTCAAGGGCCTAGGACAATAACTCTTCGTCAGTTTATGTTCGGTTGGTACAACACATCTCCTGTGCAAACTGTAACCCATCAGAAACACCATACACATACGCTAAAAGTACTCATTTATCCTCAGAGGCCCTGAAGACACCTCCTCCCCCACGATTTGTAGAAATTTGTTTCGTGTACTGTGAGTGGTTAATGTAGTCCTGTCCTTGTTAATAACTTGTCTGTGAATACTTTTATTTGTACAGTTTTTAATTTTTATTTTTGGAGATCTGGTGGAATTTTCTAATGGCTCTGAGTTGACCTCTTCAATTAGAATAATAACGGCTAACATTTCTGAGTATTCCCATATGCTCCAATATACATATGAACTCTATTCACAAGAACAGCCACTGCACAGGAAATGGGGTCAGTCCTCCTGCTTACAGAGGAAGGGAGACCTTGCTGGCTAGTTTTGTGTCAGCTTGACACAAGCTAGGATCATCCGAAAGGAGGAAACCTCAGTTGAGAAAATGCCTCCATAAGACCTGGCTGTAAGGCATTTTCTCAGTGACTGATATGGGAGGGCCCAGCCCAGTGTGGGTGCCATCCAGGGCAGATGGTCCTGGGTGCTATAAGGAAGCAGGCTGAGAAAGCCCCGAGGAGCAAGCCAGGAAGCAGCACTTGTCTGTAGCCTTTGCGTGAGCTCCAGCCTCTGGGTTCTTGTCCTGTTGAGCTCCTGTCCTGACTTCTGTCAGTGATGGACTGCGATGTGGAAGCCCTTTCCTCCTCAGATTGCTCTCCTATGGAGCAGCGGAGAAGGGTAAACACTGGCTAAGACAGGTTAGGGTACAGCCTTTGTTGTTACCTCAGATTCTTTGTGTGTGTGTGTGTGTGTGTGTGTGTGTGTGTGTGTGTGTGTGTGTGCTTCCACAATCCATATTCTTAAGCACACAGTATTCTGGGGTAATTAGCTGCAGTGTATAAAACCTTCAACTCACAGATAAGGAATATGGGAAGACACACATAGCACAAAATGGCTAAAACCAGGAACTAGCAGACCTGGCCTGTCCACAGGAAACCCAGTCTTGATTCCCCTGGAAAACAGAAGCCTGGAGCCAGGAGGATGCAAGGACTCGCGGAAAGGGCTTAGGAAGCCCCGTTCAGGAGCTTTGTAAGCTGACAGGAGCGTTGAGTACTGCGGCTCAGCTGCCCTTCCTTCACATTCATTTCGTTTTCCTGATCTTTCCACTGTGGAAGGATTTCGCCGCCACGCGTTCTCTCTGAGACCGCCGACTTCCAGGGCTGCTTATGAGAGGTCTATAAACTTGCTTTCAGGAGCACCACAGGAAGAATATACAATTTATCACATATTGCTTTGTTCCTCTCTAAGAAAAAAAGAAATAAATAAGCGTGCAATGCGATATAAGTTAAAGGAAAGGTCTTCAGAGGTAATGATTGATTTCCTGTGAAATCTTTTTCTTAAACTGCCTTTTACAGAACAGCGGGGGTCCCCCACACTTCCCAGGGGTTTCTTAGAACATTTCTTCCTTTTCATTCTTCAGTTGGAGGTGAAGAAGGCTCCGCCTCCACCTTCATTATCTATTCATGGAGCACAGCATGTGCTCCGCTCTCCAGAGTAGTCCAAAATGACAGTGTGCACCAGCAACACTGAGCCAGGAGATGCAGACAGGACTTCCTGTGTGCTAGCTAGCCCGTGGCCCTAGAATAAGTCTCCAGTCAAAAGCCTAATGAGTAGCGCTCTGCAACAGGACAAGCTTGGGGCCACTTGGTAAAGCAGAGAGGCCTCCTGGAGGAGGGAGCCATGTGAATAAGGGTTCACGGGATCCTCTCCTCCATAACAAAAAGACACTGGGGAGAAGAAACACAATGTTCTTCCATGAAAAGGCAATTTCTTAAAAGGCTAAGCAAGAGAAAAAGTTAGACCAACACTGCCTAATGGAAATAAAATACAAAACACATTTGTGATTTCAAATTTTCTAATAGTCGCGTATTTTAAAAATAATAGATCAAAAGAAATGAGTGGAATTTGAGTAATGCGTCATGCTTATAGTCAGTGCTTTATCATTTAACATGTAATCAATATAAAGACATTTACTAATGACATCATTAACATTATTTTATTTCATATTAATCTCTGTATTCTGGTGTGCGTTTTACACATACAGCTGTTGGCACAAAACACAGCTCTTGCTTCAAAGAGGCTAAGAGAGTCAAATAACTGTGACCAGAAGCATGCATTCAGCTTGCTGAATATAAGGTGAGAGAGAGAGAGAGAGAGAGAGAGAGAGAGAGAGAGAGAGAGAGAGAAACCAGAGGCACCTAAAAGAGTCCAGAGCAGAAAAAGAAAGCTGTAAACTGAACATGGCTAGCAGACTGGACCGGGGTAGACTCTTTGCAGGAGAATAGAGAATAGCAGGGCGTAGAGAATAGAGAAAACATAGTGAAAGACATGAGCGCAAAGTCTATCCAGAGAGGGGACACAGGGAGAGCAGCAGGGTTATAAGGAGGATGGATACCTGGGGCAGGGAGCCTGTGAGCTGAGGAAGTCCAGGGCAGAAGAGGAGGTGGGAAGGGCTAGGTTGCTGGATCACTCTGAAGTGTTGAACAGGGACTGTGGTACTGAGAGGCCTGGAGGCCAGCAGGAGCATTCATCTGGTAATAGGAACCACAGGCTCCTTCGTCCCTTCTGGTAAATAAGGGAAATGACTCCTCTTGGGAGACTAACTGCCAGAAATCTTCCCATACTATAGGCTGAGCACACTGGACTGCCTTTTGGGACTGGGGAACTGGACTTTCCTTTGGACCTGATATTAGGGTAGCAGTCACATGATCCTTTATAGTATAAAACAAAAGACCGTCATGAATCAAGTTACTAAGTGAATTAGTGGGGATATCAAGTTAAATTGGCTAATACCACAGAAGAGAAATCTCTGGCACAGGTTTCAGACACTGTCTGATAACATGTCTAGCTTTAGGGTTGTCGGGATCTAAGTTAAAACATCTTGAACATTTTACATAATAGTCACAAATGTAAGGGTCCATGATTCGCCAAAGAATGTTACCCCAGACTTAAACGGTATATGTAAAGGCAAAGAGCACTCTGCAAAAGTCCAGGATGCTGGGGTATCCCCATCACCAAGGTAGAGAGACCACCAATGAGCCTGCAGGCCTGATTTAAAGCACACTAGGGAATTCTGGGGTAGATGACCTCTATGTTAATCTGTCAGGTCCATTTCTAAGGATATCCCATTACCAGGGGTGGCAGGGCTGGAAACTTACTGGGGAGGTCTGGAAACTGTTACTGACCCATTGTCTTTACCTCAGGCTCAGGTCAGCTTCTGAGGCCTGGACTGGCCTGGACTTGCAAGTTCTTGGAAACAGATATTTAGGCCTAGTCTCCTTAAGTGCCATTTTGAAGCCCGTCACGGAATCAGCCTGGCCTTCTCAACAATGATATCAGGGCACATACAGGTATTGATAATAAATATCGATTAAGGGAAACAAAGATAGCTCAAGGTCTAGAACGTTTCATTTCGTCACAACTTCCAAGTTCTAATCAGACTACATGACCTTTAACTCAGATGTGGCTTCTGCTGAGAACCACAGTTCCCATAGCAGATGTCAAGGGCTGTACTGAGCCCCCACCCCACCCCCCGTGGCACTGGGACAGACCAGAGACAGATGCCAATCAATGTCCGTGCAAGGGTGCATCTCTAGGGACTGACCTTCCTTCCTTCCACCCACTCTTTGGAGCTTTGATAATTGAGTTTGCAGAAGCAAATCAACGATAGATTGACAGACATGAAGGAACACAAACTTATGAATGTACAAGTACACAGGAGTCATGCTGAGCATGAAACTCAGACAAGCCCTGATCACTGAGGCTTAAGGATTCCTTATGAGGAGGACAGAAGTGAGGCCACACCAATTTCAGAGAAGTCAATGATTTATAGGAGAAATGGGCCAGGAAGATAGAAGAGACAACATCCTGGAACAAAGTCTGCCAGGGATCTATGGGTGTCAACTCTCTTCTTGTCTTCTGCTTGATAACCACTGGCAGATCAGCCTTTATGACCTATACACAGAGAAAGGAGCTTCAGAAATGATCCTCTGGTTTTACTTCAGGAGAGAAGGAGGGCTGACTGGCAGCCAGAGCTCCTGAAACCGGCTTGTTAATTTCAAAGAACTGCACCACACTACACTCCTGGGTATTGTTTTCTGAACCACAACATGTTGCTTCACTCAGCTCTTAACAATAAGATCTGGGGTGCTAGAAGCATCATATATATAAGTCCACACTACCTCAACTTTCTCTCAAGTATAGAGCAAATACTGTGAGTATACAGTCCACTGTTAACCCAAGTCCTTAAGTCAACATCTGGGCCCTGGGAGTACACACACACACACACACACACACACACACACACACACACACCTGGCCACATTAGGAGAAAAACAAATAATGAGACCCACTGACTTACCCAGCCAAGTTGATCTTCAGGCTCCTGCATAGGCTTAAATTTGAATAAAAAGTGAGAGATAGTCATGAATGGTCAGGATGTGGTCCATCCCACCCATTATTGAATCTTCACTGTTTCAGAGACACCCTCTCCTGAAAGACAGTCTAACGATTTGTCAGAACCTCATGAAATCTTTTTCTGGGAGACAAGGTCCTTCCTTTTCTTCCTCTTCTTTTTCTTTCCCCACGAGACTCCTCAGAAAAATGCAATTCCTAGTCCAGTGGCCAAAGGAAAGCTGGAGGATGTCTTTCCTTAGAATGTCTGATTTATCTCACCAGGGTGGTGATAGTTTACAGCCTGTGTGAGTGATTCCTATGTTTTAGAATTTAGTGGGTGATTTATTTGTCTATAGGGTTTATTTAAGTACTAATTCCTAGTCTTTCATATTATTTGTTTTCCTTTTACTGTTTCTGAGATAAGACCTTGTGTATCCATGGCTAATCTTGAGTTCTTGATCTTTCTGTTTCTACCTCCTAAGTGCTTACAGGTATTATAATGTGCTTGTAGGATTACAGGCATGAGCCACCAGTGCTGGCTAGTCTGCTAATGTTTATGTTATGCTATTTCTAAGTGTCTTGTTTTTGAAGTGATCTCTATTCATTTACATCTAGCAATCTATACAACTCCAGTCAAAGACATACCCCATACAACAAATCCAATATTAATTCTCTCTCTCTCTCTCTCTCTCTCTCTCTCTCTCTCTCTCTCTCTCTCTCTCTCTTTCTCTCAAAGGAAGACTTGCTCTGCTCTGCTTTTCCTCCCTCCCTCCCTCCCTTCCTTCTTTCCTTCCTTTCTTCCTTCTTTCCTTCCTTCCTTCCTTCATTTTTGAAACTGAGTACTGATCCATAGCCCAGGCTGACCTGAAACTCCTCGTCTTCCTAACTTAGCCTCTGTGTGCCAGTATTGAAGTGGATGCCATCATTCCAGTCTTTGAATAGCTTAGGTAAGTTTTTGAAATTTAGATCTGTGTTTCTCTTACACCATACATCTGTTGTGTCAACATTTTTGGCTCTATCTTAAAGATTGAATTCATCCAGAATTCAATCATGTTTTACCAGCCTTCTTGGGGTTGGTGCAGAACACTCTATTCCCCACATGATGCCTTAGCATTAGTGAAAGCAGCAGCAAAAGAAAACTAATTCTCACCTCCCCCTTCTTCCCTACACGAACAATAACATTTAGGAAGATGGCTTCCCTATAGCAGATCACATGATCCTCATTCAAGAGGCTCCTTTCCTATACCCAGGTGACAAGAACACCTTATTCTTTTAATCTTATTCTCTTTATGATGCTAAAAAAGCATAGATTAGATAATTTATGAACAACAGATTGGGTAGTTTAGCTGACAACTCTAAAGATTGGCTTTCAATCTTATTTCTCCATGACAGCCCTCTCTTCATTAAGACTGAGCATAAAACTATATAAGCTGGGGCCAGAGAGATGGCTAAGTGGTTAAGAACACTTGCTACTGTTGCAGAGGATGTAGGTTGGGTACCCAGCACTCACATGGTGACTTACAAGCACCTTAACTCTAGTTTCAGCAGATACATTACCCTCTAAAGACATTCTTCCTCAAAGTGCCCCATCATGACCCATCTACCCATCAAGGCCTGCTCAAGTCTCCTGTCTAAGGGGACCAGCCTAACTCTGCTCTCCCAAGTCTATTTTCCTTCTCTATTCCCAGTGTTATCCAGTCTACTTCCCTAGCCAACCTGCCCCTGAACACTCCTCCACACCCAAAGGATGACCATCTATCCACACCCCTTCCCTCACCCAAAGGATGGTGCATAGTATGAACCCAATAAATATTTATTGAATAAACAAATTTCTGCTATGAAAAATGATGTACACTGGTAAATCTTCCAATAGTTTAAAAAATATTTATTTATTTTCTTCCCATGGCATCCACAGAATATTTATGGGCAATGTTGTTCAATTTTGTAGCATTGTTACAGCCAAGTGCAGATTTGATTCTTTGCAAATTTGTGAAATCAGTACGTTTAGTTAGGCATCTTGTCTTTTTTGACACTGTGCCTTGATCTTTACTGTTTTCTCATCTATGTTTACGGAACTTTAATTTAGGGCATTAGCATGTGCCCAACAAAAAAGTGACAGACATGTTCCTTGTCCTCATTGTTGCGTGTCTCAGCCACCAGGCGATATGTGGTTACCAAACACTTGAGTTCTCCAATGTAACAGGTACAAGTGAGAAGGAGAATTTTTTTATATTATTTAACTGTGATAGGTTTACATTTAAATGGCTACATGTAGCCAGTGGCTCGTACATGGGAAAGAGCAGCTCCATCCGTAAATAATGTACATAAGCTTGTCTTCTCACCAAACTGGCCTGACAATCACCTCCTTAGTCATTATGTGAGTGAGCAAGAGACCTGTTAAAGCCACCTCCTTTCTTGAATATGAGAAAGTTTTGCAGAAGAAATGAGTTGTTAAGAATAAGCTACAGCAAATATAAAGCTTTCAATTAAACTAGCATGAGCAGGACTCTGGAGCAAGGTGGGCAGATTCCCCATCGCTTTTCCACACTGCACTGCCAGCTCGAGCAACAATAACAAAGATGATGCTCAGTCTCCCGGGTACAGCCCACGGAGCTATCAGCAACCCAGTTCTTCAAATGAAGAAACTAAGCTTCCAGGAACACCACTTCCCAATAGCTGACCCAAGATGCTAACAGTTTGTGTGGTCCCAGGGTCAGCCAGCGTGTGCCACATTACCTCCCTTCCCACACCCAAGATTCTCTATATTCTTAAGATAGGCGAAAGGCCATTTAAGAGCATCTCTTGGCAGCACTGTTTCTCAGACACATCAACACTGTGTACACAAAAAAAGACTAGGTGGCTTCAAATCCCAAAGCAAAGCTGACTGCCACATCAGTCAGTGTGAGCAGGGGCATCGGAGACTCTAATCTTGCAGTACAAACACTTTTGCCCACGTGCTGCCCTCTTGTTGTGGTTCTATGAAAGGGGGCACAGATGTTATCCAAAGTCGTCATTTTTACTCAGCTCTTGATAAAACTGTGAACATAATGATTCATCACTGTAGTTCACAGCAACAAGGAATCCACCTTACCCCCAACTTGGAGCATCCTGCCCCTACCACAGGCTCTCTTTCTCTGCCCAGCAGGGAAGTCCAGCATTTATAATTACACGTTAATGAAGAGCAGAGTCCTTCCTTGTTTTCATCTTGCATTTCATTTCCACAGTAATTTGACATGCACATGGAAGAGGGCACGCATGAGGAAATGTAAACAGTACTCATTTATCACAGCTTTAACGTGGATCAGATCTCCCCCGAATCCAATTCTCAGCAGCACAGTCTCTGCCATCTAGCAGTAAACACTAATAAGGATCAGCTGCAGGAGATGGGTAAGTGCTCCTGGGGGTGAGTCAGTGCTCCTGGGGGTGGGTTAGTGCTCCTGGGG
>NW_022196909.1:65122165-65122962 GCF_008632895.1 Mastomys coucha | reverse complement strand
GAGTTAGTGCTCCCAGGGGTGAGTTAGTGCTCCTGGGGGTGAGTTAGTGCTCCTGGGGGTGGGTCAGTGCTCCCGGGGACAAGTTAGTGCTCCTAGTTACGCCTTTGGGGACTAGGACAAAGCCCCAACTTGCTCATGACATGTCACATAATTTAACCAGTAACAAAAGTTTGGTTTTAAATTATATAGCTTTAAAAGATGTGTTCTTCCAACATTACTATACCCAAACATTATAGCCATGTCCTTGACCCGCTTACTCCCTGAGCTAGCAGCAAGCCTTTATAAGCGGAGGGCAGAGGCAGAGTGCCTGGCCCATTTCCTCCTGAGCCTGTGTTTGTGTTCTATTGTGGCTGTAATCAACTATCACAAACTTGGGTTTCAACCAACACAAATAAGTTCCCTTATAGACCTGTAGACCGCAAATTGGATGCAGGTCTCATAGGCTTAAGTCAATACACTGTCAGAGCTGTCTGTATTCCTTTCCTTACGGCTCCTTGACCTTTGAGAGACCACCTCTCTCTCTTGGTCTTCCAAACTGCCAAAGGTGGATCTGAACCTTCAAGCCCTGTCATGGTGGCCTGTTATAGTCTCACCTGCTTCCTGATCCCTCTTCTGAAACTTTCAGGTCTGAGTGTACTGCCAGCTTTTTCATTAGGGTATAGCTGTAACTACTTTTCGAGACTGCTTCTAGATCTGGCCTGTTGACTGTTGATGGTCCCTTGTAGAAGAAGAGGAGAAGAAAGAGAAGGAAGAGAAGGAGGAAAGGGAAGTAAGTGGAAGAGGAGGAGGAGGAGGAA
>NW_022196909.1:65088761-65121957 GCF_008632895.1 Mastomys coucha | reverse complement strand
GTGCATGTGTGCGTGTGTGTGTGCGCGCGTGTGTGCGTGTGTGTGCACGTGCATGTGTGTGCATGCATGTGTGTGCATGTGTGCGTGTGCACGTGCGTGTGTGTGTGTGTGTGTGTGTATGTGTGTGTGTATGTGTGTGTGTGTGTGTGTTGGGGTTGGGGGTCATTGGATCCTCACCTGAGAGTCCAGTCACTCACTCCTGCACTTCCCAGCCAACTGTTTGTGATGCTGCCATAACTGTACATAGTCTCATAGTCTTTGGGGTAGGGTAGAGTATATAGACTTTGTAAGATTAACAGAAGTGGGGGGAAGTCTGTCTATGCAACTGCTGGCATGAGACTTTTGAGTGATGTACCTGCTTTGGGGTTACTCATTGTTCCTATAAATAGCACCTCACCCCTGTTTAGTAACGTGGGCTTAATCATACTTTGCTTTCTCATTGGTGCCCTATAAAGAGGAGATAAATGTTTATTTACATCCCCCAGGAGAAAAGAGGTCCCATAGTACCCTACCCTGGCAATCTTCCTAGTTGGCCTTTGAATAGCCTTACGAACTCACACACTGTAAGGCTTAGCCTGGGGACCTCTCTGGGTACCCACCACATATCCTCTACTCTCTGCGACCAAACCTATGTCATAGTTATCGTTGGCTCTCAGCTTGACACTCAGAGGAAAAGGCAAACAATTGAATAATTGCCTCCATCAGATTAGACTGTGGCCATCCTGCTTGTTGGTTGACATAGGAGGGCCCAGGCCACTGTAGATGGACCATCCGAGGCAGGTAGGACCGGATTGTGTAAGAAGGGAAGCTGAGCAGGAAACTGGAAGCAGGCAATAAGCAGCAGTCCTCCGTGTGTGTCTGCCTCCAGGTTTCTGCCTTAAATTCCTGCCTTCAATGATGGACCGTACGATGAAATTAACCCTTTCCTCCTCAAGTTGCTTTTGGTGGGTGATTTATCACAGGAACAGAAATTTCATGTCTTCTCCACTTTCCTCCACCTCATTGAATCTTCTGATCATCGACACACATGTCTCCACATACTCGCAATTCCCTTGTCCTCATTTTTTCTTCACTATTATTTCTTGATACTTTTTTTTTTTACTCTTTGTACCAGAGAGTGCCGGGATTAAAGGTGTGCGCCACCACCGCCGGGCTCTATTAACCTTCAACCAAGCAGCAAGGCTTAGCATATGGCTCACCCAACCACAGAGCTCCTAGTTGTTGCCGTAGTGTAGCCCAAGTGCTAGACAGGTTCTCAGACTCTTTCCATTTGGAGTCTAGGCACGGAAGCTGCTTCTCCAGCCTGATCGACAAGGGCACAAACTCAGAACAAGAGAACGACTGACAAAGTACTTGAGTGGTCGACCCTAAGTGCTCTAAGAAACCGGGCGGTCGAAGCAGGACAGAGAAATGGAAATATAATGAGGGCCAATGACGCCAGCTTTCCTGCTTTTGAACCACACACTTCCCAGAAACTTCGCTTCAGCTGAGCCTGTTTCTTCATCCACCACAGGTTACCCTGTAGGGTTAGGTGAACGGATCCATGCAAGCGCTTCAGATGCCATGGTGGCACACGGTGCATTTCAATTTAGACAGCCTCCGGAGTAAGTTGCTACAAGGAGGTGCGTGAGAGGACAGAGCAAGGAAGTACAGCCCTCTCCTGCGTCTCACAGAGGCAGAGCGGCAGCCTGTGTCCTTCACTGCGTTACCAGTGCTGGGACCCTGCTTCCAGGTTGGAGACAGACTTAGAGAGACTCCATAATCTATGGCCTTGAGTATGAAAAGAGATGCAAAGGAATTCAAATTGAGTAACTGTATCAAGTTTTTTTTAAGTGTTTGTTTAGTCTTCATTATATTGAGGAACCTTTGAAATCCTCTTGCTTAAAACCTATCTCAAAAACAAGGCAGTTAAAATGATTTAGTGGGTGACGGCCACAGCTGGCAACAGACATATGACAACGTGAGTTTAATTCCATAAGATCCACATGGTAGAAGACCAGAACTGATTCTAGCCAGTCGTCTTCTGACCTTCATGTGCCTGGTGCTTCCTTCCTCCACACAAAATAACTACATAATAATAATAATACCTCAAAAATAATTTCCCAGAATTAAAAGTAACATTACTACATACATTTATGCATCATATTGCCTAGATATTATGGTGTAATCCCAGTAGAATAACTATTTTTGAATAGCCATTCACTTTAATCAGTTTCTTGGCTAAATATATCTCTAAAACTATCTCTGTTTTTTTAATACATTTAATGAGGTCATATTATTTTCATAAAATAAAACGTAAAATTTTTCACAAGGACATATATGACTAAAAATGTGAAATTGCTGATACTTTGTGACTCTTCTCTCTAGACCACACTATCTTAATTGAGAAATGATTCTTTCTATAGATACTGGGGTACCTGAGAAACTCAGCAATTTTGCTGGCCACTTAATATTCTTGCTTAGTTTTTAAAATTTTTAAATATGTATTTTTGCTCCATTTTACAATTTTTAATTTCAATTTTTTATTTAAATTTTTGAGAATTTCATATATGAGTACACTGTATTTACATCATTACCTCCACTCTCTCTCTGCCTCCAACTCCTTCTATGTCCCCACTAACATCCCTTTCAAATTCATGACCTTCTCTATAAATGTCTATTTACACACAGGCAGTCACACACACACATACACACAACCTGCTGACACATGACTTAGCTAGAACGATAAGCTTCTTGGTGATTTTTTTTTTCACCAAGCTGCACAATTTTCCCATTTCTTTCTGCCTCATTTGTTGCGATTTTTCATTATAGGCCTGTATGAGAGTAACTGGTTATAGGCATTCCACAGACTCAACATTATACTGCCTGAGATCTCCTCTGCCAATAAAATCAGCCTATCATTTTTTAATTTACCCTCAGCCGAGTTCTTGGGACATGGGCAGAAGGTAGCCGGATTCTTCACCAGCCTAGTTGTAGGTAGAACCCTTGTGTCCCCTCCAAAACATCTAGTGCTGGACCCTCTCTGACCTCATTACCGTCTTCTAGGCTCCTACCAGAACACCCACTAAGCTCTGCTTATAGCATTCAATATTTTTTTTAGTCCAAAGTTCCAGAATCTTCTACATCCCTCCAAAACACAGTAGTCACATTCTCTGCCGCAGCAAACCCACGATCTTCCGGTATCAATTTCTAGATTACTTTTCTGTCACTGTAATAAGATGCTATGAACAAAAGAAAAGCAAGCTAAGGAAGAAAGCTGATTTGGCCTGAGGTTCCAGCGTTCGTAGTGTCAGTTAAGGCATGGCGTGCTAACAGAAGCAGGAAGCTGGCTGGTTACACTTACATCCACACACAGGAAACAGACCGCAAACACATCCTGGTCCTTAGTGGAAATACGCTCCGATGCATGGCCCTGCCATTGTGTGGGTAAGGATCCCTTGGCCATTAACTCCTACGGTCTTTTTAGGCCATAAAAGTTATCAGTCCCATCTAGTCTTTAATGAATGCCTTACAAACAAGGAGCAGCTTTCCCAAGATCCTATAGTGTGTGAGTCAGCGGCGAGGGGTAGGGGGTGGGGGTGTGTGGGGTGTGCAGACCAGCTCTGCTGGGCTCTGCTGGGCTCTGCTGGGCAGCTATGCAATACTACCATCAGGGTGCACTGAGCCTGAAGGGATGGGGCAGGATTGGGCTCAAATCGTAGTTGGTTGAAGGTCAGGACAAAAAATGTGATCCTCCACCTGACAACAATGAGATGCCGCAAAAGGATCTTCAACACACTTGGCTCAACCATTATCAAATTACAACCCCCATTCAAGAGACTTGAGCAGCTCCCGGGGGCTGTGTGGTAAACTCTGTGAGTCTTCATCTACCATCCCAACATTCTCTCCCCAACTTGTTTTTGCTCTCACAGCTCTTGTTTCCTTTCCTGTTCTCTGAGCTCAAGCTAAATGATCTATTGACCAGTCAGCCTGCAGAATGACGGATAGGAACTTAAGATAACCAGCTTCTGCATTCTCCGCTCTGTGGATGCCCGTGGGCCCTCGTGGGTCAGACTGAGGCTAGAACTTCTCAAAGTTCTGTGTCTTCTTGTTAGCTTTGTTTCCCTACAAGCTATTCTTAAAAGTTAGATTCCTTCAGTAAATCACCTTCACAAAACCAAACCAAAACAAAACAAAACAAAAAACCCAACACCATCTGAGACCCTGCCAACATCTGGATCAAGATGTGTACAGATAGTTACCGACCACCAGCAATGTACCATAGACACATGTGTTCTTTATGTGCATAATCTGATTTCATCTCCGTTACAATCGTGAGCTGGGGGAGCTACTGTTGCTCCCATTTTACTGAGAGGGCACTTGAGGCTTAGAGTTAAAGATCACCGGCAAGAACTGAACTCGGCACTTTTTTCTTTCTACCTCACCCAGCTGATTCACTAGAGTAATCTCTATGATCAGAAGAACTCAGCAAATGTCTGTTTAACAGAATGAGGCCCGTTCCGCCTTAGCAATGCTCTTTACAGGGTCAGAGTTGGCTGTTGCTTTGTCCTAATTCAAAAAAGGAAATGAGAGTCAGAGCAGTGGTTCTGCAGAACTTGCAGTACCTTCATCAAAAATACAAATAATTACAATCTCCGCAGCATACAGTGTGCTAAGCCAGCCACAGCATGGTGAGGAACCAGAATGAGAAAGCAGCTACATTTTGCCATATAAGGTCATGATCATCTTTTATAAGTGACCTCATAGAGCTATTTTCTGTACACAAATTAAACATCTTCAGCCCTCAACAGCATTTTGTAGTTCCTTCCTGTCTTTATCTTCTAGTTTTTTTTTCCAGAATGCCAGATGGTTTTCACTGCAGCAGGAAGAAAGATTAAGAGAAGGGGACAGAGAAACCCAAAGATCCTTTCATTTCCAGAAGAGACACTTGAACACCCTCTCGCAGCTGGTCCAGACACAGTCTTTTCTGCATGTCTTTCTTCATTACAATCCTTACCAGAGGTAGAGTAAAATACAGTCGAAATGTGGGAAAAAGAGTTTCATAATCTTTAGTAAAAAAGAGTCTAGAACTGGATTGTAGCTGATGGCTGCACCATTCCATGAATCTGTTCAAAATCATTGAATGATATAGTGACAACATTGACATGTGATGCTCATAGCACAGAGATGTTATTGCATTGATAGTGTTGGAGGAAAGCATCCATCCGTGAGAGCAGAGGAGGGAGGGATGGATGAGAGATTGATATTTTATTGGCGATTGTTAAGGATGATGATGAGCAATGGAGTTCATGATGTTTCTCACAATGAAATGGTTTTTATTAAGAAATAACGTATGGCCAGTCAAGATGGCTTATCAGGTAAAGGTATTTGCTGCCAAGCTTGATGAACTAATTCAACCTCATGAGGCCACTCGGCACAGTGAAGTTGTGTGGCAAGTACTATACTAGGAAGGGGATCAGTAGGCTTTGAAAGTCTAGGGAGGCAGGGGGTAGTAGTTACTTCTGGCCAGAATGGTCAGGTTGTCGGAGGGGGGTTTAGAAAAAAATCACGGCAGAAAAATTTCAGCCATACCCTGAGGAATGAGTAAAGCAAGAGAAGATGGAATGAAATTTTTATTTCAATCACAGAGAGCATCCTGAATAACACAGTAGGTATAAGGAGACATTCAGCATGTTCAGGGATGCTACAGGCTTCAAAAGGTGGGGTTAGCTACTGAACAGGATAGGGTAGATGGGAAAAACTAACAGGAGCTGAGAGCCCACATTGATCTAAAGAAGGACTCTAGTCAGGGGTCATGTCCAGGGTCCCCTCCCCAAAATACCTTGATGACTTTGGCCTGCCATCTATTTGAATAAGCTCTGACACAGGTCCCATAGAAGAGTATTCAAACACATTGAAGCAAGGAGGGTGTGCTACTTAGCTTGCTGTCAGCTACTTACTGGACAGATAAACTTAAGAGAGGAAGGAAGGAAGGAAGAAAGGAAGGAAGGAAGGGAGGGAGGGAGGGAGGAAGGGAGGGAGGGAGGGAGGAAGGAAGAAAGGAAGGAAGGAGAAAGGAAAGAAGGAAGAAAGGGAGGAAGGAAGGAAGAAAGGAAGGAAGGAAGGGAGGGAGGAAGGAAGGAAGAAAGGAAGGGAGGGAGGAAGGAAGAAAGGAAGGGAGGAAGGAAAGAAGGAAGAAAGGTAGGAAGGAAAGAAGAAAGGAAGAAAGGAAGGAAGGAAGGAAGGAAGGGAGGAAGGAAGGAAGGGAGGAAGGAAGGGAGGGAGGGAGGGAGGAAGGAAGAAAGGAAGGAAGGGAGGAAGGGAAGAAAGAAAGAAGGAAGGAAGAAAGGAAGGAAGGGAGGAAGGGAAGAAAGAAAGAAGGAAGGAAGAAAGAAAGGAAGGAAGGAAGGGAGGAAGGAAGGGAGGGAGGAAGGAAGAAAGGAAGGAAGAAAGGAAGGGAGGAAGGAAAGAAGGAAGGGAGGAAGGAAGGAAGAAATGAAGAAAGAAAGAAAGGAAGGAAGGAAGGAAGGGAGGGAGGGAGGGAGGGAGGGAAGGAGGAAGAAAGGAAGGAAGGGAGGGAGGAAGAAAGAAAGGAAGGAAGGAAGAAAGGAAGGAAGGGAGGAAGGGAAGGAGGGAGGGAGGGAGGAAGAAAGGAAAGAAGGAAGAAAGGAAAGGAGGAAGGAAGGAAGGAAGGAAGGAAAAAAGGAAGGAAGGAAGGAAGGAAGGAAAGAAGGAAGGGAGGAAGGATTTATTTTGGCTCTCAGTTTCAGTAATTTTTGTCCAGAACAGGTTGATTCTATTTCTGGACCTGTGCTGAGTCAATGCACAGCAAGGCATGGCAAGGGCATGTGAGGGGAAAGGGCTCCCTCTGGGTAGCCAGGAAACAAAGTGAGGATACCCTTGTCTAGCAGGCTCCCCTTCTATTCCTGGGCCTGGCATGTGGGATGCTGACACATATCTTAGAGGGGTCATCCTGCCTTAGTTACTCCTTTCTAGAAACATCCTCAGAGCTCACCTAGGAGTATTCTTTATAAATCTTGTAGACATCTCTCAATCCATTTGAGTTAACAGTCAGGATTAACCATTGCAAATGAGATCTGGTCAACATGCCTCAGTGCCCGTTCTGCCTGGGGCCATTCAGTAATACAGTCTTGGCACTCAGAGAACCAATGCCTAGCTGTAGCTGGACAAACCCTCAGTTGTTCTGTTAGGTAAACAGCATTACCTCACCTGACCTGAGCTCACATTACTTAGTTCACTTTGTCTTGCTCATCAGAAATTTATTCAAGAGTGCAGAAATTCACTGATAAAATGCCGCAGAGAGCCACAGAGAGAAAGTAAACTGTGTGGTCCTTTGTCCTCCCTTATCGTAACTTTGAGGGAGAAAAACTACACTGGGGGAAACTCAGCCTGGGTAAGAAGGCATGCCCAAAGGAGTAAGAAAAAATGTTCAAGGATAGAGTGTTTCTGTAGAAGTAAAAATAAAAACCAACAACCTAGCTCAGATTCTGGAATCTAAACCCTATTGTTTATGTAAAAAGTTTTAAAGCCTTTTACATTCTTGAGCTTACATGAAAGCCCAAATGTTGGAATTGGAAATTCTCGTAGCAACACCCCAAGTGAGGCTGTGGAGCTGAAGAAATGGCTCACCAGTTAAGAGCACTTGCTGTTCTTGCAGAGGACCTGGACTAGCTCATTCCCATTTGCAACTCCAGCCCCAGGGGATCTGACACCACAGTCTCTTCTGGCCTTTATGGGTAGCAAACACATATCTGGTTAGCATACATAGGTGCAGACAAACAGTCATACATATAAAGTAAAAGAAATCTTTAAGAACAAAATAAAAATATTCTACACACTCAATTTATGTGTTATCGAAAGCAAGCCATTATTAGTATTGCTAAATAAATTACTTTGTCCCAAACATTCATGATGAATTACATTCACGTAGTGACCTAATCTCAAGTGCTTTCTTCCCTTGTGTAAGGACAAGAGTAAATGAATTCCACTAATTAGTTCTGGTGCTTGTCTGAGAGGTAAGGGGATTTTTTTTTCTTTTTTTTTCTTTTTGCCTTGCGAATGTGTCGGGTAGAACACAGGACAATACTTGCTGCTGCTCTAAACTCAGTGGAAGAGAGGAGAGTGTAAGGTACTCATTCCCCCAGAAGGCCTAGGTAGGCAGCTGCAGAGGGTACAGATCCTAGGGCCCTTTCAGCTGAAGCCTCCTTGCTGTGACAAATCTACTCAAGCAGTAACCTCACCACCACTGTCACCAACTCCTCAGAGATGCAGAAGCAAGCTCCCATCTCAGAAGCCGGTGTTCATCCACCATCACATACTTCACAGACCACTGGGTAAAATAAAAGCAAGATGTTTTCTCTCCCTGCCCCTTCTCATATTCAAATAATTACTCTGGACCCTTGAAGAACCATACCGCTCACTCACAGGTGGTGAGCTCTAGACTTTATCCCTGCCTTGAGGTGAATGACCCAGTGAGATTCCAAGGGGAATGACAAAGAGGAATTTGTCAGAGTCCTCTTCACTGACAGCCATGGCCAACAAGTACTTGACTTCAGATCTCTAAAACACAGGCAACCCTTTATCAGCAGACATGCCATGGGTGTCTTAGAATCCATAGAGCCACTCAACCAGGGGAGGCCTTGTGCCAGTTACTGCTCAGTCCTGATGGTGTGTCTAGTTTGTAGTGCTGTATTAAACACTATGCAAACTCTAGGAGGAAGGGTTTATTTGACTTACAGGTTTGATCCTTGAGGGAAGTTGGAGCAGAGGCGGGGACTGTGGAGGAGTGCTGGTTCCTGCCTTGCTTCCAGGCTCACATTCAGCCACCTTTCTTACACCTCCCAGAACCACATGCCCAGCTACTTCACTTTCCACATCAGACAGGGCCTCCTGCACCAGTCAACAATCAAGACAATGCTACAGAGACACTCCTACAGGCCGATTAGATGGAGACAGATCCTCCACTCTGGTTCCCTCTTCCAGACTATTCTAGTTGTATCAAGTTGGCAAAACTCGCACAGGGAGTTTAGATAGCCAGTCATGGAAACAAGGTGTGGGGTGGAGAAGAGCTATTCTCTGCTTGGAAAGAGTGGCTCCAAATACTTGGCAGGTAACCATACAAAAGGCCATGTTTTCTTAGCATATCACAATGGCGGGGCCAGTGAGATGGCTCAGGAATTAAAGGCACTTGCCACTATGCCCAACAGGCTAAGTCCCATTCCCAGACTCTGTATGGCAGAAGGTGAAAAATGGCTCCTTCAACATTTTTCTAACCTCCCTGTTATGTGCTCTGGCACATGCATGTGCACATGCGCCAGTGTGTATGTGCTCACTCACCCCTCCTACATTTAAAAAGCACCAATCATTAAATTCAGCCTTACTCCCCTCCCTCCCAAATAAAGGAAAACTCATCCTAACTGGAGTCTTAGAACTCAGAGTTTTCAAAGGCAATCTAGAAAGAGTCTCATCTCTGGAAATGGAGCTCAACAAAGACACACGGCTTACAAATTTCTAGCTCATCTCTTTCTCCTGAAGCTTAAACAGAAATGTCCAGGTCTTGGCTCAGTTCTTCTGGGGTTCAAGATAATTTCCTAGCAAAAATCAGAGCCATAAGGCTAACATAATTATTTTTCCAAAGAAGGAAATAATTAATACAGTAATAACTAATTTTCCACAGGAGGAAATAATTAATACAGTAATAATTAATTTTCAAGAGGAAGAAATAATACAGTAAGAATTGATATTAAGTCATTTTACACTAAATTATACATGAAATCTTTAAAAATTAAAACAGTTTTCAAGGAGATGGTAGTGTTATGAATCACATTACTGAACCATAAACACTGGGGCCACCAGCCACTATGGCCACCAGTACTTGCAATGTGGCTAGTTCAGAACGAGCTATGCTGGAAGAATAAAATATGTATTATATTCCAAGTATTTAATACAACAGAAGAATTAGATACCTAAATATTTTTATGGATCCACATTGAACTAATGTTTTAGATAGATTGGTTTAAGTAAATTACATTACTGAAATTGCTTCTTTTTGCTGTTTTAATGGTGATTCAGACATAAGAATATACTTTCTTAGCAGCAGCCTACAGAACTTTCTCTAAAATTGGCCAGAACTTTGGAGTAGAAGGGAAAAAATTAAAGAAAACACCCGCTGAGGTGTGCAATATTGCAGCAGAGAGTGTTCTCAAGAACACCATGCCACTCAGTGTTCTCTTAGTTGACAGATTATCCCATGAGACTAATAATAACCATGGCATTTGGGTTTGTGTGCATGTGCCTGCACACATGTGTGCATGTATGTGCCTGTGTGCATGTGTGTTTGGTACTTAAGAAGAAATTCAGGAATAGCATTTTTTTTCTCCTGCTAAATACTATCGGCCCCTGTCATGACCTTAACTCTGTGGAACAGAGTTTATGAGTTGAGGGATCTAATGCACAATGTCCTTTTGAAGTTACTGTCACTTAGTGATCTCTTACAGTTCCAAGTAAGATCATCAACCAGACTGTGTTCCAGACACAACAACCCCAAAGTGGAACTGGCTTATAGGCAACCATGTTCATTTTTCTCTTTCCTTTATACCTTTGTGGATCTTACACCCACACCCAGAGAAGCCACTACCAGGAACATGGCTCACTGGGGTAGGGCAAGGAAGGCACATGCTATGTCTGTGCCCTCGTTGCTCAGAAATGACACACACTTCACTGATCTAAATAAACCAGATTGTGCTGGCCACGATTGTAAGAGAACTGTGTGGTGCTCCTATAGGGAGGTGTTCTGAATTTGGGTGACCTTCCACAGAACCAGCAGGCTCCACAAACTCATGGGCTCTTACATAGCTCCTGCTTGCCAAGCTAGGGTAGGCCCCGCAGTGAATTGAGATCTTTTGAACACATCTCCATTGGAACCATTTCTCTTGGTCAGGGTCATGTCATTCCACCTGCTCTGCTTCCCTAGCGTGAAATCTCCAGTGTGGAGACTGTACCTCAGACTTTCTTCTTGTAGACAACCTTGGACTCCTTATGCAACAGTGTTTACTGTTGTGTATTCAGGGTCCTGCTGGCTGCCTGTTCTATGGTGGACATGAGTCCATTAGGGGAGCCATCTGAGCAATGACTTGTAGGTCAAATCCCTGGGATGCTGAAGTCTGTGCTCTTTTTCCTCCCGCTTCTTGTGTAGTAATGTTGAGTACGTATAGAATAAGTGCTGAACTTGAATATAAGATTTGACCGAGTCTAGCCTGGCGCTTCACACCTATAATCTCACACAGGAGGATCCCAGGTTCAAGGCCTGCATAGGCTACAGATTATATTCAAAGGGCAACTTACTGTTGATATGTATTAGGACTTAGTCCTCTTGGTAGGTAGATAGTGAGGAAAAGAGAGTCCTGGGTGGATTTAGTCTCACAGGAATGTCCTAAAATGAACAGAAATGGTGTCCACTACTTGATTCCTCCTCATTGAGATTAGCAAATGTGTGTTCTTTATAAAGGCACTGATGGCAGGTGTATCCTAGGTTTGTGTTTTCTGTCATAGGCTATATATAACTAGCTCTTCCTCTTTTTTTTTTTTTCATAGTTGATTAAATTTTTTTTATTAGATGTTTTCTTTATTTACATTTCAAATGATATCTCCTCTCCTGGTTTCCCCTCCAAAAAAAACCAAACAAACAAACAAAACTTTGTTCCCTCCCCTCCGACCCCACTCACTAACCCACCCTCTCTCACATCCTGGCCCTGGCATTTCCCTACACTGGGGCATAGAACCTTCACAGGACCAAGGACCTCTCCTCCCATTGATGACTGACTTGGCCATCCTCTGCTACATTTGCAGCTGGAGCCATGAGTCCTACCATGTGTACTCTTTGGTTGGTGGTTTAGTCCCTGGGAGCTCTGAGGGTACTAGTTAGTTCATATTGTTGTTTGTCCTAAAGGGCTGCAAACCCTTCAGCTCCTTGGGTCTTTTCTCTAGCTCCTTCATTGGAGTATACACACTTTGGTCTTCCTTCTTCTTGAGTTTCTTGTGGTTTGTGAATTGTATTTTGTGTATTCTGACCTTTTGGGCTAATATATCCACTTATCAATGAGTGCATACCATGTGTGTTCTTTTGTGATTGGATTACCTCACTCAAAAGGCAGACCTATCAGAATTACATCATACTTCTTACCAGAGACTATGAAAGCCAGAAGATCCTGGGCAGATGTCATACAGATCCTAAGAGAACACAAATGCTATCCCAGGATACTATACCCAGCAAAACTCTCAATTACCAGAGATGGAGAAAACAAGATATTCCATGACAAAACCAAACTTAAAAATATCTTTCCACAAATCCAGCCTTTCAAAGGATAATAAATAGAAAACTCCAACACAAGGAGGGAAACTACATCCTAGAAAAAGCAAGGATGTAGAAACTTTACTAAAGCTCAAAGCACGCATCACACCCCACACAATAATTGTGGGAGACTTCAACACCCCACTCTCTGTAATGAACAAATCATGGAAACAGAAACTAAACAAAGATACAGTGAGACTAACAAAGGTTATGAAACAGATGGATTTAACAGATATCTCTAGAACTTTCCATCTTTCCTCTTTTCTTTAACCAAACAAGTCAGGAGGAGCTACAGAAAACTCTTGCCTCTTCCCAAGTCTTCTCACGCTCCTTCAGGGAAGATGGCCTCCAGATTGGGATCCCCTCCCTCAGGGAAGATGGCTTCTGGACTTGGATCCCCTCCCTCAGGGAAGATGGCCTCTGGATTTGGATCCCCTCCCTCAGGGAAGATGGCTTCTGGATTTGGATCCCCTCCCTCAGGGAAGATAGCTTCTGGATTTGGATCCCCTCCCTCAGGGAAGATGGCTTCTGGATTTGGATCCCCTCCCTCAGGGAAGATGGCTTCTGGATTTAGATCCCCTCCCTCAGGGAAGATGGCCTCTGGATTTGGATCCCCTCCCTCAGGGAAGATGGCCTCTGGATTTGGATCCCCTCCTCAACTGGGGAGTCTGATTTCTTGTTTTCTTCCATTTTAACTAAAATCAGGCCATGCTCTTCGTTGCCTTTAAAAGAGGGCTGGGCCCAGCACAAGAGCACTTTCCTAGCAAGTCCCAGGCTGTAGATTCAATCCGCAGCTCATCCCACCCACTGCGGACATATCTAGTAACTGGTGTCAACAGAAGTAACACAAAGACAGTATTCTGTTTATGTATTTCTATCTGAAACTCTCCCATTTTTGATTGTTCTACCAGTTAAAATTGCATATAATTGTAAATAAAAAACTTTAGAGTAATCTACAAATAATGCCTTAAAAAAAAACAATGTTTTTAAAACAAGATTTGTTTATTTCATGTATCATGAAACTTTACACTAATCAGAGCTGGTACAAAATGAAGCTCAATGTTCCTAGACCCAGGATCTTCTTCTTTTTCTCAATTTTTTTTTTTTTAAAAAAAAACAACAAAATGTAACAAAATGAAGTATCCTATGATAAAACAAAGCTATCACATAATTTGGACACAGCCAACTAACAGAAGGAAAAGAGCCCAAGAGAAGGCACTGGAATCTGAGAGCCACTAGTTCATACACTCTCGAGTCCATAAAAACACTAAACTGAAAGCTACAGCATATGTATGCAGCAGACCTGGGAGAGGTTCCTGTTTGCTGTTTCAGTTTCAATGAGTTCGTATGAGCTCTGAGGGGAGGGATTTGATGGAGACATCCAGCTTCTGTTTCAAGGTCTCTTTCTCTACATAATGTCTGACTGTGGCTCACTGCATCTCTTTCCATCTACCACAGGAGGAAGCTTCTTTGATGATGGCTGAATAAGGCACTGATCCGTGATTATAGCAGATCATTAGGAGTCATTTCATTGTTTTTTGTATGTTTGTTTTAGATCAGCTCCTTGGGTCCTTTCTCTAGCTCTTCATTGGGGGCCCTGTGCTCAGTCCAATGGATGGCTGTGAGCTTTCACTTCTGTATTAGTCGGGCACGGTCAGAGCCTCTCAGGAGACAGCTATATCAGGCTCCTGTCAGAAAGAGTAAAGGATGGGGAAAACACAAAGATACTAGGATCAAGGTATGTGTAACTAGCGTTCTTTGGGTTTAGTGGAATGCAGGAGAACAGAGAAATGGATTCATATTACAGTTGCGAAATTGCGCCCCACACTTAAGTCTAAATACTCAAGCCTCTCTAATGTAACTGTTATTGTCCATGAGCTCTCCGGTGCTCACAACAGCATCATGCACCTCACCCCTGGGCTGCTGGCAGAGAGCACACCGCAGACAAGGCACATGTCACCCATCTGCTGGACTCCACGGCAGGGTGTAGTACCTGTTGTCTTCAGAGACTCTATCAGTTGCTCAGAGAAGAAATTCCAGAAGCAGGAGACAAAAAAAAAAAAAAAAAAGTTGGCTGCTTCCTTTTGCCTTTGAAGTTCTAGATGGTTCTCAACACTGAAGTTGATTGGATTTCCAGAGTTGCCAGTGGAGCTTTTATTTTCTGTCCTCTTCTCTCAATTCTTCTTATCCAGCAAGAAATATCAGTAAAAAGAAGAAAAATGCATTTGGAAAAATGCATGTGCAGTAGAAAACTTTCTCTCCAAGGCTCTGAAGATGGGCTGAATAGGGCGGGAAGTGTAGCACTCCTCTGTACCTGGGACGCAGGGGCACGAGGGTAGCCCGCAGGTCCTCACACCCAGTGTTTGGTTGCAGGTTTATTTTTTAAGAACATAAAACATGGCATTCATGGCTGTGGTTTCAGTAGTCATTTGTCTTGAAAATAGCAGACTTTTCTAGGGTAATCAAGTTGTGCTGCATAACCTCACATGATCTCAGGCTCCATGTCTCTCTGTCTTGAGTTATTTTTGGTTTGTTTTTTTTTAATCTTTACACAGGTAAGAAGAACTATCGATGCGAGAGTGGAAAGGAGATAAGAGACCAGGACCTCAGCACTTCTGGTCAAAAGCCCCAGGGTCAGGAAGTATCAGGCAAAGAAAGAACAAGCCAAAGGCTGAGGTGTCTGGAAGAAGCCAAGTGGCCTCATTGGTGGATATGAGACCGGGCAGAGGTAACTGGACAGCTGCGGGGAGGAACTGGGCCAATCATGAGCCTCCTGTCATACTGAGAGAGGCTCATAGAAGGATTGGAGTTGGTACCTTGGACCTGCCAGGACATCCTCAGCTTGATGAAGGTCTATATGAGATGAGATGATTGGCCAATAACCAACCCAGGAAAGTCTCCTCAAAGCCAACAGAAAAGTGTAGGCCAACTGGTCACCCTGCTGCTGTAGCCAGTGAGTCCAGATTAGAGCTACTGTAGCTTTCCCTGTACTATCTTTAGGCCTCATGCAATCTCCAGTGAAGAATAAATGAAATTCAAATACATAATAAGTAAAATGCCTATCTGCTAGGCACTATTTTCCATTTTCAAGATTATCAAGGGTACAGAGCTTTGATTTGATCCTAAGATGCACTGGCTGGACCTAGAGGCATGACTCCAAAAGAGGTTGCCATACACCCAGAGGGCTGGTTAGGTTTTACCTCAGCTTGACTCCCTCTGAAATCCCATGGGGGTGTGAAAATGAAACTATAGAAAGTCACCTGCTCTCTTCATCTGAAAGAAGCAGGAGTGTGTATTTGTCACTGGCAGCCCTGACAACTGCTGTGCTCCCCTTCTCTCCCCATTCCCTTTCCCCCACTTCCAGGGGTCATGGCCAGCTCTACTCTACTCTCTCTCTCTCTCTCTCTCTCTCTCTCTCTCTCTCTCTCTCTCTCTCTCTCTCTCTCTCTCTCTCTCTGCCTCTACCACCCTCTCAACTCCCATCCCTATGCCCTGAGTAAACTATTCTATACTATACAGTTGTGTAGCTGGTCCCTCAGAAGGAAGGGACGCCTAGGCATGGGTCTGCTGAGGCACCCCTTCCCCCATACCTCACCACATATTCTTATATCTCTTTATCTTTTTTAATCAAAACAGCATGTGATATGTTTATAAAAAGATAAAGAGAGAGGGGGTATGTTCTATGGGGGTGTGGTGAGGTATGGGGGAAGGGGAAGGGGATGTCTCAACCAGCCCATGCCAAGGCATCCCTTCCTAGAGGGACCAGCCACAGAATGGTATAGTATAGAATAGAGGTATTCAGGGCATGGGGAGAGGAGTTAAGAGGGCAGTAGAGGCAGAAAAGGGCAGAGAGAAGGTGAGAGTAGACAAGTAGAGGGTGGCCATGGCCATGAGCATGTGGAGAGAGGGGAAAGGGAAGGGAGAAAGGAAGAGCCCAAGAGGGCAAGAGAGAAGCAAGAGGGAAGCAAGAGGAAGAGAGGGAGGAGGGGGCAAGCAGCCCCTTTTATAGTGGGTCAGGCCTACCTGGCTGTTGCCAGGTAACTGTGGGGTGGAGTTTAAACAGAATACTAACAGTATGTGTATGTGGAGGTGTGTTATATGAATGATGTGTGTGTGTGTGTGTGTGTATATGTGTGTGTAAGTATGTGTGTGGTATGTGTGTACGTGGTGTATAAGTATGTGTGTGGTGTATGTGTGTGTAAGTATGTCTATGTGTGGAATGTGTATGTGTGTATGTTTATATGGTGTGGGTGTATGTATGTATGTGGTATATGTGTGTGTGTATGTGTGTGTGGTATGTGAATGGTGTGTGTGTGTGAGTGTGTACGTAAGTATGTGTGTGGTATGTGTATGTGTGTGTGGTATGTGTATATGCGGTGTATAAGTATGCATGTGGTGTGTGTGTGAGTGAGTGTATGTGTATGTGCATGAGAGTGTGTGTATAGTGTGAAAAGAATGTCAACTTTTTTTTGTTTTGTTTTTGTTTTTGTTTTTCGAGACAGGGTTTCTCTGTATAGCCCTGGCTGTCCTGGAACTCACTCTGTAGACCAGGCTGGCCTTGAACTCAGAAATCTACCTGCCTCTGTCTCCCAAGTGCTGGGATTAAAGGCGTGGGCCACCACCTTCTGGTGGAAGTCAACTCTTTATGCTCTTTATGCTCAGAATCAAAATGGAAAAACATTCTCCTTTTTGTTGTTTTGGATTCATCTGTGGCCTATTTGAAAGATCAAGCACCTGCTGCATCTAGATTATTTTTAAATAAAAAGCTTTTTAGTGTTTATTTTGTTTATTCTAGATATGGAATTTCTTTAAACTGCAGTTTGTATGACATAAATTTCAATGTCTCACTGAAGAGTGACTCTCTTATAAGCATCACCTGTCAATAAAAAAAGTTTATGGCCAATGATCTGTGGCAGGAAATAGGAGGTGAGAGACATCTAGGAGGGACAGAAAAAAAATTCATGGAAATAATCAGAGGCACAGGAGATTCGGGCTGGAACACTAAGGAGACGGATTAAACAAGCAGGTAGCTGACTCAGGGCAGGATAAAGACAAGCAGGTAGCTGACTCAGGGCAGGATAAAGGGGAAATTAGCCCCCAAGAACTCTGAGGAGAAGGATGTAAGAAGACAAGGAGAAGAAACCAGCCATGTAGTCAAACCCAGGTTAGAATAAGAGGGATAATAAGTTACGAGTAAGTCAGAGAAAAAGCCAAAGCTTATGGCCTAGGCAAATATTAATAATTAGTCTCAATAGTTGTCATTTCAGGAGCAGGGGCTAAGGAGGAAAAAAATGGATTTACTGATTTATTTTTTTACATTTGGCATTAAGGGGAAAACTCAGATTTGGCTAATTTGTGGCTTGAAGCAAAAGGCCTGGTGGTGCTGCATTGCTTTTTTAAAACAATGAGCAGGGATGTAAAGACAATGTAAATGATTTTTAAGGACACATAAACACTGTCAATCTTTTTGTCTAGTTTTTAGACAA
Source organism: Mastomys coucha (assembly GCF_008632895.1). Lineage (NCBI taxonomy): Eukaryota > Metazoa > Chordata > Mammalia > Rodentia > Muridae > Mastomys > Mastomys coucha. The sequence goes on along the minus strand of NW_022196909.1, from coordinate 65,104,122 downwards.
GGTCTTACTCTGTCGCCATAATTGTCTTAGAACTCACTATGTAGACCAGGTTTGTCTAAAACTGACAGATCCACTTGCCTCTGACTCCTGAATGCTGGGATTAAAAGTGCATGTTACTATATCTGGTTCTTTTGTTCATTTTTTAAAAAAGAATTACCCATTTATCTTATGTATGAGTACACTGTTGCTGTCTTCAGACACACCAGAAGAGGGCATCAGATCCCATTACTGATGTTTGAGAGCCACCATGTGGTTGCTGGGAATTGAACTCAGGACCTCTGGAAGAGCAGTCAGTGTTCTTAATCGCTGAGCCATCTTTCCAGCCCCCCTTTTGTTCATTTTTAAATTATATTTTAAGTTGAATAAGAATGCCTACATGTATTCTTTAAGGATTTTTTTGTTTTTACAACTTAGTATCATTGTACTCAAACTTGTGTTAAGCTTTCCCATGCAGTTAATATCACCCTTAAAGTAACAGGAACCAACTCATACACTGTGAATTAAGGCCATGCTGGTGTTCCTAAGGTGAAAATTTTATGCGAAACAAAGTATTTCAAACAAAACAAAGGGAATTGAGAAATCTGTACTAAATGGTAAAATATGCTTTTTCCTGATTTCCTCTTTAGAAAGTGTTAGCTTAATTTTCTACTGACTCTAACGGTATGTACAACCCTGGACTATTGAAAGGTTTGGATAGTAGGAGGCAAAGAGTCCCTCAGATAGGACAGGAAACCTTACCACCTAGGATAACAGAAACTGTTTCTGTATTGAAGTGCATCTTCTTATTCTTTTATCAATTTACTTGATTTTGCAAGATGTTAATCAAACCATCAGCCTAGGATTGCATCTTGCTAATCTGATATAAAATATATTATGAGACTTTATTTTCTGTTTATGAGACTGCCTAAAATGGTATCAACCAATCAACAAAACTAAGAGAATCTTCATCATATCTTATAATTAATAGTTTTTCATGGACTTTATTTTTTTAGAGATACATAATTTCAGTTTATCTGAATTTGTTAACATTTAAAAACATATTTTAAGTAAATAGAATTACATCACATTCTTCTTTCCCTTTTGTACCCCAACTTCTCCCAGAGACTCCCCCATTTAATACCTGCCATACTATTTTTTTATTTTGTCATATTCTTTAAAATTTATAAAATATTGCAACAATAAATGAGTGGTGTAAAAGTTGTTTGATATAAAACAATCAATTGAACAGTCTTATGTAGATGCTTGTCTGCAGCAATACTGAAAATATATATGTTTTTCTCAATAAAAATTTTAAATAACTCCAAACATATTAGCTATATATTTTAAAATAATACATCACTACTAGTTTTTTTAAATGAACATAAATAGAGTCTTTTTGTTTGTTTGTTTGTTTTGTTTTGTTTTTAGTAGAGCTTAAAATCTTGGCTCTTACTGTGGTACAAGCCCAAAATAAGAACAATTTTTAGACATTGGATTTCATTGTAATGAGGCTTCAATGACCCGCACATCACCAAAGGATTTTACCTCCATAGTAGCTAAGCTAAGAATTGACAGTTCTGCTGTGCCAAGGAATGAATTGTAGGCACCATTTTTGGATACAGACTTTCTGCTATGGTCAAAGCTATTTGACTTGAGTGAATGACTTTATTCTCAGCTCACAGATAACAGGTTACATTCATTTAAGAAATGGTGTGTGTATTAAGATGGTATATCCATAAAGTCATTCATCAGCTGTTTCAGTGAACAATAGTTCTGCTTGGAGGGTGGCACAGACATTAGGTAAGGGTAAGAATCTGGTTCATTGGCTGTGATGATTTTGAAAAGCATTCATCTCAGAGAAAGAGTAACTTATAAAGTCCTCTTCTTCAAAATTGATACAATAGTTACAAACATCAAGCAAAATATTCAGTCTCACTCTTTGTGGTTTCCTTACAAGCTACCTCCCAAGTTAATTGTTTACATTTCTTTTGGCTGTATAAATAGTTTTGAAATATGTAAACTGTTCTGAAAACCATAGTATAGTATTAAAATATCAAATAAACAATCCTACTAATAGAGAGCCTGAGATAGGAGAAGCCTGATTTCAAGACCATTATGTGGTACACAGCAAGATACTGTCAGGAACAAACAAGCAGAAAGTATATATGGATTATACAATATTGGACTTATTTCTCCAATTACCGAAGAGACCACCAGATGATAGCCAAAACATTTCCAATTCCTCATACTTTTGAATTTGAATCGATTAGGATAAGTTGGTAATATTAATTTTCATATTAAGAGATATTAAGAAAAAGTAATTGTTACTTTCTGTTATTTTTGTTATTAGAAGTAGAATTACCTTTGTGTGGGTTTGTTGAAAGATTACCTTCTTGCTTCTTCTAGGGTGTAGTTTTGCCCCTTATGTTGGTGTTTTCCATCTATTATCCTTTGTAGGACTGGATTTGTGAAAAGATGTTGTGTAAATTTTGTTTTGTCATAGAATATCTTGTTTTCTCTATCTATGGTAATTGAGAGTTTTGCTGGGTACAGTTGCCTAAGTCAAAAGGCAACTAAAATATCAGGGATCTCACCTGCAGTGTTGGCAATGGTAGATTCTTTCAGAAAGAGTTAAAGAGGCATGCATGAAGGAGATTACTGGAGTGTCTGGTGTCGTCTGATATGCCAGGGAAAGTGTAAGCCCCATACCATACTTTCCATGTACGCTGTACTTGCTCTGATCCTCTAAGATGAAATAATAATTGTCTTCCCTGTAGATAAGAAAACAGAGCCTTAGAGTATAAGGTGCTCACTCGGCATCAGTACACCACCAAGGGGGCTGGACCGATGGCTCAGCAGTTAAAAGCATTTGTTGCTCTTGCCGAGGATCAGGGGATGTTCGCGGCACCCACATGGTGGCTCATGATCATCTGTAATTCCAGTTCCAGGGGAGTTGGCACCTGCTCCTGACTTTCATGGCCACCAGGAACATAAGTGGCACACACACATATAAATATATCCAAGACACTGTAAAGTACAGTGTTGGTCTAGACACAGTCTGGAGACTTACTGGACTTCCCAGGACAGGTCAGAGTGAACAGGTGAACTAGAACTCAAAGAAGAAATCAAAAAGGAGAAAGCATAGTACACGGAGGAGGCTCAGGAGGGTGATGGAGTGGATGATTACGGTCGGAATGTATGATGTATTGAAAACAAATTGTCTTTATGAAACCAACACTGTGAACAATGACTTTATATCCTAATCAAGAGTTTCTATTTTTAAAGAAAGGATGTTCAGATGGTCTCATGGGCACATCACATGGGGTGAAGGCTCACATCAAAGAATCCCAGGAGACAGCAAAGGGCTTAAGGGTTTGATATAGGAAAGGTAGTGGTAGGGAATCCTGGCAGATTTGTGAGCAGGTAGATATGTGAGCAGAGAAAAGAAGCCACAAGTTGGCTACAGGAGCCGATGGAGATTTAAGGCAGGGCCACAGTGTGAAGAGAACATGGCCTGTTGCTTTTAAAGCCAAGGATACATCTTACAGGCTAAAGGAAAGTGGTGAGACTAGAGAGAAAGACCCATCAGGAAGTAAGTGTAAAGAATTAATTAATTAGTTAGTTAGTTAGATAATAAATAATATAATAATGTAATGATATAATAAAATAATAACAATGAAACTTGTTGATTGGCAGGATATGAGAAATGTCGTGCAAATGCTCCCTTCGGCAGCCTTGTGTCTGGTTTCCTGTCGGTGTGCTCCTCTTCGGTCTCCTTGCTTCTTCTTTCCTTCCACTGTAGCAGCCTGAAACAAAACATCTGCCAAACGTGTTCTGAGATTAACTCCACACAGGATGTGGGAAGACTATTTTGAGAAGAAAAGGAAAATCTGAGCGTATCCATTTTTAGGAAATGGGATTGCTATAGATTCCACAGTATAGAACCTGTCTGGCTGACCTCTGAATGGCTAAGCCCATGAATGCTGTGTTTACTTGCTTGTCTGTAGACAAGCTGCCCTATAGATAACCTCACTTTAAATTTAGGGCTCACTGCAGGGACAGAAAGACTTGTGTGTATATCATTGCCTTCGGCAATCTCTCTTGGTTGTCAGATTGCCTTTTTAAATGCAATATATGGGGGCTGGAGAGATGATGCTCTCGGGGTTTGATTCTCAGCACCTGCATGGCACCTTGCAACCCTTTCAGTGGATCTGATGCTCTCTTCTGGCCTCTGAGGACACTGACCACATGTGGTACACAGATATGCACACAGGCAAAACATCCATACACATAAGAGTACACATAAGAGGTGCTTTTAATGGAAACTAAACTAAAATAGAATAAAGTAAAATAGGCAGGGCCCCTCTCTGGAAATCACACCCTCTTTCCAGAAGTCGCTGGCAATTCCAAAGCATGTCTGAAAGTAAGGGACATGAGTAATATCTCTCATCTGGTCTGTTAGTTAGGAAGATGCACATAAAAAGATTTACAGTCAAAGGCACCCACAGAATCAACAGTTGACATTTACAGCCTGGGACTTCTTTTCCTCTCTTATCCCTGGCTTCAATCTCTTTAACTTGGGAAAAAAGGGTTTTTGGCAATGAATACAACTTTACTTCACTATGCTAGACCAGAGTTTCACAGGCTCCTACAGCACTGTACCCAGTGCCTGAGGGATATGGCAGGAAATACAGAAGGAAGTCAGAGACTCCCACACCCAGGAGGCAAGAGACAGCTCCAAAGACACATAACAAAGACCATTTGCACAAGAAACCTGAGCTGACAGCAGAAAGGATTTCAATTCTACTACCAACCAGGGAAATTCAAAGTAAAACAAAACAGAGGTGGCATCCTTCTCCACTGGCTAGGCAAATCATCAATATTGGCTAATGGACAGACAATGGGAGACAACCACATACACATTCACAGCTAGAGAAATGTGTGTTGATATTTATAGTATCTTAAAGGGCAGTTTCATGTTCTCTATTAGAACTTGGAATGTGGTTAACAATAGAAGAGTTTTCTCTTTAACTCCTGGAGATTTGATAATTTAAGTCTATCAAACAGACTGATAGTATATTAACTGAAGGAAAAGAACACAGATTAATTAATATCCAAGCACATGGGAGATCACATGAAGTCTGAAACTCCAGATAGCTGAAGCTCAAACAGTACTCTGAGCTAAAGGGAAAAGTGGCTTGAGTGGCTGCTGGTGGTTGCTGTGGTCACAGGAACAAACCACCTGCAGAGGGACAAGCAGACCACAGGCTGGTGCTGCAGCTCTGGCACTGAATGTCCTCAGAGGCTTATCCCCAGAATGATGCTATGGGGGGTGCTGTTGGCTTTTAGGAGCTGAATTATAGTGGGAAGTCTTTATGTTACTGGGGGGCATGCCTCCAAGTGGGATTGTGTACTCTTAACCTATCTGCTTTCTCTTTGTTCCTGGCTCATGACATAACTGGGTTGTTCTGCCATGAACTTTCACCTTTGCTAAAATCCCAAAGCAAAGATGCCACATGACTGTAGATTAGATCAGTGGTTCTCAACCTGTGGGTTATGACCCCCATCTCCCAAACCATTTACATTACAACTTATAACAGCAGCAAAATTACTGTTATGAAGTAAGCAATGAAAATAATTTTATGCTTGGGGGTCACCACAATGTGAGCTCTATTAAAGGGTCACAGCATCAGGAAGGTTGAGAATCACTGGACTAGAGCTTAAGAATCTGACCCAAACCAAGTCTTTTCTTATTATAAGCTAATTGCTTCACCATAGAGGGTTAAAAGAGATAGGTAGGGGAGGGATACACAGTGAACTAAGTCATCCTTGCTACATACATGCTCTGTTGTGTCATGACCACAGAAGAATGGCTGATTGCTTCTATCAGTCTCTCCAGGACAGATGTCACTTCCTGGACCCTCCACTTCCTGAAAGATAATCTTCTGCATTTAATGAGATATAAGTGGGAAGGAAGGTGGTGAGACCGCTCGTTCCATTCCTTCTGAAGGAACTACCTCAGTCTGATAGAGAACTTCCCATGAATCCCTTCCTGCACCTTCGGAGGAAAAGAGGGTGTGGGGAGAGCAGGCTAGGAGGTCAGAGGGTGTGGGGAGAGCAGGCTAGGAGGCCAGAGGGAGTGGGCAGAGCAGGCTAGGAGGTCAGAGGGAGTGGGAAGAGCAGGCTAGGAGGCCAGAGGGAGTGGGCAGAGCAGGCTAGGAGGCCAGAGGGAGTGGGCAGAGCAGGCTAGGAGGTCAGAGGGTGTGGACAGAGCAGGCTAGGAGGTCAGAGACTATCCTTTGAGTTCAGACCGCTCAGATTGTCAGCTGACATAGTCTGGGAAGTGTTTTCATTTTTCTGGAGACATACATGCATACATACATATATACATACGTACGTGTGCACACATGTATGTGTGTGTGTGTATATATATATATATGTATATATATATATATACATATATATATATATATATGTATACACATGCACAAATACATATATATTGCATGACCCAACAGTTATACCTCTTGGAAATGGCTCCAATGAAATACATTTATTATGTATAATTTATAACAATGAAAAAATAGAAATTACCTAAACGTCAATCAGCAGAAAAATAACTATGGTAGACCTGCCTTATGCAAAAGCATGTCACATGTCCAAGTACTTAAATAAATAGTAACATTAGAAATTTCTGAGTTATATTATTAAATGCAAAATGTGAGGTTATAAAGCTGAGTATGATGGCTCAAGCCTGTATTCCTAGTACTTGGGAAGCAGCGGTAGCCTGGGCTACATAATGGATTTCAGGCTATCTTGGGCTACTGATTGAGACTTTGTCTCACAAAATAAACAGCAAAGTTTTGACACAATAACAAAATGTCAGCATCTGCTCATTACCAGTCAATTTGTGTTTAAAAGCATTGTTGTGGAATGCCTTCTGGACAGGTACAGCTATTGCCATCTGGACACGGAAGCAGCTGTAACTTCACACACACATTCCCTCACACAGGGGAGGGAGGGCTCTCAGGACACCAAGGCGATGAATGGGGTTCCAATGATACCTCCCTGGAGGCAGGGCAGGTGTCCCTGCTCTCGGTAACAATACATCAGCATTGACAGCTGCTAGGGGAAAGCCACTCTTCCTTGGCACAATGTCACCCTCCTCCTGTAGGAAACACCTCCCTCATTGTGCTCTCAAGAAACTCCAGTTAAAGCCACTGGCTTATCAAGGTCATCTTGGATGGTTTCTTAGGGTTTCATTGCTGTGAAGAGACACCATGATCAAGGCAAGTTTTATAAAGGACATCATTTATTTGGGGCTGGCTTACAGTTTTAGAGGTTCAGTCCATTACCATCTAGGCAGGAAGCATGGCAGCATCCAGGCAGGCATGGTGAAGGTGGAGCTGAGACGTCTACATCTTGATGTGCATGCAGCAGCAGAAGGGGACGGTGGTCCACGCGGGGTCCTCAAAGCCCACCCCTCTGTGACACACTTCTTCCAACAAGGCCACACCTTTTAATAGTGCCACTCCCTGTGTCCAAACATTCAAACCCATGAATCCATGGGGACCATCCGTATTCAAATCACCACAGATGGAACAATTTCTTAGGCCTGTCACTGGCATCCTCTGGGGCATTTACTCATGTTTCCACAGAACAAAAGGCAACACAAGTGACATATTCTCCCTAAGGACAAACATAAAGCATAACTGTAGGTACTCTACAAGTATAGGGTATCACATGTCCTCTACTTAAGTATTTTCTATAAGTACAAATACAAAATACTTTATATAAATATATACAAGTGAGTATCAATAAAAAAGAGCAGAAAGAATTTGTGCCAAATTACCAGTAGTCACTCTCTCTGGGGTAATAAGACTGCAAAGTTTATGACCAAAGGGGGACATAAACCTTCGTTTTGTGCTCTAAATATTTTTTAAGAATGAGAAACAGGGTAAGTGTATAGAAATAAAGATAAGAGTGACTAGGGGGAGAGGAAGGAGACTGGACTTGACCAGCCCTTTTCTCCTTACTATTTTTACAACTAAGATGTTTCTCTGTCAAGAACATGTTTGCTCAGTGATGTCTCCATGTAGAAACTACAGTCTCAAACTAGTTGGAAGAACATTTGTGTGAATTAGGGAGCTAGTGGTATGGCCAAGCTAGAGGTTAGCTTGTCAAACATTTAAACATGTCAGAACATATGGGGTAAGTATAGACCATTCCAACAAAAGTGTGAGGTTTTCTTCTCTATTACATGGGCAACCTAGTCAATTCAATGACATAGGTTGGCATTTGTTGTATTGAATGTGCCTCTCAAAGTTCATGCACTGCAAACTTAACCCTAGCACAATGGTGGACACTTCAAGAAATACTTGATTTTCAAGACTGATTGATGTCATTGTCCCAGGAGCGTGAGAATTATGGAGACTGGTGAGGTCATACTGAAGGGTTTTTGTGATTGTGTATCCTTCTCCACTTGTCTTCCACCCCCACCCCAACCTTCTTGCATGTGCTTTCTTGCCCTTTTGACCTGGGTTGCAACATGGAGAAAGTCTTTATTGGGTATTGGCCCCTCAATATCAGATTATCAGATGTCCCAGACTGTAAGAATATCCAGTATTATAAAAAACAATCACTCATTTTTTAATGAATTATCCAGTCTCAGATATTTTAATATAGACTCACAAAATGGACTAAGGGCCCTGCTCTGTTCATACCACAAAATACTAGGACATGAACAAGATTCATCCAAGTCCTGTGACACTTTATAACAACAACAACAACATTAACAACAACAAAATTACCATTTTTCCAACCTCCAATCAAAAGTTCCTCCTTCCCTCCTGCGACTCCTTCAGAATGGGCTTTCCTGTCCTTTCCTGCTCCTCCTCACTCTTCCACTCTCGGACACCTGGGTATCTCCTGCGGACTCTACAGCATGCTCCCTCTTCTGGTGTACACTCACCCACCCCATCACTGTGCAGCCAGCTGCCCTGTGGCAATGAGCATAGAAGCTTCCGGTCCCTCTCTGTTCCCTAGTTCCAAAACAATGTTGCACATTGTTAAGTGTTTCTATAGCAGCAACTTACTCCATGAAGCAACTTCCTTTGTCCATTTGGGTTTCTCTAACAAAAGTACCTGAAACTGAGTGGCTATAGACAGAAGTTCTATTTGTCAGCGTTCTGGAGGCTACAAAGCCTAAGGCAAGGGTGCCAGCACATACCCATTGTGGGCATTGTTGGTTTGCAGACTGCCAATTTGTGCTGTGTCACACCAGGGAAAAATTGAACCCCCTTGGGCTCTGCCCTCATGACCCAAACATCCCCTAAAGGCACCATCTCCCTGCTGGACTATCACCCAGAAGAGAGCAGTTGGCTTGTGCTGATACTTGGATTTTGCTTCTCTTTGGTGGATTGTCTGGAAGCCAGAGCCTAACTCTACTTTGTAACATAGACGTGGTAAAATGGCCAACACTCTGTTAAGTGAGAAAAAGACCACAAAGGCCCCTACCTTTTCATACTGCTATGAAAACCAGGTACTTAGACATAAGTTTGTCTATGTTAGTCCTTTCTTCCTCTACAAAGTTTGCAAACATGTCACACAGGACCAAGGAAACACTCTTAAAGCCAAACTGGGTTTAAGCTGAGGCCCTCATACTTACCAACCGTGTGACCTTCCTTACACTTTCTTTCTTTTCTGTAAAATGAGAATGGTAACAGCTGCTTCGGGCCTGGGGAGGTGGTTTCATTAGTGGGGTTCCACATCTGCTCCACCACAGAGCACAGGATGCTCAGGAGACCTTACATGGGAGTTTTGACAGCACTTACCACAGGGGAGTTTGGACTGGATTTACCCCGAGCCGGTGCCCCCTGGCAGTGTTGGGCTATGGGGAAGCCGCAGACACTGCTCTGGAAGTGAGGAAGGGCAGTCTGAGGTCTTGGGGATGTCCCACTCTCAAAGATGCAGAGAGGTGATTGATGCAATTAGTAGGAGGTTTTTATTAATCCAGTATACTGGGGTCATCTCACATACAGGCAAAGGCAACCACAAGCGATGAAAGCCCATACTCTTTATACCTTTTCAGAACAGAGTTTTACAACTTACAACATGGGTTGGTTATCTTTCTCAATGTTCTTTTGTTTCCATTGACCTTTGTCCTCCAGGAGAGGAGGAGATACCTGTTGCATGTAGGAGGGGTTGGGGGGAGATCCACCCCCTCCTCGATCAAGTTCTGGAACAGGGCATTATTGCTCGCAATTAGGACATCTCTTGGGGACAGATGTTTGTTAAGTAAACCCTTCTGAAGCTCTCTATCTTTTGGCTTAATGGACATTCCTAGCTCCTCAGTGTTTTTATGAGGTGTCCCTGTTTGCTCAGTTCTTACAGGGGACCACCAGAGCTGGCTTGAGGGTCCCCAGGCCTGCACAGAGGCCGGGGCTGTCTGGTTCTCAGGCTCTTGGGCACCCAGGCTCCGCTGGGAGCCTCTGAAGAGCTGAGAATACAGTAGGGGCCACTGTTGGGCTGAATCTGGCCAGGGCTAAGTGGAAAGGGGTGGGACTCCGGCTGGGTCCCATAAGGAGGAGAGTCCTTGGCTTGCTGGAGGAGGCTGGCTTGCCTTGGTCTTGGTAGTGGCTATGGCTAGGAGTATAGAGAGGCCTTCTACCGGAGATTAGATGGCTGGCTCTTTAGGCAAAAGCCTTCTCCATGGCTCCCCAGGGGGATCCCAATGAAAAGAGGCAGTCCATGGTTTTAAGGCATTTATTGTCATGGCAGAAAATGGATAATTAAAACTGCACCCCACTTCTCAGGGTGGGCCTGAGGTTAAATACCTTTTGCAGGAAGGAGTGTCTGGGAAGAAAAGCTTAATCGACTAAGCCCTTCAGGACCTTAGCTACCTCATTAAAATGGAGATCTGTCTTGAGCCAATATAACCTATGGTCACATCTTCTACCTGTGGAGGGGCTTGGGGTGTTGCCATTATGTGACTGATGCCACAAATCTATGGAGGGCTAAGGCCTTTTGTCAGGAGCCTAGTGTCCAGGAGCATGGCAAAACACCTTCTGTCCCTTCAGGGTCACCGGGGCTAACCTTTGCTCAACCGGAACCAGGGTGCCTTTCACTGGCCTACAGTGTATGAGAGGCTTACTATGGGAACTCAGTAATCAGAGTTCAAATCCCTAGCACCCATGCAAACGCCTGGCCTGACCACAAACGCCTAAGCCCAGAACTGGATGGCCAAACAGCCTCACCGAAATAGCAAGCCTATTTTACAGAGACCCTGCCTCAAAAACTAAGGTGGTCCATGCTCTGCTGGCCTTCATATGCCAGAGGTGTGTGTACATACATGTGTGCAAATGCCACGGTGCATACACAAAAAATAATGATGGTGGTGGTGGTGGTGATGATGATGATGACAAAGACGACGACGACAACGACGACGACGACGACGACGACGACGATAATAACAGCTATTACCATTGAGGATAACATAAATGAATCTAAGTGGCCCCTAGCACAGGCAAGCAGCATCTGTTACTTCTAACAAGTCAGTCACTTTTCAGAGTTGTATTATGTCTAAACAAGCTTTGTGACTCCACTCTGGCCATCAGGCAAGATTGGTTCAGACTGACAGCAAAATGCAGGCATCATGCTGAGAAAACTAAGCATTGAATGAATAAGCACCCATGCAGGTACCAGGTGCACACAGTGGTGTGTGCCATTCATGGAAATGTCATTCATGGACTTCTAATTTGCTTCTTCCCTCCTTGTTGGTCCTTTGTGGGTAGCTACTTAGTACATTTTGTTTCTACGTTCTTTTTCTTTCTTTCTTTCTCTCTCTCTTTCTTTCTCTCTTTCTTTCTTTCTTTCTTTCTTTCTCTCTTTCTTTCTTTTTATTAGATGTTTTCCTTATTTACAATATCTCCTTTCCCAGGTTCCCCTCCAAAAAATAAAATAAAATAAAATAACCAAAAATTAAAACACACCCCTGTTCCCTCCCTCCTCCCCCTGCTTACCACCCCACCCCCTCCTGCTAAAACTTTTATTACATGCACGTACTTAAAGTCTGAGTGGGAGCATGTGCACCTACCTGACTGTGGGTGCCCTTGGAGGCTGGGTGTCAGATCTCCTGGAGTTACAGGCAGTTGTGGGTAACCTGCCATGTGCTGGGAACCAAACCCAATCCCTCTGTGAGAGCAGTGTACACTCTCAGCCTCTGAGCCACCTCTCCAGCCCCAGCTACCCAGTACATTTTAATGAGTTTCCTTCCCGAGTAAGTCAGCCAGAACTGCTGGGCCAACTAACTGCTTGACTGAAACGGGTGATGAATAGGGTCAGCCAAAGGACTTTCTGAGAAGAAAACTCACAGCTGAAACATTCACAGCTCTTTGGATCATGCAACCTCACATCCCCTTCTTGTTTCCAAACTCTACTAGAGTCCACCTACGGTTTCACAAAAGCCTAGCTCAATGGCTAGTTGGTGAGGTGCGTCAAGGGAGGGCCTTCTCTATTACAATGTGATGCAGTCAAGGGCTAGGTGCTGAGCAGTGAGGTGATCCAGAGATGGAATAATTCAGCAGGAACAGAAGCTTGAAAATGCCCTGCAGTAGCATAAATCTTACTCTCAGGTTTCCTAGGGGGATGGGAAGAGATGGCGCTCTTTCCACTGTGTGGGCTGGGATCTGAGCCAATTGCCCTTCAACCTCCAAGTGAGGTTTCTATCCCAAGCCATGCTTGTTCCTCTTTAACCCCTGGAACCTGCAGAGTAGTTTATGCATTCAACACTTAGTTTCCTATGCAAATTGTCTGAATGTGGATGTCAGTCTGAAGCAAGCTGAGTTGCCTCAAAAGACTTGTTCAGAAATATAACTTTCAAAAGTGATTTGTTTGTCTAGCTTGAAAGTATAACTAACATGACATCTGATTTAACCACACTGCTTAAGACAACAAGCCAATTAAAAATATAAATATTTATGTAGAGATTCAGGATAGCCATAGCAAAAAAGCATGGCAATGGTCTACAGGTGAATGAAGTTCCTGAGTGCCTACATCAGGGTAAATTTTCTGTCCAAAGTTCTAGGGTTTTAGAACATAGAACTGGCAGCGGCCTTTAAGAGTACCCTAGTTCAAACTCTAATAGGAGGAGAGAACTGATTCATGCAAGTTGTCCTCTGATCTCCACACGCACGCCATCATCACTTGTACACATGCACACATGTGCACACACACACACACACACACACACACACACACACAAATATAAGAGTCTCTGAGATACGGCATGAGGAAGGAAACACCTGGGCTCTGGCTGTTGCCCACAGACTGGTATATAGCACACAAGATCTACAATGGGAAGAACACCCAGGACCAGCCAGAGGATGAACTGGAGCAGGAGCTGGAAGCCCAAGACAAGTACCTTTCGAATGAGTCTGCCTGGGTCATAGATGAGATCAGTTGACCAGGTAGCTGACTGCACTCAGTGACCCACGCTGGGGGTACTTCCTGGACCACTTCCACCATATCCCCTGCTGCCAGTGTCCCAAGCCTCCCTGCTGTGCCATCTACTACACCTGGTAGCCTGAACCCTGATGCAAATCCCGAGTGTGATGTTTGTAAACTGTTCTGTTGTCTCTGTACACACCCACTTCCGTGACCTGCACAGAAATACTGCTGCATGCAGCAACACTGGATGCCTGGTTTACAGTGAAAAGAAGTGTATGGAGTCTGTCCCATATGACTTCAGGAGAGCAGCACCTAGAGCAGAAGCCCCGATGGCCCACAGACCTTAAAGGACCAGGAGTACTGCAGCAACACTTTGGGCTTGCTTTGTGGGACAGTGGTGTCAGTAAGGCATTGGGCTTAATACTAACTATCTTTTAAGCAGCATGAACCAAGGATTTACTCAGTTTATTATAGATATTGAGAAGTCTGTTTCTATTATCTAGAAGTAATAGGCTGTGGAGGTCTGACTGGGCAGTAGAATGTGGACAGAAGCCAACGCTACGTGTGTGTTTAAGTATGTGGCTAAATTATACTACTCAAAAGCCAACCAGAAGCTATTGATGGTTAAAATTATTTTTAATTTTATTAATTAATTAAATAAAATTAATTTCAATTAAATTAATAATTTAATATAAAATATTCCCAACATTTACATATATAATAAAAATTATAAATTAAAGTGTCAGCCTTATTTCTTCTGTTAATAGTCCCTGCCAGGTAAGGAAGCAGTATAAACATTGGCTTCTGAGCTTATATGAATTATGCTGCTAACCTTGCCACCTTGAAATGCTCACTGCCAATTTTTACCTTAACAATTATTTTCCATGGTTTAAATAAGGTTTTTGCATGATTCAAGAAAATATTACCAACCTTGGGATGATAATGCTCCCCTAAGAGCCATGGAGTATCAAACAAAACCCTCAGTACTATGCCTAAGAAACAGTCTCTCAAGCTTTTAGTCAGGGGAAGCCAAGGCACCTCTACGACAATATAGGTTATTGCCTTAGGTTGCTCTGAGAATTTGAAGATAAGGCCCTGTGGCTGAAGACAGGATGCCCTTTGGACACAGGACTTGGAGTATTTGAGCTCATCCCTGACAAGCGGCTCTCACTGTTAGACGGCATGGAGCACACCACGCATTCGGTAGTCCTAGCTAACTGTAAAGCCCAGAAACCACAGCCATGGCTAGACTGGCAACATTTCGACAGTGGTGAAATGCTGGGCTGTTTCCACTGGTGAAACACTAGCACCTTTATCGCCTCTGTTCCCGAAGGGTTAATGATCTAAAAGCATCGGAGGAGATGGGAAGCTACAGACAGGAAAGTCCACAAGCTGATAATATCTGAGTTACGATCCTGGAAGCTCCTGATAAGACGGTCAACATTTCAATCTGCATTGGCATTTACAAGTCCAAGATGCAGAGGAACGGATGTACAGATGGAATCTTCCACTGCCGCCGAAGTTCCCTTTCTGCCTTATAAAATCCTCTAAGTCGCCTCCACTCCCACGGAGAGCCCCTTTACTGTTCTGATGAATGACAGCCTACTTCCGTTGAGGTTGGCCCTTCCTTGTATTTTCATGTTGCCTCCTTCTGTCCCCATCTAACATTTGGTGTTGAGACCCCAGAGGGGTTTAGGGCTCCCGTGTCCCACTCCCCTGGTGGTCATTTCCCTCTGTCCTTTTCCATCTCCCTCCCTTTCCTGATACCCACCCATTGAGAGTGTGGTTTACTCTCCATCATCTCCCCCCTTTCCTCATACCCACCCATTGAGAGTGTGGTTTACTCTCCATCATCTCCCCCCTTTCCTGATACCCACCCATTGAGAGTGTGGTTTACTCTCCATCATCTCCCTCCCTTTCCCGATACCCACCCATT
>NW_022196909.1:65087038-65088747 GCF_008632895.1 Mastomys coucha | reverse complement strand
CATTGAGAGTGTGGTTTACTCTCCATCATCTCCCTCCCTTTCCCGATACCCACCCATTGAGAGTGTGGGTTTACTCTCCATCATCTCCCTCCCTTTCCTCATACCCACCCATTGAGAGTGTGGTTTACTCTCCATCATCTCCCTCCCTTTCCTGATACCCACCCATTGAGAATGTGGTTTACTCTCCATCATCTCCCTCCCTTTCCTGATACCCACCCATTGAGAGTGTGGTTTACTCTCCATCATCTCCCTCCCTTTCCTCATACCCACTCATTGAGAGTGTGGTTTACTTGGCTTACTTTAAACTGAACATCTGCCTGTTGCAACTTGAAACCTCTGGGCCTCGGGGGCCTTTGCCTACATAAGTGGTTCAAGCCCCATTCTGGGGTGTTATTGGCATGCCATGTAAATGTGGCTTGGGTTCTTTGTATAATCTGTCCTCCAATCTCTCCATCTATCCAGAACAGAGGCCCTTGGCTGTTTGTTTCCTAGAGCACACCCACTACTATCTATTGGTAAGGTAAGCCTTGGCCAGTGTCAGGAGGGGGCCCAGACCTAGGCCTTCTCCAGAACTCCATGGCTTCCTTGGCTTTTTGTACTTGATGTCCACAGGCCAGGTACACCATCTTCTGCAGTTCATGCTTGGTCTTCCAGTTGCTGCCTGAACCCAGGTGACAACTTGGGGAGTGATTGACTGTACTCTCCTTTCTCATTGACTTTCTGAGATGGGTTCCAAATTGTCTATGCCTAAAATTAAACTTCAAAACTTTAGTAGGTCTATCCAGCTTCAGACCCTTATGTAGCTCTCGGTTCAGATCTGGCCCCAACATCAATTATGCAACAGCCATACCTGATCTAGACGGAATAATTTCCATTTCCAAATCCTCATTGGCTTAAAGGACTTCATCAGATGGAATGGCAAATGCTGAAGTTCCCGCCTCAGACCTCTTTTCTCTCCACTCCTGACTTTGCTTTGTTCCCTTCACTTCTGCGTAACAGCTCAAACTTCCAACCCCGATGCTAAGCTCTCTGTGATGTTAGTCCCTGGTGAGCCTGCACCCTATTCAACTGTTCTCACACTCTGCCTGACTCCTCCCCATGGACAAACTGCTTACTTTTACCTCTCTTTTTGACACAAAATGAGCAATTGAGGTCTGAAACCTCTTCCCTCTAATGGTTCCCCCACCCCTTAATCCTACCCAGAACAAAAAGACAGTTCTGGTTCGCATGGTTGCTGATGTTCTTTAATTATTCCAGCTGTGGCACAATAAAATGCCATCTGCTATGGCATCAAATGGGAGCTGCTAAGGGTAAAACCAATGGCATCAGGAGCAGAGGACCCCCTAAGTACTAAGTGACTTTGGCAAACTGCCCTGTGCTGTTGGCGTTCACCAAGCAGCCATCGGGGGAGGGGGTTTGGCCCTCCCATTTCAGACTCAAGCATGTTTGTGTCACAGTAACCAGTCTTGTGACAGGCTGGCCTCCTGACTGTGACAAGGAAGAGAACAAAACACCCCAGAAGTAAAGATGCTGCGCCCTGAAGGACTGTTAACCAGTAGGCTAGTTCCAAGGTAAGCTATTGTTATTTTTTCTCATCATACAGAGATGTCTTTAGGAAAAACAGCTACCATGAAAGGATGCAAAGGTAAAAGCCAGCCCCTGACTCCCTCTGTGTCAGGGAGAAAGTGTACAGCCACACCATGGACCAT
>NW_022196909.1:65056275-65087028 GCF_008632895.1 Mastomys coucha | reverse complement strand
CTCTGTGTCAGGGAGAAAGTGTACAGCCACACCATGGACCATAAGGTAAAAGCCAGCCCCTGACTCTGTGCCAGGTACAACACCATGGACCAGCCTCCAACTGTGCTGGTAACATTGCTTACTGAAATTTTGAAAGTTCCTCTCCACCTGCGAACAAACTTTTGCGTTTTTAAAAGCATCTTCATTTCTTTTGCTTCTCTCGTCTCTCCTGCAACCCTGAGAGAGACCTCACACTGGGATTCTGACAACACTAACAGCAACACATGAACTCCGTTTCCTTGAGCTGAGACCATGGCGGGAGCTCCTTCCTGTTTCTGGTTTTGCCCTCTTGGGCCTTCCTGCCAAGGCCATAGGTGCGGTCTCCGACGTCCACACTAACCCAAATAAAGCGTCCTTTTTAAAGGGCAGGGTATAACAGTCCAGGTTTCATCTGTGAGATGTGTGAACCCCACAGGGACTGATGCCCTGATGGGACATGAGCTCACTAGATCATGGGGCTGCACAACAAAATGGAGACACCCATAAAACTTCCCCCTGGTCCCTCAAGGTATGACTTTATCTCTTTTAGATTAGACTAAGGAGGTAACATCAGGCAATAACCAAGGTGGTTTTTGTCATTTTAATGGTTTGTGATTCAGAGGTTAAACTGCCAATTGCAAGACAAGATGACACAGTAAGGGTCTGTTACAGCAGGCTCCACCAAGTCTGAACACCTGCTATTTCTACCTAGTTTCTCCAGGCCCATTTTACTCTGAAATAAAACCCCTCCCCTGCCCTCAATACTCCTGAGTGCCCCCTCTCATGTGTCTGATTTTATTTTTGCATGATCTAGGTCTTAGTCAGGGTTTCTATTCCTGCACAAACTTCATGACCAAGAAGCAAGTTGGAGAAGAAAGGGTTTATTCAGCCTACACTTCCACACTGCTGTTGATCACCAAAGGAAGTCAGGACTGGAACTCGAGCAGGTCAGGAAGCAAGAGCTGATGTAGAGGCCGTGGAGGGATGTTCCTTACTGTCTTGCTTCTCCTACCTTGCTCAGCTTGCTTTCTTTTTTTTTTTTTTTTTTTTTTTTATTTTAGATATTTTCTTTATTTACATGCGAATTTCTCCTTTCCCAGTTTCCCCTCCAAAAAACAAAAACACAAACAAAAACAAACCCCTGTTGCCTCCCCCCTCCCCATGCCTGCCACCCCGCCCTCTCCCACTTTCTGGCCCTGGCATTCCCCTACACTGGGGCATAGAACCTTCACAGGGCCAAGGTCCTCTCCTCCTATTGATGATCGATTTTGCAATCCTCTACCGTACACATGCTGCTTGAACAATCAGACCCCTCTATGTGCAGTCCTTGGTTGGTGGTTGAGACCCTGGGAGCTCCGAGGGTACTAGTTGCTTTCTTATAGAACCCAGGACTACCAGCCGTGGGATGGCACCACCCACAATGGGCCCTCCCTGCCTTGATCACTAATTGAGAAAAATACCTTATAGATGGATCTCATAGAGGCACTTCCCCAACTGAAGCTCCTTTCTCTGTGATAACTCCAGTCTGTGTCAAGTTGACACACAAAACCAGCTGGTACAATCTAGATCTAGCAATATATCTCTAGAGAACCCTGTTATATTTCTTTTTCACAATGAAAATTATAGAAACATCATCTCAACAAACAACAACATTCAAAATCTTGGGTTTTAAATGTCTTATGTATGATTGTGTAGACTGCCTGACTACGTGTGATTATAGTTTGCACACCATGTACTTAGCACCAAGTAGACTTATAAGTGCTCATATAAATAGAAGTTGTCAACTTGAACAAGAACTTCATCTTGTTCATAGAATTTTAAGAAACAAGATAATGATTAAGCACACACATACACACAAAATAATATAATTAAAATATGCAACCATGTAAGTTAAACAAAGAGATATGGGTCCTGAACCTTTCTTTGGGACAATTAACATGAGTTTTGAAATTTTAATGTATATATCCTTTTAAAAGGGGGATAAGAGGGAGCTCTGTCCATAGGACTATCTGACTACTAAGAAGCCCTCATGCACACTGAGCAAAACCTTTTCAGTGGGAGGAATAAGCTCGGTTCTTTGGCACAGGAAAGGACTATCTGAATAGGACACAGATACCACAGGCATGAAGACCAAACATTAATAAATGAGACTCATCAAGGTGAGAACCAGTTACAGTAAAGGGCAGCATCGTTTAGGCCAATCGGCAGTGTACAACATGGGACAGAGGATTAATATCCAGACTGTATAAAGAATGAAACAACCTAACATGAAGAAACAAAAATCAACTAAAAAATAAGATCTAGAATTAATCAGAGAATTCTCAAAAGAGGAAACACAGTCTGTGAAGCACAATGGACTATTTATTATTCATCTACTAAGAAAAACGAAGTTTGCAGGCCAATGGATGGAACTATAAAAATTATCTTGTGTGAAGCAACCCAGACTTCAAGAAAATTGCATATTTTCTCTTTTATATAAACATTAGCTTTTATATGCTTTAAGAATTTTTTGATATGTTTGTTGCAATCCAGATAACCACACAGGTTAAGTACTTAGTAATGGTCCAGGGTGGAGAATGTGATCATGCCAGAAAAGGGGAATAGGGTGTATTGTGATAGAGAGATAAAGCAGAAATGGAGCAGGAGTAAACTGGGAGGGAGCCAGGAGAACAGGAGGTAATATGGAGAGCACAAGGTTTCTCTATGTGGGTCAGTCTAAAAACCATGATGGCTGACTTATAGGAGGCTAACAGAAGGAATCTGAAAACTGACCAGTTTAAACTGGGAGAGGGGTTTACTAATAAAAACACCCTGAGGCCTTTGAATTATTTAAGAGGGGAGGTATTTATTAGCTTTCTATTTAAAGTGTATGCTAAAGCAGTAAAAGAGCTGGGAGTGGTGGACCCTCAGGAGGCAGAGGCAAGTGGGTCTCTGTAAGTTCGAGGCCAGCATAGTCTGCAGAGAGAATTCCAGGGCTACACAGAGCAAGTCTGTCTTAAAAGACCAAAGACAGAGACAGAAAAAGAAAAAAAGTTCATACAATCCAAACATGCCATTCCTATTCACCGTAAATGCTTTATAATCTTTCGGGGTGTGTGTGTGTGTGTGTGTGTGTGTGTGTGTGTGTGTGTGTGTGTGTGTGTGTGTGTGTGTGTGTGTGTGTGTGACAGAAAGAGAGAAAGAGAGAGAGGGAGAGAGGGAGGGAGGGAGGGACGGACGGACAGACAGACAGACAGACAGACAGACAGACAGAGAGACAGAGCTGTTTCCAGGGAATTAAAGCCAGGACATCCTTCGCGAATAAGCTAGGCAGGTGCTCGGCCTGTGTGGCACCCTCTGCACAATTCTCTTTTCTTTTTATGTTGAGACAGGGTCACTAAACCGTCAGGGCAGCCTCTCCTCCCAAGCAGCTGGCATTAGGAGCCTTCGTCTCCAGGCCCCACTTCCAGGAGGGTTCTCTTTGAAATGTCCTTTTCTGAGAAGACCCCTCACTATCTCTCCACATTGGCCTTTGTTTCCTTTTTCTGAGCGTTTAAGAAACACCATGCTTAAGAATCTTTTTGCAGGGAAGGGGATAGTGAACTGGGAAAACCTGTCTCTTCATAACAAGATTCTACTAACAAACAGGTCATAAATAAAAATGCCAAACTTGGAAAGTGCAGGTATGGAACGTCAGATTCCAATCAGAGTTAAGTGATTGCGGTTTGGATCTAGTGCCCACGGTGCTCTCCCGTAGGACAGCGCCTTTCCAGCATCCTGGCTTGCTGCAGGGTGCTCAAATCCAGAGCGGTCTGCACCATTTCAACAGGAAGGCCTAGTACGACAGAGCCTAGAGCCACCTAGCCCCTGCTCATTAATCGACCAGTCCAGACGTTTGCGGTGTTTTCTCTATACTAAAATTAGGACAGTCCAGGCCCTTTGTTAGATTGCCCACAGCACAAAGTAGCCGCCTATCAAAGGCCAGCGGAGCATCGGATCTTCACCGCTGTAGTTTCGAGCTTATTTTTATTTTTGGAATTTTGGAATCTCCCCCCACTTCAATTAGGTGCATCTATCCTTATTTACTTTATTTTCATTTTTGTTTTTATTATTTTATTAATACGGTGTATTTAATGACAATTTTAAGTCGTTTTGCCAGCTCAAAAAAAAAAAAAAAAAAGAGCCGTAATACTTTTCATTGTACAAAAGGTAGTCACGCGGGAACGCGGTGCTCAGGTGGGTCTGCAACGTAAGATCGTCTCCACCAACCACCCTACAGCCTGGCTTTGCGGTAGGTAGGGCCCCACGTCCCCGACCTTGAGAATGTTCTAGAATTCTCTGAGCCGGCCTAGCTTGTTTCTGTAAAGCCTACAAGAGAAACGCTCGCATTGCAACTTAAATTCCACGAGGGGGGAAATATTCTCTTGTGTGTTCACTGCTGTGTCCACTGTACCCGATAATTCAGACACTTATCTGAAAGGGGGGCTGGGGGGGGACGGAAGAAAAAAAAAAGTCTGACCGGCCTGAGAGGCGTGAAGCCATCATGCACACGGACTCGACCTTCTAAATGTGGCTGAAAAAGGGGGTCCAAGGGGTCTGGCCAGGCAAGGCCTGCTTTCTAGACGCCCCTGTTATTTCATTATTTCTGCGGTCATTTTGTAAATTTGAAATGCGATCTCCGAGCTTTGAGGACAGGATCACACTGTCTACGCCTCCAGGGCGCCATTTTGAGGCCATGACGTGAATACATGCTTTCCCGACAGAACTCTGACCACAGTTCTGCCCGGGACTTAGTTCAGAGGGGCTTCGGCCACGTTTGGGGGGGTGGGGGGCGGGGAGTGGTGCGAGTCCGTCCGTCTGTCTGTCACAGCGCTCGGGCCTAGCTCGCCGACGCGAGCGAGCGCCTGACGTCGCGCATGCTCCGTGCACCCATCACGCACTCGGGTGAGCGACGTGGGTCCCCCAGCCCCCCCTGCGAGGGCCAAGCGCGGCCGCTGATTGGCTGGAGCTCACCACGAGGCCAGCCACGCATGACCATCCCCGGGGGCGCGCAGCCCACGCCTCAGTGACTCGGCGACCCTCGCCACGCTCGCTTCGGGGCTCCGCCATCTCTGTGGCCCTCGGCTCTCCTTCCACCGCCGCCTCGGCTTCTTGCCCCCCCGTGGGCGGCCGGGTAGCCACCTCAGCCACCCCGCAGCCGCCCCCACGACCCCCCACCTCCGGGTAGCTGCCAGCAGCGCGAGGCTTCTGCTCCACCTTCGAGCCTTCACCACCCGAACTCCGGCCGCCATCATGGTGAGTCGAGAGCAGGCCCCGGTGGCCGTGCAAGGCCGGCCAGAGGCCGCAACCCCTTACACGGAGGCTAAAATTCGACCCCTTACACGGAGGCTAAAATTCGACTTTTCTCTGGGTAGCACAAAGAAGTGGGGAGAGGGCGAAAAAGGGGGTCCCTTCGTACTTCGGTTCTGGGTCCCCCACCGGGCAGCCCCCAGGGTGAGGCCCGGAGGGCGAGAGGCGCGGCCTTGCTGGCTTTGCGGCCTACACGAGCACTGAGGGGCCGCGGGGAGATGGCGGGCCGCAGGGAGATGGCGGGCAGCGGGGAGATGGCGGGCAGCCCTGGGGACCTCGGGCTGCTCCCGGGTGGGCCACGTGCACGCCCTGGGTGTCACGTGACAGCCCTTTCCCGCCTTTGGGCTGAGGCGCCTGCAGGAGTAGGCCCAGGGTGAGGCCCTCCGCGGCCTGTGCCCCGCCCTGCGGCCCAGCTCCTCCTCCCGAGCGCCACGCCACAGCTTACGGGCAGGTGCCGGCCTGGGCTCCTCCGCCAGGGGGCGCCTCGGCTGGCTGCGCCGTGGGGGCCTGTGGAGGCTGAAGGCCGGCGGCACCTCCGCCATTGGACAGGCCCTGTCGCCCGTGGTGCCTGTGGGAAGGAGGCGGCTCTGCGTTAGCTGGGCGTGCGAGGGCTGGGGGAGGAGCCAGAGGCCTGGGCGGGGCGCAGGCGGGGAAGGCTGGGCAGGACAAGTGCGTAGTCCCTCCCCCCACTGCCTGGAAGCCGGCAGAGGAGGTTCCAGGCCAGCTTGGGCCACAGGGAGACCCTCCCTCAGAAATAGTACGGGAAACGTCACCAATCCCTTAAATGTTGCACATTCGTGTAGAATTTTTTTTTCCATTTTAGAGGGAAAGGAAGAAATTCATACAGTTTATGACAGATGTTAAATTAAGTTGGACTTTTAAAATAGTTATGTGAAATAAGTAATTGTCTATCAACAGTAATTAAAATCGCACAATACTGGACAGTTTCTTCACTACATTAGAGTTAAAAATTTGATGCCTGCAGACTTTGTCTTGGCCAGTATTTGTAACATGCATGGGAATTTGCTTAGCATAGTGGTTTAATTACATTTCAAAAAATGTTATCCTGAAATCTTTAATAACAGTATTCTCGGCTTCTAGCTATATTTGATATGTGGATATTCAAATATAATGAAATATGTTACTGTACATAATAGAAAAGTTTTGTGTGCTAGTTGCCAAGTTCATTGCTGGTATTCTAATACTTCTCATTTACACGCATAGCTCATTTGGAGGAATAATTAATCTGTCTTAAATTTAATACAATTTGTTTTCAGTATGCTATTATCGTCTATTTATGGGTAAGATACCCTACCACCAGGGTCAGTAGTGTGAGCATGTAGGTGTGTGGAAAATCTCAACTATTGGGGGCAATAGGGGCCAGATGCCAAGGCAAGAGGATCACTTGAGCCCTTTAGAAGTTCAGGTCAACTTTGGCAACATAAGACGTCATTTAAAATAAATAATTGTACTCAAGAAGTAGAGGCATGAGTTTGAAGCCAGCCTGTTCTACATAGCATGGTTTCAGGCCAGCCAGAGTTACATAATACTCTATCTCTTAAGTATAAAATTACACTTTCCTGAACATCAAACTGATTTACAAGTATTTGATTGTAGAGTGGTTTTGGTCATATTTTATAAGGAAAGTATCTATCAGTTGTGGGTGTTTTAGGTAAAACAATATTAAACATGTAGTAGGCATTAGGTCTTATTAAAATGGAGTTCTTTGCTTTCTTGGTTTTGAGTGCCACCTACTGGACTAGGGTGCCTAGTGTGCCTTCTTTAATACATATTACACTATTAAGATGAAACCAACTTGATATTTACTCTGATGAAACAGGTAGTTTAAGCCCAAATCAAGCATCCTATAATATTTAATGATTTATTTTTCTCTTTATTAAACTTTTCTCAAACATCATTTTACTTTTGTATAAAGAATACAATTAGAAGACATTTGAGATTTTTTTTCTAATTAATTTTTAAGAAAGGAAACCAAAATTTTAAACAATGGAAAGCAAGTTCTTCCCAACAATTATTTCCTCTTCAGTTCTAGAGGTACCATAACAGGATTTTTCATTATATCCCTATACAGGTTTTGGTCCCAGTAATACTTTGTTATGGGGATCATTTGTTATGGAAATATCCCTGACTGCCTAACAGATGACAGACATTTACCTCTCACTGGCGACATTCAGAAATGTTCCTAGACTTTTAATAAGTACTCCTGCAGTACTGAGAATCTATATTTTAACTTATAGTGCAATATTGTAAAATATTGCACTTCTGAATTGAAATGTATTTATGTATTGTGGTACAGACAGCAGTAAAAAGGATTAACAAATACAAATAAATCCTAAGGTCATCCATACAAGAAGGGGAAATTGAGATGGAATCCTAAAAAAAATTACGGAACTATTGTTTTAAGTTTTGAGTTTATTTTTGAATAAAAAAAATTGAGTAGAGATTGTTAGATTGTCTACTAGCAAACCAAATCTAGTCAGGTTCTAAATAGTCCAAGATGCATAGCATGTATAGTAGTTCCATTTCGGATGAAACTTAAATTGTAAGATAGTAAAAAGAAAAGATTTAATAATTTTACTCCCTGCCATTTCATTGTCATGAAATATCACAAAGGGGATTTACTGTTCAGAGAAATAAGGTAGTTCCCAAGTAGGAACACAAAATAGCAAATACAGACTTAAATAGATGAAAGCAAAAAAGGATTTAACAATTTTTAATTTCTAAAATTTTTATGAAGTTAATCTTTTAAAAACCAATAGATATTTTTAGCTTCTTGACATGTTTACAAACATATAAGCAAGTTATATATACTAGCTTTCCCTTCAGTATTTACCTATTATCGGTTTCATAAGTGGATTTTGAGTGGATGTGACATATAATAGTTTACCAAAATTCCATTCAGTTTATAAAGTCAGTCAAGATAGTAAAATTTAGGGGAGGGGGACTTTTCTAACTCCATTGAAAATAAATTCAAATACAAGATACTTTTATTGGCATACTACTTTATATCTTTATAAAATGAGTTCACCAATTTGTCATTCTCAAAGTAATCTGCCAGAGATACATGCATGCTGCTTATAATTTAGAGACATAAATCTAGATATTTTGACTAAGTCCATTTTTGTTGTGCTTTGTTGTATTGCATCTTCTCTATAAACATTCCCAATAAGTTCTACTTTAGGAAAAAATCATATTAAGAATCTACTGTATGTCGCTTTAAAAGAGTCTGGGCCAAAATGAAGAAAAAAATGAGTTGTATGTAGACTTCATCTGAAAATAAAAGATGGTGTTGGTTCTATTAACCCTCTGAAAATTTCAAATTGGCAGTGAAGCTTATATGGAAATGTCCCTTGAATATAGCTTTTATTCAAGAAAGAAACAAAAAAACTTTCAAAAGAGCATTAAACAATATTAGGGAATAGGATGTGCCAGTAATGTTTTCATAACTCATTTATTTCTAAAGTCAGTCACACATTAATATAGGAGTGTTAAAATTATAGAATTTGTTAATTTGATAATAGAAAGGCAAAGAAAAAGTTGATTTAAGAGTTTGATACTTTTTAGGAGTTTTGAATAGCTGTTTTGTCTACTTGGGGTTTTAATATGCTTTTGGTTTAACATAACCAGTAAAATGGAAATTTAGTAGTATTTCCATAACGGTTTTAATCTTCACAGATCAGAACTTTTCACCAAGTTCATCAAATAAAATCTTTTTATAAACTGTAAAGTTGGCATTTTTTTTTCATAATATAGTGTAAAAGGTGACACGATTGGGCAGAGATGGATCAGTTGTTAACAGCACTTTTGCTTCCCTTGCAGAGGACCCTTATAACAGTTCACAGTTGTAACTTCAATTCCAGGAGATCCAGCTCTCTCTGGCTTCTGCAGGCACTAGCACATACATACAAGCAGACAAAATGCTTATACACGTTTTAAAAATGTGTTGTCTTAGTGTTCTGTTGCTGTGAAAAGATACTATAACCACAGCAACTCTTAAAAAAGAAAGCCATGTAGTGGGTCTTGCTTTCGGTTTCAGAGGTTTAGTTCATTGGCTGAAGCATGGTACATAGAGCTGGATATGATACTGGAGAGAGAGCTAAGAGTTTTACACCCAGCTCCACAGGCAATAGAAAAAGAGCCTCTGGGCCTGGCTTGGCCTTCTGATACCCATCTCCAGTGTCATACTTCTTCCTCCTAATTCTTTCAAATGGTGAACAAGCTTCCATTCTATAAGCCTATAGGTGCCATTCTTAATTCAAACCACCATACTTGTTTTTAAAATGGTAACAGTAAGAAGGATGTTTCTGAAAGTACCACATCCTTTTATTTAATTTCTATGCCAGTTCTCTAAGTCCTGAAGCTAAACTACACTGTATTGCTATTTTAGGTTAAATAGAAATGTTTTACATAATTTGTCACGTGTGTATATACGTGTGTGTGCGTGTATATATATTTAAAATTGTCTGTTTTCCAAATTTCAGTCTGCCACAACTTCTGAGGCTCCAAATTCAGCTGTCTCCAGGGAGGCCAGTACTCAGTCTTCATCAGCAACCACCAGTCAAGGATATGTTTTGCCAGAAGGCAAAATCATGCCAAACACTGTTTTTGTTGGTGGAATTGATGTTAGGGTATTGTATTCATATTTCATTCAAACTTTAAAATGAAATTGTGAAGCCAACTAG
Source organism: Mastomys coucha (assembly GCF_008632895.1). Taxonomy (NCBI): domain Eukaryota; kingdom Metazoa; phylum Chordata; class Mammalia; order Rodentia; family Muridae; genus Mastomys; species Mastomys coucha. Next base: position 65,076,979 of record NW_022196909.1, on the reverse strand, counting down.
TGTTGGGGTGGGACAAGGTGGGAGGAGTGCTTGATTTAACTATTTAAAGTGTTGGTGGGCAAAGGGAGCTGATGTGTAGACCTAAAAGGATATTCTATTGTTTTAAATTTTATGCAGGTTTGGTTTTAAAATACATAGAAACTAAAAGTATACTCAATGAAATGGAATAGTTTGCGAATACTAGAGATTGACTTTCACATAATCAAATATCTTTTTTATTTTGAATGCTTAATTTTTACTCTTGAAATTCAATTCTTTTCTATAGATGGATGAAACCGAAATCAGGAGTTTCTTTGCCAGATATGGCTCAGTAAAAGAAGTGAAGATAATCACTGACCGAACTGGTGTGTCGAAGGGGTATGTAAACATACTTGATATAAGCTACTATCTATAGAACAGAATATGGCCAGAGATGCTTGGATGTCAGACAAGACTAAAATGGGCATGCTAACTAATGAAATAGTTGCTTTTGATAATGTATGGACAAAGGTTTTTTTTTAAAAATCAGTTCTTTTGCTAGTGTTTGTATTTCAATATTTTCTATTTTGCACAAATGAATTATTAGATATTTTCTTGGCACATTCCACACTATCTTAAATTTTAGCTGACTTGCCTTAAATAATAAGCATTTGTTAATGAATGTTAATATTATCACACTCTGACATACTAAGAAAACAGCAGTGGTATTATAGAGAATCTGTTCTCTATGTATCAGTATATTTATCACAATATATTGATCTTTCATTATCACTTTCTATTACATAGGATGTTAGGTCTAAACCATGGTACTATTTAGTTATGATTTTGCATTTCATTCGTTTGTCTAGCTATGGATTTGTCTCATTTTATAATGACGTGGATGTGCAGAAGATAGTAGAAGTAAGTAACAGTCTTTTTTAAAACTCTTCTTTAGCAAGGCTTTAGTGTTGAGTAAGTCCTGGATATTCAGTCTTTCATAAAATACAGAGAAGATAGGATTCTTTACTGTTTATAATCAAAATGTAATTTTTTGTAACTTGTCAGAACCTGCTTGCTTTGGAGGCCTCTAGCTTTATCAACTGGAGACAGAATTAGAAATGGGATTTGATGCATTGTGATACTTGGTTAAAGTAAGGCTCAGCATAGTAGTATTTGCCGAAGTCTTGGAAATGAAAGATTAAATTATGTGTTACTGTTTTTAGTCACAGATAAATTTCCATGGTAAAAAGCTGAAACTGGGCCCTGCAATCAGGAAACAAAATTTATGTGAGTAAAACCAGAAGTTTTCCTTGATGAAACTGCTTAGGTTTTCAGAGAACACAGTGTAACTTTTGTTCTTTTTACTTTTTTAAAGGTACTTATCATGTGCAGCCACGTCCTTTGATTTTTAATCCTCCTCCTCCACCGCAGTTCCAGAGTGTTTGGAGTAGTCCCAATGCTGAGACGTACATGCAGCCTCCAACCATGATGAATCCTATCACTCAGTATGTTCAGGTAAAAACTGCCTGCATTTTTATTCTTATACTTAATACTCTTTTTTTAAGCTCTGAAATTATATGCACAGTTTGGATGTTAAGTGGTATCACACTCCATTCTTTATTGGAATACTCTCATTCTTAGTGCTTTTTATGCTAAGCTGAAATCTGCTTCTCTGTAGTTTATAAGCCTTTAAGTTAGAACCCTGGTAGCTACATTAAGACACATAGAAAAATATGTAGAGAAGAATTTTACTATTACCTTTTTCTTTCTTTCTTTTTTTTGTAAAAATCAGTTTTTAAAATAGAAAATGTTTTTAAGTATTAGAAAGCAGTTTTGTAAGTTCTCTTAGTTGATAGCTTCCCAAAGCCCATCAATTACTCTATGTTGTACTTGCAGTGTTTTCCAAATGCCTCCTCAGGTAAGTCGTTGACATCTGGGTTTATTTTGGTTCTAAATCATACGTTTTCATGCATTTAATTTGTCTGAAGTTGGTTAACACTTAATTTTCATGCTTACTATGCCTATTGAAACATTGGTACGTTTTACTTTATGAATTTGAGAGAAAAAAAAGTAAAAAGTAAAATCTTATTTATATGTGTGGAATATAGACTGTATCTTATCTTTTCTTGCTCTAAGTATGACTTAGAAGAAAATCCCTACTTATTCCTAACTAATACAAGGTGTCCATATGTGACCTGCTTAGTGTTTTCGTTCAATAAATATAAGTATAGGAAACACTGATTTATCTCTTTTTCTAGTTTCAGATTGTAATTCCCTTAACTTTTAGAAGTTAAATACAGAAGAAAATCATAAATACCAGAGGAATATTAGAGATTATCTGCTGGTGTTGCTGTTGATAGTACTGTGCAAACATGTTTTTATAAGGAAATAAGATATATTAATTTAACTCTCCTACTAGAACTGTATTTATAATCAGTGTATGATGACCTCCTTAGGGAGTTATTGGCTTGGAAAAGCAGTCAATAACATTGTCTTTTCTTCCTTCCTGCCTAATATTTCTTCATTTGAGAAGAAATACTTCTTCATAAAGCCAATCATTTATTTAGCATCTATATTTCTATTTATAGCATTGCTTATATATAGGAAAAAAATGTATTTTGTTGTATTTTAAATGATACTCTTATTTTCTCAAATTTATTGTATTATCCTTTTTTTCTGTATACTTTATTCTCAGGCATATCCTCCTTACCCAAGTTCACCAGTTCAGGTCATCACTGGATATCAGCTGCCTGTTTATAATTATCAGGTATTTTTTCATTTATTGAAAAAGATTTTTTCCTCACACATAATACCCTGATTATGGCTGAGAGGTTGTGGTGCACGCCTTTAAGCCCAACACCTGGGAAGCAGAGGCAGGCAGATTTCTGAGTTCAAGGCCAGCCTGGTCTACAGAGTGAGTTCCAGGATAGCCAGTGTTACACAGAGAAACTCTTGTCTCAAAAAAACAAAACAAAATCCTGATTATGGTTTTCCCTTCTTATAGTCCTCCCAACCCCACACTTCCATCCCATTCTCACCTACTCCTTATAAATGGGTTTCTAAGGTATCTTAGTGTTCTATTGCTGTGAAGAGACACAATGGCCACAGCAATTCTTATGAAAGAAATCACTTAATTGGGACTTGCTTATACTCCCACATAAGGGATAATAATAAAAACCAAAACAAAAACTTAATGCATCAGCATTAAACAAAACAAATGGAAGGAAAAAGAGAAGGTACAAAAATTAGAGACTCATTCATTCACAAACTCACGAATCGCATAAAAATACTAAATTGGAAGCCATAATGTCTGTCTATGCAGAGGACCTAGTGCATATCTGTGTATGCTGCGTCTGTCCCTGTAAGTTCGTGTGAGAGGAGGCCATGTTTTCTTGGTGTCCTCCATCCCCTCCGATTCTAAAACTCTTTCTGCCTCTTCTTCCCCAGGGTTCCCTGAGCCCTAGGGGGAGGGATTTGAATTGTCAGATAACTTACGGGAATGGAAAATAATTTGGTATATTAGTATAGTATGTGTTTATATAAAACTGCCACATAGTAACTCTTTAAAATTAAAGGAAAGTAGACGTAATCTATAATTCAGGCATCAATATTATTTTGACAAAGAAAAATTTTGTTCAGACTGTTAACAGAGATTCGATATCTTCTGTTATTATTTCAGCATGCATTCTTTCACTGCTGTTAAATACCCAAAAACTCCAGGTTAATTTTTATAAATTTTTATAGGGTAGGTTGAAATAAAAATATTACCCAGTGCTTAGAACATCCAGTCTGTTTGTTAGTGTTTTAATTGAGCTGGATGCTATGAGATAGTAGTTCCATAAATTTCTTCCAATAGATGTGACTATATTTATAACCTATGGCTATAGCTTTAGTGATAATTTCCAAGAGCCACTGTCTTATTAAATTTTCCTGAATGCCAACTTCTGAGAAAATGTGAGGTTTATATATAGAAGGAAATGAGAAGTACACAGATATCAGAAGCATAAAGGTACTTATCTTTAGTTCTGTTTTATAAGAAATTGAGTCAGCATAAGGTGTACTTTCACATTGTCTTAATGCCTCTTTTGTAAAAATGTGTGATTAAATAATCTTTGTTTCCTTTTCTTAAGATGCCACCGCAGTGGCCTGCTGGAGAGCAGAGGAGTTATGTTATACCTCCGGTAAAATAAATTAGCTGAGCATACTCTTATTAGTCTTACAGTGTTTTCTAATATATTTCTTTGCCATATTGTATATTTTAATTGCATTTTTATAGTACATATTTTACTTGTTACCTCAATTACATACACACATGAGAGGGAAACTGCTCTTTTTTTCCACGTTATTTTTGTACATCCAGGCACAATGGCTGCTTCATGCACAATAAGTTTTTGGTTACTTGTTGGCATGATACATAACCCACAAAAGTAGTTTAATATTAGATTCAGAATTGGCATTTGTTCTTCCTAGAGCCTGCCTGTAATTGTGCTATTGAGAGAAAATGTATAGGAGCAAGACAAAAATTTTACCACTAATACTTTATAAAAGGAGTAAAGGAAGAATACCAACTGTAAAACACTGAAGCTTTTAACTTTCGTGAGATTGGATATTTTAAAAATATATCAAGAAAATTCTCCCATACTCTATTACTTCATATTATACTTTTCTCAGAATCCTGATTCTGATAATGTTGACAAATGACATTTTAAAATAAGACTTACTTTTAGTCTTTCAGTTTAAAACTTTCTGAAATAGCATTTTGAAGAACAGATGACTTAGAATGTATGGTTCTCTTTAATTGTACTTTTTCATCATTTTATATGTATAGGCTTATACAACTGTTAACTACCACTGCAGTGAAGTTGATCCAGGAGCTGATATTTTGCCCAATGAATGTTCAGTTCATGATGCTGCTCCAGCCTCTGGAAATGGCCCACAAAAGGCAAACATCTAATTTTGTTTACTAATTTTTATATTTTTATTTATGTTTATTAGTAATGGTTCTTTGACAAGTAGATCTGTTTGCCCAAGTTTAAAAATAAAAGTCAACCTGCAGAGTTTAGGAAACTCTGCAATTAATGTACAAAATAATGACACTTCAAATTTTGAGATTTTTTGAGTCCTTTGTCCTATCCTCTGTTGTAATATTTTTTCTTAAACATTTTTTAGGTTATTGGTTAGTATGACTTAGCAGAATTCAGTGGCCAGGTTTCTATAATTAGTATGAATTATATTTGCCAGGTATCTTATAAGGTTTTTATTTAGCTAAATAGTAATACATACCATTTGTGGTATTCTACAACATTGTGTTTAAAAATTATTTGGTATTGAACATATTCTCTCAAATTCCAATTCATACGATTTAATGAAGCAGTTGATATGTTGGGAATATCTATAATGGGAAATTTCATTGGGCACACCTCAGTGAAAATACAAAAAGAAAACTACTGAACAGTAAGGTAATTTATCACCTGATTTGATCCACAGTTCCACATTCTTAAAATTTGAAAAATAAGATGGTATAGTGATGTACAACATTAGAGAGGTAAATAAGTTCAAAATCGGCCTTGGCTACATAGCAAATTTGACAAGCCTAGGGTTACATAAGTCTGTTTCCAAAAAACAAACCAACTTCACACATACAAATACATACGTACATACATACATAATGTGTGTATATAAATTAAAGTAGCTTGTACAATTACTGACATTTCATTCTGAATACTTTTTTCTTGAAATATTAAAGCTGATTTCTGTAATAGAAAAAATAAATCTTCAAAGGAAATAACATTTAATAAATTCAGCTTTTTAAATCAGAGTTCTTAGAAATAATACTTAAAAATTGTAAGAGTTCATTATGAATTTCTTAAGAATAAGTGAGATATGCTTAGTATACTTTCAAAAGGTCCATTTGCAGTTAATAAAATTATTGTCTTTAAACTTTCATGTTGCAGAAATCTGTGGACCGAAGCATACAGACAGTGGTCTCTTGTCTGTTTAACCCTGAGAACAGACTGAGAAACTCTCTTGTTACTCAGGATGATTACTTCAAGGTAGGAAAATAGTATATATAGCAAAGGTGTGTGTGTGTGTGTGTGTGTGTGTGTGTGTGTGTGTGAACATTGAAAAATTATTTTTTCCTTTCGTGTACATATTTTTAAACCAATTAATTGAAGTGTTTATTATAACTTCCAAAACCATTATGGTGGTCGAGTTTTACCCAGCAATGTGTTTGATGTGATGTAAATCTTAGAGGAAATAATTTGTCTTTAGGGGGGAAAAAAACTTGAGAAATTAAACGGGTTATAAGCCATTAGGCACATGGCCTAGTGAATAAAGCACTTACTGAGCAAGTGTGAATTTGAACGTATAGTCACATAAAAGTCAGTTGGATTTAGTACCTAAGAATTCCAGTCTACAGAAGGCAAAGACAGGATGCTAAGCAAGCTATGTAGCTAAAACAACACATGTCAGAGATCTCTAGGTACAATGAAAAAAGGTAGAGATCAGAAAGACTCCAGATGTTAACCTCAGGCCTACACATGTAATATAAAGGGTTTGTGACAGTTGGCAGATAAAGAAAAAACTTTTGACCACATGGTACAAAAGATATTTGAAAGCAGAATGTAATTTATAGCTCTTGGACTAAAGAGAACAAAAGAACTGCTTGGTTAACATATTTGAGAATTGTGGAGAAAGAAAAGGAATAAAACTGAAAAGGATGAAAATAGCCAACTAAGAAAAAAATGGAAGTTGATCCAGAGTTGAAAAGGAAGAGAATATGAATATTTGAATTTTTTTTAGCAAAGATTTGGTTTCTAATCTTCCACCCAAGTTGGACAGATGACTTGGCCTGCTCATTGTGGTCATTTTATTCGAAGAGTAGAACTCGGGGACTGCTTTACCATACTGTGCTGCTCTTCCAGCCCCTAAAACTACAAATGTAAAGTCTGGATGAGTAGAACACAAAGTCTCTAAGGTCTCCTTACTTTTGAGTCTGTGAATATGAAAGCTATTAATTGGTTAGTCTAGTGTAAAGGAAATTACATTTAGGGGAATATTTTCTTTAAATAATAGATTAATAACAGGTGTGTAATGGATATCATACAAGTCAATTAAATTATATAATTCAATGGATTTTAGTATATTTACTAAATTATACAACCATAAATCAAATTTAAAATGTCTTGCCATCCCAGAAATCTCCATTTCTAACCGAGATGGGGGGAGGGAGAGATGAGGGGGGAGACGTGTGCACAAAGTATTCAAAATTCAGTTTTTACCTAGTATTAGAAGACTATGATTACATAGTAAAACTCAATTAGCAGCCTTTTTAAGGAAGTGCTAGGGATCTGAATCATGTGCTCATGCTTGCACAGCAGGTACTTTACCAACGAGTCTCTTCTAGCCACATACAAGTCACTCTTTCATAACAACAGAATCTGGTCCCCAGGAAAAGGGCCTGATTAAGCTAGTTGTGTAGAAAAGAAAATTTTATTTTATTAATCCCATTTCTCTTTTTAAGGATTCACCTTCCTGTAACTATTTGCTTGTAAAGAACAGAGTAAAGGAAAATAATGTGTCTATATCAGTTTTCTGTATCTACGAATCTTTAATCCTTGAGTTCAACTGATTATATGAAGATATTTTAAATTGTACTGAACATGGATAGACTTTCTGTTGTTATTCTCCTCAAAGCAGTAAAACTTTTTATATTAGGTAAAATGAGAAAAAATTAAAGTATACAGAAAGATCTTCAATTTATATGCAAACATTTTATATACGAGATTTGGGCAACCCTAAGGTTTTTATATTCATAGGGGAGAGAGTACCTAGAACTAATCCCCTTGAGAAAACATTTTCAATTTTCTTAACCTTTACTTTATATAGAATGAAATATCTTCACAAATTAAAGATGAGCCTTAAATATACAAGATTTAGTTTTTAATCAAAAATAAGGATTTCAGATTAAAATACAATACTGTTTTCAATATGGTTTCTGTCAGATGAAGTTGTTAATAAAAACAATACTAGAGTTTTTTGTTGCTTAAAGTGAGTTTTGCTGTGTCCTTGTTCTCTCTCTCTCTCTCTCTCTCTCTCTCTCTCTCTCTCTCTCTCTCTCTCTCTCTGTGTGTGTGTGTGTGTGTGTGTGTGTGCTGATGGCTATTTTTGTGTGTATGTCTGTACACAGACGCCAGATGAGGATGTTAATAGTTTCTGAGCTGAAACATGGGTGCTGGAAATCCAGCCCACATCCTCTATGAGAATGTGTATTCTTAGTCACCAGAAGGATTCCTTTTTAATTTTATCATTTAATAGAGCCTAACCAGTTGGCACATTTATTGTTGCAGAGTTCTACAAGATGATCTCCTTTTCCTCATTTATTGTATTTAAAGTTAAAACAACGTGTTGGTTATCTCATTTTCTTAGGTCAGTAGTAGTAATGTGGAGTTTTCAATGATTTAAAATGAGTGTTTGTCTTTTCCAGGATAAAAGAGTACATCACTTTAGAAGAAGTCGGGCAGTGCTTAAATCTGATCATCTCTGTTAACTCATCTCAGGAGGTTGTTGGTTTTGAATATTAAAAGAAACTGAAAAGTTTTCACTATTATAGAAATTTTGATAAATCACTCAGACTTTCTATAAGTTACATTAGATTGCCTAGTTTTATGTTAAACCTGTTCATTAGATGTTTATATAGAAACTGGTTCTGTGTTCATCATATAGTTGAAAGAAAAGATAATTGCAAGTAAAAAAAGATAAAAAATAATTGAAAAATAGTTGAAAGGAATAACTTTTAAGATTACCTTAAGGACTTTTAATTGAAATTGGCATTTTAAGAGTTCAAAAGCAAATACTAATTTTCAAGGAAAGGATTTTATAAACCTATTTTGAAAGGTCAGGATTTTGATAGTTTGACTACAAGCATTTCACTTCTTAACAGGTACCTGAACAGTACAGTATTTACAAGATTGTACTTTATGTTTATTATTTGTCTAAACATTTGCCACAAAAGCAGAATTTTTAGAACCTGCATTTTTAATCAGTGGAACTCAATATATAGTTAGCTTTATTGAAGTCTTCCTTATCTAAACCCAGGAAAACAGATTAACAGTCCAATCAGTGGGTCTTAACATTTATACAAAATATTTTACCCTTTATCTAGAATCCACACATATACATATATCCTATTTATTTGGTTGGGATGGTAATTAGGATATCTAAAATTCTGGGTATAATTTTGTTTAAAGAATCCAAGACAAACTAAACTTCACTAGGTGTATAAACTATTCTTAGTGAGTTAATACTCTTTTTTTTTTCTTAAAATGCTAAACTCAATGGCTGTCTTAAAATTGTGCAAAATACTGGTATTAAAGAGTGCTGAAAATTTTTTTATGTCACTTAAAAGTTAATCAGAGTATCTGAAAGAAATTGTTTTTATAAAAACATTCAAAATATTAGTAGTTACAGAGTAAATACATTTTTAGTTTTGTTAGTCTATTGTATTTCCCTTTGTAAAGTAAAATATGTCCAAAACAGTCAAGGTAGACAATTTTGACATTTCTAAACCTCAAACTTTGTTTCATAAATGTATCCCAAAAATGTGCTAAAGTGAATCTGTTTTTAGATTAAATAGACATTAGATCATTGGACATTATGCATCGTGTCAGCAGAGAACCTTTGTACCCACAGTGTTTTGCAATCTTACTCCTATTCTGTCAGGATTGCTCCTTGATATAAAGTAGACAAGTAACAGTTGCAAGCCGTTCAGGAGTGAAGCCTTAGGAATAGAGCACAGAAATAGTACCTTGCTAACTAAAACAATTGGCTGAACATCATCTGACCTGCTAGGGACATGAGTTTTAAAATGCCTTGTTGGTTTATTTTGTATTAGCCCTTTCCCTCAAACATGGATATTCTACTTATTCTAACTTAATGGAACCCAACGGTTCATATCACAACTGTCCCTAATGATCTTTAACTCTTAATTTTATTCTATATCTGAAGTCAAAATTCTTTTATGTCACCAAGTCAGTATACCAGAAAACAAAGAAGTGTCCTGAAATTTGTTCTTTTTACAGTTTTTCCTCTTATTTCAGTGTATTTGTAGTGTATGTCCTTACATGTACCACTCTGTGATTAAATCTCCAACTCACTATAAATGATACCCTAAATTCTGAGGCACAAATGTAATTGTTGCTATATGACTTTAAAGAAAAGTAAGGGAATAAACTTTTGTCTGCTGTTTTGTTGGAGTCAAGTATTGAAGAGAAGGGAGAAAGAAAAGATAAGTACTAAACCTTTCAAAATGGAAGCTTAATTTTAAACTTAAAAGTATGTTCCTATTACGTATTGTCTTTACATATATGAATAAAATCTTTTTTCAAAAGCATCACTGACTTAGTGTCATGTCTCTAGAAATGATAGTAAACTTTGGTGAACAATATGTGACCATGTGTAAGTCTTTGTGATTGAAATTGTAAATGTGTTGCATTTGCTAACCAGGGCATTAATTTATAAAAACCATTTTGAGACATTCTACAATAATTATGTATGTGTACATATTTATAATACATATATTTTAGTATATTGTTACTAAATTAGTTACTCTATTGTGAAGAGGCACTGTTACAAAGGCAGCTTTTTTAAGTTTTATTGCATTATAATGAGAAAAGTTACATGATTTCAATTTATCTGAATTTGTTAACATTTAAAAACGTTTTAAGTAAATAGAGTTAAATCACATTCTTGTTTCCCTTCAGTACCTACAATATCTTTTGTTGTCATATTCTTTAAAAATCATAAATTATAACAATAAAAATGAGTATTATAAAAGTTGTTTGATATAAAACAATTTAACAGTCTTATGTAGATGCTTGTCTATAGCAATACTGAAAATACATATGTATTTCTCAATATAAATTTTAAATAACTCCAAACATATTAACTGTATATTTCAAAATAACACATCACTACTAGTACTTTCTTAAATGAACATAAATACATAAAGTCTTTTTGTTTGTTTCATATTTAGTAGACCTTAAAATCTTGGCTCTTAGACATTGGATTTCATTGTCATAAGGCTGTACTTCAATGACCCTCAAATCACCAAAGGATTTTACCTCCATTGTAGCTAAGCTGAGAGTTGACAGTTCTACTGTGCCAAGGAATGAATTGTAGGCACGATTTTTGGATGCAGGCTTCCTGCTATGGTCAAAACTATTTGACTTGAGTGAGTGACTTTATTCTCAGCCCACAGAGAACAGGTTACATTTAAGAAATGGTGTGTGTATTAAGATAGTCTATCCATAAAGCCATTCACCAACTGTTTCAGTGAACAATGGTTTTGCTTAGAGGGTGGTGAGACATTAGGTGAGGGTAAGAATCTGGTTCATTGGCTGTGCTAATTTGGAAAAACATTCATAGAGAAAGAGTAACTTATAAAGTCCTCTACCAAGGCAACTCTTAATAAGAGAAAGCATTTCATTGGCCTTGCCTAGCTTTTTAGAGGCTTAAGTCCATTATTGTGGCAGAAAGCATGGTGTCATGCAGGCAGGCACAGTGCTGGAGAAGTAGCTTTGAGGTTTCAAAAGCCCACACCCAGTGATAGATACTTATACATAATCCTGCTCGACTATTACATCAACTAGTGACTAGACTTTCAAATATATATGTCTATGGAGTCCATTCTTAGGCAGTTATTGTACACATACCCTTTTTATGAGAAAAATACTGTATGGAGCTGAGTTTTTTTTGCAGCATGAACAGTAGTGTCTGTCGGGAATGCTAGAGTACACAACAGACTTTAGTCGCTTTAGACAAAGTCCTCATTTTAGATGCTAAAAATGTTTTGTGCCCATATTGATATCTTTGACCTTTTTGTCTGTTTGCAGATACCCTATAGATTCATGTTGCTTTTTGCTTCAAATAAGAGTGCTTTGATCAATCACTTACATAATTTAGTTTTCACATATAGGTATTATAGAAGATTATTCTCCAAGCCAAATGATCACCATCTTTGAAAGTTTGGTGAGACAAAAGATCATAACATCTGGGCATGTTAACTATTGACATTCCATCATAGAAGAAAGGGATTGGGAAGGCCACAAGACCCTCACTTGAGTATCCAGCCAATCCCTCCCAACTTGTGTGCAATTCTACCTTAATTACATGCAGCCCCTAGATGTCTAGGAGGCGCTATAGTGTAACATAAGGACTAATGAAGGGGTCTCTACATATGGAACAATTGGAAAGTCATCGCCTTTGCTGGGTGCAGCACTTCCAGGGTAGTTGCAGTAGGGCCATATCCATGTTCCTGTCAATGACCCTTCACTGGTTATGGCTTTGTAAATAATAAACTCATTGCTTTCCCAGGTGAAAAAAAAATGTGCTTCCAAGGTATTTTCCCCTAGTATCTGCAATGAAATATATACTTACTACTCTGGAATCTTGTAAAAGATTTTGTAAAAGATATGTCAGGAAGAGAAGTATTTGGTACTATCTCTATTTCTAGTCCTAGTACTTTTGAGTTCTGTAAAGGAAGCCATAGGTGCAGGACTTCTTGCAGATACAGGTACAATTTAATAGTTAAGTCCTGAGTAGTTGACAAATAGAAAAATAAGATACCAAAGCTATACAGGATACCAAGGTGTGGTTTTGAGAGTCATCAAAGATTAAAATGAATGTATAATTGCTGAAATTAGAATTTACTTTATGCATTTTTATAAGTATATATGCATGCCTATGTATGCATGTACATGTATGTATACAAACTACAGCCACCAGTTCAATAACCAATGGCTGTTTCTGGTGCAAAAAACATAACCCATTGGCTTAAGACCTGTGCCCACTTGTTGGTAACCCAAATAATTATGGTGTAGTCAGGTCTCCCATAGAAACCCAAAACTTGCACCTATTCTCAGCCTTACTGCAGGGAAGAGAAAGTAGTTACCTGACCTGGAAGTTTAACTTCTGGGTACATGGTTTATGTCCTCTTTTCTGTTAGTGACTTACATAATCTGAAGACCCCAAAACCTTATCTCTTCTGACAAGCTGCTTTGGAAGCTGTTTTAAGGTAACATGCTTTTTTCCCCACCAACAAACACTGGGAGGATTAAAAGTGGCAACCAGAAAATCTACCAGGTAACTTCAGTGAGGACAGGATGAGGCATTGGCTGAGTTTCTATGTCTTTGTGACACATTGGGTATTTACCCCTATTGACGCAGATGCCCCCCCCAAACCTGTGATCTACTGGCCTTTGTCAAGTAATTGGCCCAGACATAAGAAAGTTCCAGAAATTATAAGGAATTTGAAGGGATAAGCAAGTCTCAACTTCTGGAAATTGCTCAGAAAGCTTAGAACAGCTGAGATTCAGCTGAAGACAGATAGATGGAAGGAAATTCTCCCATGTGATTTCTGCCCTTAGGGAAACGAGAGAAATGAGGCAAATTGACCATGAAATGGGGACCAGGGACTTACCAGCATTGATGGGTTCCTGAAGGCAAATCTCTTGGAATTTAGACCAAAAAAATGCTACAAAGCACCTTCTCCAACATTGTACAGATGGCCTCATAGCTATGACACCTAAGGAGGAATGTGAACAGATAACAAGTCTCTTTAGAGGCCCACCAAGCCGTGGTCTACAGTCTCAGCCAAGAAAGCTCAGCTGTGTGTTCCTTAGGTCACATATCTAGACTACAACCTAGAGGAAGGAAAGCAGAAACTTTTCCACAACCATGTTTTAGGCACCCTTCACATCTCCACCCCTACATCAAAAGAAAAATGTGTGGAATTTTCTGGGGGTGGTTGGATACTGCCCTGAGTTGGGCCAAGCACCTCTATGCCAGCATCAATGGTATGCAGCCTTTGGAATGGACTGAAACTGAGCAGAAGAACCTTGTAGCCATGAGAAAGGCCCTGGTGTCTGCCCCTGCCCTGGCCCTCCCAGACCTTACTGAGCCATTTCCATTGTATGTGGATGAGGCCAGAAGCATCACCCAGGGGGGTCTTCATGCAAACCCACAGGACCCTGGAAAAGACCAGTAGCTCATATGTGGAAGAGATTTGATCCATTTCCCATAGCTGCCACTGCCCTGCTGATAAAAGAAGCTGACAAATTAACTTTAGGGCACAAACTATTCCAGACAGCCCCACACTCTGTTGAGGCCCCCTTGAGAAGGCCACCCGGAAGACACATGTCTAATGCCTGGGTGACCTGATTACAAGCCCAGCTTCCACATCAACCCTGCACTTAAAAGACATTAGCCCCACCTGTATCCTGCCAGATGATGACCCTGTGTGACCCCTGCATTACTGCCTTGAGATGACTGACCCGATACAGTCTGTCAAGCCTGATCTGACTGAAGTCCTGTTGGTGACCCCAGACAAGATACTGTTCACAAATGGGAGCAGATTTGCCCAGAATGAGATCAGGTATGTGAGAACAGCAGTGGTGACCCAAGGTAGGACTATCTGGGCACAATCTTTAAGCAGAGTAACTTAAGGTCGACAAGCTGAACTTTTAGCTTTGATTCAAGCACTCCGTTGGGGGAGGAAACATGGCTATTATATACATTGATAACTGATATGTTTTCTTCATGGCCAATGTCAAAGAAAGGAAACATAGATCAGATAATTGGTGTATGAGTCTGTTTACTTTCTCCCCATGGCTGACCACCTTACTGTCAGCATTAATTAGCCTGGCCATTGATTCTATCTTGATCAGGCTAATGGTGGGACCCTGCATCCTCAACGTCATGTATAATTAAGCTACTAGTCCCTAGGACCAACTGTGCCCCCTAGAAAAGGACATATCAACAATTTAACTCATGCCCATGGAACCAGTGGGGAAAGTGACAGGGTTAGACAATGCAGAAGCTCCCCCATCTTGTATCCTTGCTGAGGCCTCAGGTTGAACTAGAATTTGATCTCCTTGATGGAGAATCTCATGAAAAATTACCCAACTGTATTCTAGGAAACTGAGGGCAGGATATTTATTCCAGCTAGCTTAGCTTAGCTTCTGTTAAATTCTCTGCTTGTGTAAATTTCCCCCTTGGGCTAACTTCTTAGCTTAGCATCTGTTAAACTGCTTGTTGTATAACCACCCTACACCCCATCCTCACAGCAGCTGCAGAGCAGGATATCTGAATGTGTGGGGTTTTTTGTTTGTTTTGTTTTGTTTTTTTCTTTAAAAGCCTTTAACTCTAAAGTCTTAGGCTACACTTTTCCAAATACCTGAGTGTAATCCTAGCTACTGAAATAAAGTCTTTCAATTGGCTATAAATTAGAGCATGAGTGGTCATCTTTGGTAGACTCACTGTTACCTAGGTTATTTGGTTATCTCTGACCAAACTGAATATGTTTCAATATGAAAATCCTAAACTACACTACATACATCTTGAAATTTTGCCTTAAACCTGCTTTATGGTATTTGAAAAATAGTTGTTAAGGATTATCAACATTTTCAACACAAAACCAAGTCTTCAGGACTAAAAATTGGACAAGTCCTTTGTAATCGTTCATTCAGTATTAAGTACCTTTACTGCCTGAAGATTATTGAGTTCCAAAAATAAGTACTCTGCCACGGATCCCTGTAGTTCGAAAGCCCCACATTCTCAAATTTTCTTGGTTGCTTTTAAAGGTAAGCTAAAAATGGGATGCCACATTGCTTAATGGCTGTGCCTTCTTTTATTGCTGCTGCTTTGAATGTAATAAGGAACGACATCAATGAGACTACTGTGCCAGTCTGCTTTCACAAAGATGCCAATAGGGAGGAACCACCAGGGAGAAAAAGCAGCGGTATTTCCCATTGACCAAGTCTTGTAAGTAGGACCAGCTGTTGAGGATTATCATCTGGAATTCTGAAAATGTTTCTTTCAGATGAGGCTTCCTCTGATCCATATTTGGGAAACTGTAATCTAGCCTTTCCCAGCATTATGTGTAATGTGTCAGTCTGTGTGTAACTTGTTCTCCTGAGCAATTCCTCACCTCCCATCAAAGGCCTGAGTTTCCATCTGTAGACAGTACATCTGGTGGTATAAAATAATACACTTAAAAAGTTAAAACTATAAACATGTGTTTTTGAATGCTCATGCAAAATATCCAATCTGCATAGCAAAGAAATGATAGGTAATTCTGCATTGCATTTAGAGTTAAAAAACATCTGTCCAATATGGGTGTAGCTGTAGGCCAATCCCACAAAAATGCAAAATATTGTCTCCTGATAACAGAAGTTGAAAGCACCATTGTACAATTAAGCTCTGTGGTAGCATATTTTACTTTTAACTGGTCTGAAAGAAACTTTTCTAGGTGAGTCTCTAGCCTGTCTTCCCCAGGCAAGGCTTTTATCTTAAATGTCCATCGATTAAGGCAATGTGCCAGGAATGTGCCTCCCTTAACCATCTAAAACCCCCAGGCACTACTTCACTAGGTCTTTAGCCGTGGAACAAATGCACAAATAACTGGGATATTCAGGTCATGAAAACTGTTTATAAATTTAAGCAATAGAAGCAATTCAGGAAGTAGAAGTTTTATAATCCTTAATTGGTTCCTTTTTACAGAAAACAAAATTACCAAAACTACATTAAGAGTATAATCACATATATTGCCTTTCCCCAGAATAAAGTGGAGAGAGAACACACTCTTTTAGTTCAGTCTTGAGTGAAATATTTATTGTAGAAGAAAGCAGAGCTGACAGTCAATCTGCACTGATAAGAGCCGGCCTAGCTGTTTATGATGGTTCTGTCCCCTCTGCCCTTGTATAATTTGTTTAGAAAAATTGGCATTACCCCTTTCCACAATAAATCACATTGGACATTAAGGAGAGCGGCAACTGAAAATAAGGAGGCCATTTTCTGTTTCTACCAACACTAGTTAGGGCCACGTTGCTGTGAGCAAAACCTACACAATACACCTGCCTTATAATGTTTAACTCTGTTCTTTTATCAAATTGGATGTGGCTTGCTGCTTATCACTCTGCTTGTTGTGTGTCTGTTTTGAGCAAAATGAAAATCCATCTATCGGTTATATCCCTAGTTAGGTCAGAGCAGTATTTGGCAGTCAAGTCAGGGATAGCAACTCAACAGGAAAGTTGGAACCGTCCTCAGAACTGCCTTGTCTGCTTTGCAGAGATGCACCGTCCTGAGCTCTGGAAGGCAGGCAGGCAGGCCGGCCTACAGATCTGCAATGTGACTCAGGTAATTGAACCATGCAGCATGCAGCTCCAGCTCTGGATCAAGCTCAGTTGTATTGTGCTGTCCTTACCTGGCTGTCTCCTGACAAGACAAGATAAAGGGTGCAGGGATGAACCACACGCAAACAGCATCTGCTTTATTGCGTAGGAGCAACCGCTTACATAGTGGAAGGCTATTGACTGTGATGGGTTAGCACATCGTCTCAAGCTGGACAGCGGACACTCATGCACACTACATGCAGACACTCATGCGCACTACGTGGAAGAAGCACATCGGCTTTATTGCGTAGGAGCAACAGCTTACATAGTGGAAGGCTATTGACTGTGATGGGTTAGCAACATTATCTCAAGCCGGACAGCGGACACTCATGCGCACTACGTGGAAGAAGCACTTTGCACAGGAGGTGTAGAGAGTGCGTAGAGGCTACTGGCTACTCAGGATGCTTCACAGTTGTGTGTTCTGACTTCTGGGAATATTCAGGAACATGGTCGGCCTTGCTTTTTATTTAGAAGTACACTGTTCCAGGGAGACTGGCCACCAGGTCATGCCTACATTTTCTTCTGCAATATTGCCATGTTAGGCTCACCCTAGATTTAAGATAGCTGGACTTACGAAAACCCTTGTCACATCCATTGAGTCTCAGGGAATTTTGTTGGTTTAATTCTTCCCCTGCCAAGCTTGTTCGGGACTGCCGCGCTTGTCCATAGACAAATGTGACTCATGAGCAGGCTGATAAATGGATTGAATGCGATCTGAAAATCAAAACTATGTCAAGAAATAAATGATAAACTAAGGTGACTAATGACACCTACTTAAAAAATTTTAAGTTTTATTACTTATGGCTTTTGAAAGATATGGCATAATATTGCTGTTCCTCCTGTTTTTGAATTAACCAGTGTTTCTTCTATCCTTCATAATCAAAGTAGTATCAAATAAATTAAAGACCTAGAGAGTCCTGGAAATGTATCTGTGATATTTTTATGTATGTGTTGTATTTTTAAATTTTACTCATAATTCACATAAATGTGTATAAAAATATACTTGTAAAGAATAATAAGCTAAACTGTCCAAGGTCACATAAGAACTAGCCTATAATTAGAAATTCTTGAGTATAATGTCCTTGCTCCCCATCTTCCCCATCAAAAGGCAGCTTCTCAAGGGCCTAGAGAGATGCTTCACTGGCTAAGAACACTGGCTGCTCTTGCAGAGGACTGAGGTCTGCTTTCTAGCACCCTCAAGGCTGCTGACAGCCATCTAAAATTTAAGTTCCAGGGAATCCAAGGCCCTCTTCTGGCCTCTGAGCACTGTGCACACAATGTGCATACAAAATACCCATAAACACAAAAATACTGAACAATAAGAAAACCCAAAGTGCATAATTTTTGCACTTTAAAGAACATATTCTGACGCTGTCTTTTTGGTTTGTAATCTTGAATTCACTGATACTGTTTGGAAAAACAGGTATTTTCCCCTTTTTAGTATAGTAGTTTACTAGTTGTGATTCATCCTTTCTCAGCACAATGGGCTTTCTTGTTTTTAATTTAAAATGTTTGATTACTCTAGATTGCTTTTCGGTTGCAGCTATGGATTTTAAGAATATTTGCTTAGTGTAGTGAGTGGCAATTACTCATTGTCTGTGTGCATGTTTCGGTGCATGTGTGCCATGCTATGCATGTGGGCATTTTCAGAAACATCTTTTGAGTCTTTTGCTCAGTTTTTGATTAAGTTTTTTTTTATATATATGTTCCAGATATTAGATCCTTACAGATATGATTGGGAACATTTTCTCCTATTTTGAGAGTTGTCTCTCTTTTGTGATGATTTATATGTACACACATCTATTAAGTATAATAAACATTGATTTGGGGGGATGTACATGTGTGCTGGCACACTCTCCCACATGGGTGTGCAAGCTAGGGGTTGACAGGATCACTGTCTAACGACAGTCTCTCCTGGAGCTTGCCACTTGGGCTGGACTAGCTAGACAGTGAGTTCCTGAGATCTGCCTCTCTGACTCTGCTTCCATCCCTAGCAGCCCTGAGTACCAACATACGCTCCCATGCTTGCCTTCGCCTGGTCTAGGGGTATGTACTCACATCCTCGTGTCCACACAGCAAGAACTATTTCCCCACTAGGCTATTTCCTTGGCTCACATTTATTACTTTTATCTGATGCACAGTCCTCACAGCTTTAGCTCAGCCTGCTCCTGAGCTCTGACAAAGCCTGCCTTATGGGCAACGACCTGACCTTTCTTCTGGCCAAGGCACATTCTGAGATGGTTCCACCTCTTGAATTTCCCTCTTGACTTCTCTCAGACTGGATTGTCTTGTATAAGCATGAGCTTTCTTATACATCTCTATCACATGTGGTCATACATTGTTGCCCAAATACTGAGAATCTTTTTCTTATAAATGTTTTCATCTGCCTTTAGGTCATGCATATAATGTGTAAAGTTATGACCCATAATGTACTTGTAATGAACCTCTGCGTTATTCTCCTTACTTTCAGAATTGTAACCATGGCTCCATAGGCACTGTAAGGAATAGAGAAATCTTCACCTATGACTTTCTTCAGCCCCATAGCCTTCATTGCTAGTTAGTTGTCTGATATCAATGGCAAGGCCTGCCCCTGTTTGGCCATCAATGCTTTTCACATTCTGTACGTCTCCAGTTACCAGCACTTGGCTTCACAGATCTCCCCTCTGCTGTACCTACTGTGAAAGAGAGAGCCAGCAATAACAGGTTGAGGCATGGTTTGTCTGACTTTTAGACCATAGTTTAGCAGTTCATGTGCACACACTGCACTAACTTACTTATACAGGTATAAACAATTTATTAGTTACTGACCTCCTATAATTTGGGTGTATTCTACTTATTTTTGGTCTGGATCACCATAGTTGTTGGTTTTATCCTCAGCATCATGGAAATCGCACTAAAGTAGTCCATCAAGTAGGCGTTATTCTTGACAACTCTACTGGGCCTTGCTTTTGTACTTGACCCCTTGCAGATTCGCATCACGGGGTCCAGCATACGTTTCCATTTCACACGTAGGAATTTACATGCTTAGGTTCTATTGCACATCATTTCTTAACTTCCAAAAGACATTTACAAATTGCTTTCTGGAAATATCTCGTCTTCTGGCTACTACATGAAGTAGCACAAAGAACACTTGAAGGCACCTATAAAATCATGGACCTGAGCCAGATGGCTCAATGGGAAAGGCCACTATGTGCCACTAAGCCTAGTTCCACAGAGTCACCTGCATGTTCTGTGACCATATGCACACCGAGGCAGGTACACCCAGGCCTGCACACTGTGGCAAACTGATAATAAAGGAATCCATACCTAAAGTTCTTCAAGTGGAGGGCCAACCTCCAGGGAGCTTAACCCAGAGACTCAGGTGAGAGCCACCATTTTCTCTCCAGTGAGTTTCTAAGACAGGAATAGCCAGCCGGGAGGCACAGGCTCCACGAGTCTCAAGGGACTTGCAGGGCAGCAGGGACAGGACAAGCTCTAGTCAGAGACACTAAGGACATCTAACACCAAAAATCAAG
>NW_022196909.1:65053824-65054587 GCF_008632895.1 Mastomys coucha | reverse complement strand
GAACCTCTATGCTCCAAATACAAGGGCATCTACATTCATAAAAGAAACTATACTAAAGCTCAAAGCACCCATTACACATCACACAATAGTAGTGGGAGATTTCAACACCCCACTCTCTGCAATGGACAGATCATGGAAACAGAAACTAAACAAGGAAACAGTGAGACTAACAGAGGTTATGAAACAGATGGATTTAACAGATATCTATAGAACTTTTAATCCTAAAACAAAAGGATATACCTTCTTCTCAGCACCTCATGGTACCTTCTACAAAATTGACCATATAATTGGTCACAAATCAGGCCTCAACAGATACAAGAAGATTGAAATAATTCCTTGTATCCTATCAGATCACCATGAACTAAGGCTGCTCCTCAGTAACAACATAAACAATAGAAAGCCCACATACACGTGGAAGCTTAAAAACACTCCACTCAATGATAATCTGGTCAAGGAAGGAATAAAGAAAGAAGTTGAAGACTTTCTAGAATTTAATGAAAATGAAGCCACAACATACCCAAACTTATGAAAACAGGACACAATGAAAGCAGTCCTAAGAGGAAAACTCATAGCTCTAAGTGCCTCCAAAAAGAAACTGGAGAGAGGACATACACCAGCAATTTGACAGCACATCTGAAAGCTCTAGAACAAAAAGACGCAAATACACCCAAGAGGAGTCGAAGGCAGGAAATAAGCTAACTCAGGGCTGAAATCAACCAAATAGAAACAAAAAGAACTATACAAAGAATCAACCAAACCAGGA
>NW_022196909.1:65033989-65052354 GCF_008632895.1 Mastomys coucha | reverse complement strand
TCCCCATCAAAATTCCAACTCAATTCTTCACAGACTTAGAAAGAGCAATTTGCAGATTCATCTGGAGCTTAGGGGCTTTTATATAAAGATTGTTTTAAAGAGGGAGGAGTTTGTACTGGCTGACATGGAGAACTCACCATATGTACTAAGCGAGAAGGCACGTGTTATTATAGCATGGATAGTGCAATGCTGCTTACATAAAATGAATATTCATATGCATATCTATCAACAGAGAGAAGCCTGAAGGGATGTTCGACAAATATCATCGAACATAGGCTGCAAGTCTTACAATGGTTTTTCTTCTTTATGTTCCATGTATTCTTCTGAGGACTTAAAAGCATCTAGCCCTGTGAGTCTTTCAAACTGAGTATGACTCTGGCCATGTCCCATCTACTTCTCTCTATTATCTTCCTTCCGACTCTGTCTCCTGTCTGTTGTCTGTCTTCAAGAAAGGGCTTTGCTTTTTCTCTATTCAACAGTACTTGAAATACAGCATGGAGAAAGGACTGCAGAGCTGTCTTCAAGAATCTTTTACTTTTAGAAGTATGAAACCCTTGTAAAGTGTCAGTAAGGGTTACTTGTAGGCATAACTTTTTTCCAACCTACTTTAATAAGGGTTCAACCTCTCCACTAGCCCACCACCGACCATTGGTAGTGGAAGAGAAAGGTTATTAGTACATGGGGGAAATAGACCTGCTTAGAAATAGTTCTTTAGGGGCTAATCCAATCTTCATTGTCAGGATATCAGCAGTTCAGTCCCATAGCAAATGCAAAATAGGAACCAGCAGCTGCAGACCAGTCCTCTCAGCAGGCAGACACCATGCACAAACCAGCAGCTGCAGTTCAATCCTAAAGAAACCATGAGGCTTGCCAACTGGCTCGAGACAGTGGAAGTATGAAGAAGCCACAGGAACCTCACAAGAAGTTCTTTGGTAAGTTTTTCTGGTGTCACCAGACCCTGAGCTCAGCCACACAATGTAAGGTGAACCAATACATGTGTGTCATTAGTAAAGAGTAGGGAGGTGGAGCAAAGCAAACCAATGCTCCTTCTCCCGTTATCTATGGGGTCTTCTTTGTATTCCCTCATCATGTGTCCTTTCACATGTCTGCTGTAGCAAAACATCCTTTCACCTGTGTGCCCCAGCAAAACATCCTTTGATATAACTGACTTTCTAAACAAAACAGAAGCTTCTACGTTAGGTACTGACCCAGAACAGCACTCAAAGCCATAAACAGATATTATCAACCTAAATCCAGTGAGTGACATGCTTAACTACTGTATCTTATATATATGTTTTTCTGGGTCAGGACATAAAAGAGTTACAAAGAAGGGATGGAAGTTTATTTTAATATTAAGGTGATGGGTTCAGGGTAGGTTATGAAAGCTGGTTATCTGGGAAGTCCAAGGCACAGTAAGGTTGGTTGTATCATTTTTTTTACAGACAGATTAAATTTAAGCAAGCTAAGTACACAATGTTAGGTTCACGGTTTTGAGTGGTGCCAAAGCATACTTTTAACTTGGTTTCAAGATTAAGCAAATGTTCAGTTTCTGAAGGAGTGGTATTTCCAGGAAAAAAATCATCCCTGCTATATATATTTTAAAAATTATTAAATAATTTATACTATGACAAGGTAACTGCCTTTGCTGTTAAGATCATCGCTGTAGTGTAACCTGTCACATTGGCTTCTTCTAGAGTTGTATGATAAAGCACCCTCCCATACCCCATTCTCTCTTTAATTCTGGGCAGTTACTCTTACAAACATTTGACATTTACTATGATGGACACTGTTCTAGGTGCTACAGAAATGTCAGTGCACATAGCAGACAAAAAAAAAAAAAAAAAAAAAGCCTGGCCTCCTGAAGCTGGTATTCTCCTCAGGGAGAAAGACAATAAGCAGAATTAAAAGTAAAATGTATACTTGTACATCAGACAATGAAGTCCAAGCTGGAGGGTGAGGACTGCCAAGGCGACAGTAAGATGGCTTACCATTTGTTCCTTGTATTTGGAGATAGCATCTCACGTAGGCTGGCCTCAAACTCATGTAACCTAGGATTTCATTGAACTCCTTATCCTCTGGCCACCTCTGGAGTGTTGGGATTCTGGTCTGAGCCTTCCGCCAGGCAGGGGATTCCATTTTAAGTAGGATACCCAGAACAATCCTAACAGGAATATCAGGAATTCATAATCAGGCACTAACTTGATCAGGAAGGAACTCTGTTGATCTTGAGGAAAGAGCACTCCAGGTGGGTACAGCCAGTGCACAGGCTCTGATGAGACTGTACGTTGTGGTTTTGGGATGGGAGTTCTGCAGGGAACAGAGGATTCTGGGATAGAGTGAGAGATGGAGGAGATTCACTTCCAAACGCTGATGGAGATGGCCGCATGAATCTGAGGAGAGGTAATTAGACACGTGGCAGGATTTGGAATAGAATAAACAGGATAAAGCTTTTAGCCTAGGCATTTATGCATAAATAATTCAATCTCAATTGTTACTTTGGAAACTAGGGTGCAGGTGGAAAAGCCCTCTATTACAGTCCATGTGCTAGGGCTGAAAAGGAGGAAGAAAGAGAGGGTGGGAGGGAGGAGGGAGGCAGGCAGGCAGGCAGGTAGGGACGGAGGGAAGGAGGAAAAAAAAAGAAGCATTGGCAGATGAGGACATGGGTAATGGTAGGGGGCCCATGATAGAGTGGACAGTGTGCACACACATGATTATATGCATGTGGTATTCACATGTGGTCACATGTTAGTGTGCACTCACTTATGTACATACATGCAGTTTCCAAGCACTGCCATTAATCATAACTCTTCTCTTTCATATAGTCACGCACACATGCAATTTCTGAGCCAGGCAACTTATTTGTATATACATGCATGTTAACACACATGCAGGTTCTGAACATGGTCATGTTGTCACATATGTACATGTTCACACACATGAAATTTTTTAGTACAGTCACAACACTGTGAGCATGTTGGCCTTTACTCTCAATGAGTTCATAACCACTGCAGCATTGTAGTATAAAGCAGTGACATAGTGTGACTCACATAAAGAGCCACTTTGAGTCGGACTGTCAGCACCAGGTAGCTGTAGCCCTTAGCAGTGGTTCCTAATCATTTTTACCTGCCGCCCACCAGCCTTGCAGCCTCCGAAATTTGAACCACGGCTTGTTGTCTACCCTGTTCTAGCATATTTTTAGACAGAAGAGTCATGGCTTCTTCTGCCAGAAAACCCTAAGGTTCCTTTGCTAGGGGAAGGAAGACAGGCAGGGCAAACACTACCCCTGTGCAGAAAAGAAAACTTAGAACTTTGGAAGTCTTAAATTGTGGTCAGTATCAGAAATGCATCAGCTATTTTAATGCATACTATTTTAATGTCAGGGGTCACAAAATCCCTCCCCCAAAATAGATAGTATCTATTAGATTGGAGCAATATAAGAGATGGGAAGATGGCTCTATTGTAAGTGCCTGCTGCCCAAGCATGGGACTGGGCAGCACCTACATAAAGCCAGCTACATAGTGGTCTAAAATCCCAGCAATGGGGAGGCAGAGATGGGAAGATCCTTGGGTCTAGTTATCCAACTGGAATGGCCAAAAGGTGGCCTGTGGAATCAATTAGAGAGCCTGTTTAAAAAAACTATGGTGGAGAACAATTAATTAGTTAAGAAACTTGACATCAACTTCTGGCCTACCCGCACATACACACAGAGGTGTGTGTGTGTGTGTGTGTGTGTGTGTGTATAGAATGAAAACTGTCTTGGGTTACATTCTTCAGACTTCTATGACAGGATGTTATATGACACTATTTCTGATGAGTTGTGAACAAATTTCTACTCACCTCACCGAAGTCCACCTTGGTGAACTGAATTATTTGAGGAACAGCAGTGACTCGAAGACAGCTGTATCACTAAAGCGGTATCACTCTAGCATGGCTGACACCTCAGGAAAGCTGGGAACCTGGAGAGGTACTGCACAGCCTGTGGGTAGCGCACCAGGTCGGAAAGTGTCCTTTCAAGGTAACTTGGCTAGTCTGACTCTCTTACAGCAGCTCCACTTGTCTGAGAATACCTTACAACAGTCTTAACTGTTTATAGATGTGTAGGGAGCAAGTGAATGGTCAGTTTCAGGGACGGAGCGAGTGAATGGTCAGTTTCAGGGACGGAGCAAGTGAATGGTCAGTTTCAGGGATGGAGCAAGTGAATGGTCAGTTTCAGGGACTTCCTGAAGCTCCTTTCCTTTCTTCCTGTAGAATGGAATGTGTCACCTCTCCTTGGACTTTGTTGTTTCGCACATATATAAATTCACACACACACACACACACACACACATTTAACATCCTGCTTCTTAGTGAGCATCCTTCAAAACAACACAGAGGCATATAATGGTAACAATAGCTAACACTGTGCTAAAGCTGTACACGAGCATCTCAAGAGATCCATTAGGTCTGCTGCTTGGGAAAGAAACTGAAACTTATCCTTTAGAGCACAACTCCCTCCCGTGTGTGTGGTTATCCTCCAGTTGTAACTACTGTAACTGTTCTCTCTCTCTCTCTCTCTCTCTCTCTCTTTCTCTCTCTCTCAGTACTTCAAGGTTTTTTTCTCCTTCTTTTCTGAATTTTTTGAATTTTTCTACAATGAAAATAGGAAAAATGGAAAAAAAATTCTTAATGCTTGCTGTTAAAAGGATGCCCACGGCGATGTGCACACTCTACAGTTCCACAGCACCTCTGCTGGCTCTTTGTAAATGCTTCCAGGATAGGGACTCATTTCATTCATCAGTGTCTGCCCAGCATGTGGAATCTGCCACAAAGAAAGTGTTGAACAGGCTTTGTGAACTGAATCCCAGCTTCCTGCCGTCTCTTCAGCAGACACCAGAGGCTTTAGAATGGACCTGAGCATGGGTTCCATTGAAGGACTTTCAGCTCTTGCCTGGCTGGGCTCACTGTGGCTCGCAAGCACAGGGTTCCTGGTAAGTAAAGTTCAGTACAGCCTGAATGGTCCACCAGATGGCTGGTGCCTGGTCTTGGATCATAGTTCTGCACTCCACAACGGGGAGAGGGGGAACTCAAAGAAGAATTTCAGAGAAAGGTCACTGAAACACCAACTTTGATAGTACTATAATCTAGGTTTGAGGGGCTTTTAAGGCTTTTATTTCTATTTAATGTGTAGGAGTATATACCGTCATGTACCTGCAGAAGGTAGAGGAGGGTGCTGGATCTCCTAGAACTGGAGTTACTCGTGGTCATGAACTGCTCAGTGTAGGTGCTGGGAATTCAACTCAGGTCCCCGGCAAGAGCAGTAAGTAAGTGCTCTTAACTGATGACGCCACCCTCCAGCCCCTAGCTTTGGGCTTTAATGATAACAGTTAGGACCAGTGGGAAAGTTGTATAATTTATCCTTCTCTTCTCTTTTCCTCTGGCCCCCAGAGCTGCACTCCACCACTGAGCTCTGTCCCCAGCCCTTGCTTTTTACTTGCCCAGATGAACCTTGGACTCACTCTGTACACCAGGCCTTCAATTTAGCATTCCCCTGTCTCAGACTGCAGGTGTCCTGGATTCTAGCCTGTGCCACCACAGCCTTTCAGTCAATATGCAGATGTGCATTTGCCCAATGCATTCACTAGCCCAGTGGTTCAAACTCCTGGGAAAGCACCCACTTTCTTCCCTCCATCATCTTCTTAGCTCCTTAATCATTGTATAAAAATAGTTAACAAAAGCTGTCCTTAAGCCATCAATATAAAAATAATGACTTTAAAAACATTTACATTTGTAATTTTTACTAATGACTGCTTAAATCAAGTTCTGTCCAAGAGAAGAAAATTTATCACCTTTAGTTTTAGGGATAATGTTTCCATCTTTATTTAATTAACATCAGACCACAACTTTATGCAATGTGTTTTTACAGACTTGGACAGCGTTTGAATTTGCAGGTTACCATACTGACAACCTTTGCCCAACTGCCAGACCTTTGAGTTGATTCCAGTTTTCCAAGGCATTTAATTAATTTAATTAAACAAGAACATTTTTGCCTCTTGGACTCCATTCTCGCACTACAAGAAAATTTGCTGCTTCTCTCAGACTCACTTACCTAATTTTTTTTCTTGCTTTATTTTATTTTTGCTTGCTTGTGTGTGTCTTGAGACAGGGTTTCTCTGTTGTAACTCTGGCTGTTCTGGAACTCATTCTGTACACCAGGCTGGCTTTGAACTCAGAGAGCTGCCTGCCTCTGCCTCCCAAGTGCTGAGACTGAAGGCATGTACCACTACGCACCACTACTGTGCAGCAATATCTAAGTCTTAAAGAATTTATATACTTTACGTGAATAGCATAGTAATCAGATGCATTAAGTCGTGATTACCAACATCAAATCAGTGCTGTATCTGCTGCCACCCTGGCTGGGCATGGGGTGCTCAGAACTTGTGGAGAGGAAACTCTTCACCCTTCAGTCAACGCTTTCCTTCAGCCTTCCTTGGGCCCCAAGAACACCACACTGATTCAACTTGTCTGACCTTCGGACGCTTAGTGTAAGAGACAGAGTTAGCATTTTTCTCTGTGCCTGGCTTATTTCATCTGGCATAGTGCCATTCATCTCTAAAAGGTAAGAGCTCCTCTTTTTTGTAATGGATAAATAGGAAATAGTGTTATTTGTGGGAAAAGAAGTTGTGACTATTCATCCATGGTTGGACACAAGTGCCTTCCATCTCCTGGCTCCTGCCAGTAACACTGTATTTCAGTGAATGTAAGAATGCAGGTATGTATGTGTCTCACCTGTTTGTCTGGTGCCCAGGGAGGTCAAAAGACAGCATCAGGTCTCTGGAACTGGAGTGATGGATGATTATGAACTACCATGTAGGTAGTGGGAACTAAGCTGGGTCTCTGCAAGCAAGCAAGTGTTCTTATCCACTGAGCCATCTCTCTGGATCCTCTATTTTTAGTGTCAGGGTATAGACATTATTTTATCTACATCCTCACCAACATCTGCCATTTTCTTTAGAGTAGCCATCCCAGTACAGGTGAGAACCTATCCTGATGTTTGACTTTTATTCCCTCAGTGATTTCCCTCTGTTATAGAATGCAGTCTTCCATGCATTATAGCCCCCAGCTTCATCTGATCAGCTGTGCCTACTCGCACATAGCACTCACCATGTGGTCTACGGCTGACAGTCCCTCACAGACAGAGTGGGTAGTGAGGACCTTGAGCCCTCACCCGAGGCACTCCTTTCAGCCATCTGTGTGCAATGCTGTCCTGATCTCATGCAGCCTTGGCCTTGGAGGTGCTAGGGTATACACAATAGGGAAGGCTAGTATAAGGGGACTCTGTCTATGGAGAAGCCATATTTCTCTCTGCTTTTGAGGCTGGGTGTCTTGCTTAACCTAGAGCTCACCCTTTCTGTTAGACGGTGAGTGTTGAACTCTGGGCCTTCTCCTGTCTCTACCTCACCTGCACCCTGCCCATCAGTCCTGGGACTACTAATGCACACACTGCCATACCTAGCTTTGCACAGGCATTTAAAGTCAGCACTGACAACAAGCACTGACCCCCAAGCTGCCTCCCCGGCCTCATAAACTGAGTTTTATGTTAACACTTCATCCTGGAATCTTAGTTAAAATTAGTTATCATTCTTATTGGCTTTTCATGTATTCTATTATACAACCTTAAAGCCTATGTGTAATAGTATTACTTCTTACCCACTATGGATGCTTTCCTTTCCAGTTTGACGATATGTGCCAAACCTTCAGGAAAAGGGTAAGTACCAGCGATTGAAGCATCTTCCATGCCTTGCTCCTGATCGCAGAGTCTAGGTTAATAATAGCATCTACAAGTGCCTC
Source organism: Mastomys coucha (assembly GCF_008632895.1). NCBI lineage: Eukaryota > Metazoa > Chordata > Mammalia > Rodentia > Muridae > Mastomys > Mastomys coucha. The sequence continues at coordinate 65,044,527 of NW_022196909.1, read as the reverse complement.
ACACTGGTTGCAGGAAATTCCCTCCTGGGCTTAATTTGCTGACAGTTTGTATTAATGATACATGTCACTTTGTTGCTGAATGATTCTCCCATCTGTTGAGAGGAACTCGTGCCTTTCCCTCTTGTTAAGATGGAGGTCAGACTGATTTGTTTCCAGGGTCAGATCTCCCCATTCCTGCAGGAAGCTCCAGGTTCCAGGAAGCTCCAGGTGGTCGTGCTCTAAGACTTATTTTTGGGTGAACTTGCTAAAACTTTCATGTGTTTCTTGGATGTTTTTGAAGGATATTGTAACTATAGATGCCTTTTCTTATAATACATTTGTTTGGATTTGGTCTCTGGGTAATTCTGGACTCATAGAACTATTCTCACTTCTTCAATTTTGGAGAATAATTGATTGTTTCTTGCTCAAATATTTAATAGCACTCAACAGTGAAGCCATACAGGTTTATAAGTTTCCTTTTAGGAAGGAAATTTTACTACAAATTGAATTTCTTTAAAAAATACAAGCCTAGGGCTGGAGGAATGTTCAGTGATTAATAGCACTGGCTGCTTTTCCAAAGGACTCATGGTCTGTCCTGGCACATACATGGCTGCTCACAATGGTCTGTAACTCCCATTCCAGGGGATCTGACCCCTGCTTTGATATCTAAGATCAACAGCCACTCACATGCTACAGACTTACACACAGGCAAAACACCCATATGCATAAGGTTAATCTTTGAAAATACATTTTAAATCCAGGCTTACATAGGACTATTCTTACCATTTTTCTTCCTGACTAGGCTTTAGTATTTTGTTTATTTAAAGAAAATTGTAAATTTTTCCTCAGTCATGAAATGTGTATGCATGAAGTTTTTTGAAGATTAAAATTTTCTCTTATTTTAATGTAGGTGAAAACTAGAAACATCTTTTCTATTCCAAATAATGGTTAATTTGGGTCATTTCTCTTTCATAATCACTTTAGCTAGAGATTTTAATATTATTTTTCTTCTCAATGAACAGCTTTGTCTTGCTTGATTTTCTATTGTATTCTGTTTTCTCTTTTCAACTTTCAATCTGGCCTTTATTGTTTCACATTGTCTACTTACCTGTGACTATTTTGTATTTTTAAAATTAACTTCTTTCATTTATGATAAATAATTTTTATTAATTTTTTTATATAATAAAATTTGTTCCCGTTTCCCCCTCCCCAAGTCCCCCCAGATTCTCCCTACTTCCCTATACACCCAACTTCATATTCTTTTTCCAAACGGAAAACAACAAAATCAAACAAACAAAACCCCAGTAAGACATAAGATACCAAAACAAAACAAACAGCCCACAAAATAAACCTGTGCAGTCTGTTTTGTGTTGGCCAACCACTCCTGGCATGGGCCTGTCCTAGAGCCTGGTGTGTATCCAGAGACACTCTATTAGAGACACTGATTTTTCCTTTGCTGGCAGGTATCAATTGTTAGCATCTTGGTTAGGAGCAGGACTTTGTGTTCACATCCCTTTCTCAATGCTGGAATGTTGTCTGGTTCGAATCTGTGTAGTTCTTGGGTGTGCTGCTACAGTCTCTGTGAGTTCATGAGTGTATCAGTCCTGTTGTGTCTGGAAGATGCTGTTTTCTTGAGGTCATCTTCCACCTTTGGCTTGTACAGTCTTTCTGCCTCCTCTTCCTCATAGATCTTTGAGCTTTGAGTGGCGAGGTTTTATAAAGACATCCCATTTAGGACCGAGTGTTCCAAAGTCTCTCACTTTCAGCACATTGTCTAGTTGTGAGTCTCTGTGTTAATTCCATCTACAGCCCAGAGAAGCCTCTCTAATGAGGGTTGAGTGGGGCCCCGATCTATGGCATTATGTCATTAGGAGTCATTTTATTGCTATTTTGTTAGCAGGATAATAATATGTCATTACTGCTAACCTATCTAGTCTCAGGCTCTTAGCCACTTTAGCAATATTAGATACAAGTTCCATTTCATGGAGTGGACCTTGCGTTCAGTTTTAAAAGTGGTTGGTTGCTCCAGTAGCATTTGTACCCTGACTGTGCCAGGATGCCCTGCAGACAGGTCACTATTGTAGGTCCAGGGTTTATAGCTGGGTGATATTGATGATGAAACTTAAGGGTCCCTTGGGAAAGTCAGTTGTGTTGGATGGTGTTTTGCTGGGGCAAACACGTGAAGGAATGTTTCATTGAAATGAACACAGGTGAAAGACTAAGGCAGATTTGTGAAGGAACGTTCCACTGAAGCAGACAAAGGAGAAAGGATATGAAAGGACATGTGAGGAAGGATTCTTCACTAACAACATACATGTCTCGGTCTGCCTTACATGCATTGTTGAGCTCCATTTGTTGGGACTCCATATTGAGAAATGTGCCAAAAAAACTTCTAGTGGTGCACTGTAAATTTCTTGCTGCTTTCTTGGTCTCGGACTGACTGGCAGAGTGATGTCAGCTGAGAGAGCCACACGTGCTGAGGCGAGGCACATGCTGAGGCAAGACTCGTGGAGAGAGTATAAAAAGGACTCAAAGGAGAGTGAACTTGGCTTGCTTATAGAACTAGCTGTGCAACCTTTGTTGGTCTCGCATCTTCAATGATCTTTGCTTTACTGAGAGAAGCACAGAAAAGAACTTCTGGCGTTCTCGAGCTGAGGCTGAGGTCTGGCTGTCAATGCTAGGTAGTGCCATCGCTGCTGGTTCCTGTTTGTATCCCAACTTTACCAAACTGGACTGCTGGTGTATCCATGAAGTGCTTTCTAGTGGACTGAGCTGCCGCTGCTGCCTGTGAACTGAACTGCCTATTTCCAGACAACACAGGCGAGAGTTGCTCCAAAGAACCATTTCTAAACAGTTCCCCTGTATCCTTTCTTTTCTACTACCTCTGGTGGGTCATGGTCTAAAAGGGAAGTTAAAGCATTTAAGAACCATCATTAAAAATAAGTTTTGGGGCTGAGGAGATGGCTCAGCGGGTAGGAGCACTGACTGCTCTTCCAAAGGTCCTGAGTTCGGATCCCAGCAACCACATGGTGGCTCACAACCACTCGTAATGAGATCTGACACCCTCTTCTGGTGCGTCTGAAGACAGCTTACAGTGTATTACACTGGAGCGAGTGGGGCGGAGCGAGCGGGGCTGCCCTGAGTTCAATTCCTAGCAGCCACCGTGGCTCACAGCCATCTGTACAGCTACAGTGTACTCTTACACATAAAAAATAAATAAATAGCCAGGCGGTGGTGGCGCACGCCTTTTATCCCAGCACTTGGGAGACAGAGGCAGGTGGATTTCTGAGTTCTGAGTTCGAGGCCAGCCTGGTCTACAGAGTGAGTTCCAGGACAGCCAAGGCTACACAGAGAAACCCTGTCTTGAAAAAAAACCAAAATAAATAAATAAATCTTAAAAATAAATAAATGAATAAAAATAGGTCTTGAAAAAATTAAAGTTGCAATTACCTTTTCCCTCCTGTAGCCTGCAAAATACCTTCTAACACCATAAATGCTAGTCAGTGGGGTTGAAACTTCTAATTAGAAACCAACTCAATTTCTCCCTGTTTAATAACATAAGTAAATGGTGTCTTCTGAAGTAAGGTCTTGTTGTGAAGGGGTCTATGGAACTCATTTGGCCAATGACTCTCACTCCTGGCACGGGAGGCGTAAGATGTCTAGTTGTTGACTTGTCTCCCTCATGATGGTGACTCCATGTAATCCTTTCCTATATGTATGTGCTTTGGGAAGCATCTATATAGTAGATCTCCATACGCTCTTTCAACAGCGCTCATTGTCCTTCCCATATCCCTCTGTTACTCTGCCTTCTCCTCTCATTCCCCGTATGTTCCTCTTATGCTAGTTTCTCCTTTATCCCTCCAAAACAATATATTCTATTGACCCTTCCTTGAAAGACCCCCTTAATCCCACTGGTCCCTTACTAGTCACCTAACCTCTGTGGTTATTCAGATTGAAACACACCTATGGAAAGATTAAAAGCTATCATCCACATATAAGAGAAAACATGCAATATTTGTCTTTTGAGGTCTGGTTATTTCACTGAGAACAATTACTTCTAGTTTGGTCCATTTACCTGAAAATTTCATGATTTCACTTTTCCTAACAGGTGAGCAATTTCCCACTGTGTAAATAAATGTACCACATTTTCATTATCTGCTTATCAGTCATTGAACATCTAGGCTATTTCCAGTTTCTGAGTATTATGAACACTGCAGTGATGAACATGGATAAGCAAGTATTGCTATAATAAGATGGAGCGTCCTCTGGGTATATGCCCAAGAGTGAACTAGCTGGATCTTAAGAGAGATCAGCTAATTCCCAGCTTCATGAGGAACCACCACACTGATTTCCATACTGACTGTACCAGTTTGCACTCCTACCAACAGCAGATGCATGTTTTCCTTTCTCTCGGCATCCTCACTTGTTTTATTAATCTTAGCTATTCTGACTCCTGTAAGATGAAATATCAAAGTAATTTTTAATTTGCATTTCTCTTATGACTAAGGATGTGTTTCTTAGCTATCATGTGTCATCCTTTGAGAACTTTTTAGTTCTGCATTTTTTGTTTTTTGTTTTTAATTGGGTTGTGTCCTTGATTTCCACCTTTTCTTTCTTTATGTATTCTATACACTGACCTCCTATCGAGGTCATATATATATTTATGACCTCCTATATATTTGGTATAATTTTTCCATTAAGTAGCCTATTACTTTGCTTAAATCATGATGCCCCTTTCTGTATAGAAACTTTTTAGCTTTGCAAGGCGCAATTTATTATTATTATTATTATTGGTCTTAAGGCCTGTGATATCATAGTCGTGATCAGAAAGTCCTTTTCTGTGCCAATAAATTCAAGCTTGCTTGCTTACTTGCTTTCTTCCTTCCTTCCTTCATTTCTTTCTTTCTTTCTTTCTTTTCTTTTCTCTTTCTTTCTTTCTTTCTTTCTTTCTTTCTTTCTTTCTTTCTTTCTTTTCCAAGACAGGGTTTCTCTGTATAACCCCTGCTGTCTGGAACTCACCCTGTAGACCAGGCTGGCCTGAAACTCAGAGATCTGCCTGCCTCTGCCTCCAAAGGGCTGGGATTAAAGGCGCCACCGCTGCCCGGCAAATTCAAGGTTTCTTATTCTCTACTTTCTCTTCTATCAGATTCAGGATATCTGATCTATGTTGAAGCTCCTGACACATCTGGAGTTGACTTTTGTGCAGGGTGATAGATATGGATCTATTTTCATTCATCTACATTTAGACCTCCAGTTAGACCAGCACAATTTGTTGAACATTCTGTTTTCTCCAGTGCATCTTTTGGTTGTGTTGTGTTCTGTTCTGTTCTGTCAAAAATCAGGTGTCTATAGGTATGTGGAATTATGCCTGGATCTTCATTCCTATCCCATTGATCAACATACCTGTTTTCATGCCAATACCAGGCTGTTTTTAATACTATAATTTTTCACACAAGTTGAACATTTGGGTGGCGATGGCTCTGGCCATTTTTTTTTAATTCAGTGTTTTTTAGCTACCTGGGGACTTTTGTGTTTATATTTGAAGATAAAGATTGAGTTTTAAATTTCTGTGAAGAGTTGTGTTAGAATTTTAGGGATTGTATTGACTCTGTATGTTGCTTTTGGTAAGATGGCCATTTTCACTATGTTAATTTTCCATGATCCACAAGCATGAGAGATCTTTCCAACTTCTGATGTCTATATAAGTTTTTGACTTGATTAGAGTCATCCCAAGATTTTAAGGGTCTTTTATGCATCTTCTTAATTAAGATACTTTGACTTCTCCCCTTCCTTTTGTATCCCTTGTATTGTTCTAGCTAAGACTCAAGTACTATATTGAATAGGTGGTCAACCTTGTTTTGTTCCTGATTTTAGTGGAAATGCTTTAAGTTTCTGTTTAGGATGATGCTGGCTGTGTGTGGGCTTGTAGTAAATTGTCTTTGTTATGTTGAGGTATGTCCCTTGTATCCCAAATTGTTCCACAACTTTTATTATGAAGGGATGTTGGATTTCCCCAAAGGCCTTTCCTGCAGCCAATGAGATTAGGTGGTATTTGTCTTTCAGTCTGTTTATGTTGTAGGTTACATTTATTAATTTAAATGTTGGATCATTCCTGTATCTTTGGACTGAAGCCAACTTGATCATGGTGAATACACTTTTTGATGTATTCTTGAATTCAGTATGCAAATATTTGTCTCAGAATATTAGCCTCTATATTGATCAGGTGTATATTTTTTTTGATTGGGGGCTTTGTATGGTTTGGGTATCAAGCCAATAGTGGCTTCATAAAAATAATCAGAACTGTCTTATGTCACACAGGTTTGGCTATCTTGTGTTTTCATTTCATTCAATTCTAAAAAGTTTTAAATTTCCTTCTTGATTTCTGTCTTGACCCAATTTTCATTGACTAGTGAATGGTTCACTTTCAATGAGTTTGTAAACTTCCCGTTGTCAATATCCAGCTTTAGTCTGTGGTGGTCAGATAGGATTGCAAGTTGTTATTTCAGTTTTCTTATATCTGTTGACACTTGCTTTGTGTCCAGGTCTGAGGTCAGTTTTGGAGAAAGCTCCATGAGCTGCTGACAAGAGAGTGTATTGGTAGTGCTCTGGTGGAGTGTTCTGGGGTGTGGTCCATTTCATTTACGATGCTGCTTAACCTCAGCATTCCTATGTTTAGTTTTTGTCTGGATGTCCTGTTTGTTGGTGAGAGTGGGGTACTAAAGTCCCTCACTATTATTGTGTGAGGGCCATATGTGATTTTACCTGTAGTGTCATTTCTTTTATAAACATAAGCTGCCCTTGTGTTTGGTGTTGTTGGAGCCAGCCAACAAGGGTGAAGCTGAAGTAGAGAGGGCGACTGAATGAGAATGAGAGGACCACCGATCTGCTGGCAATGGCAATAAGCCTTTAATGTGAGAAATCTTTTATAGTAAAGCACAATGAGGTTAAAAATAGAATCTAACAACAATCATGTAGCACAATTTCTTAGCACTTTCTCATGGCAAAAGCATGCCCACTTCTTCATTATCTAACAGTAAATATTTTCCCCATGCCCAGGTGCATGAGGTCTGTTTCTTTGATCCTTGCACGCACAGCTCTCAGTAGCCTTGAATTACTTCCAAAACATCTTGGGTTCATGGAGCAGTCATGCCCTCAGCTGCAGGGAGACTATCAGAAGGTGCCCCTCCTTGCCTTTCAGCAGAGGGGTCACCCCTAAATCTTCCCCTATGCTAAAGAACATTCCCACCACATGGTGTATAAATGTTTAAAATTGTAATACTTTTGATTAATTTTTTTTCTTTGCTGAGCATGTAGTATCCTTTCTTATCTCCTCTGATTAGTTTTGTTTTTAAAGTCTAAATGTTAAATATTAAAATGACTATACCTGCTTGCTTCTTGGGCCCTCTTTCCATTGGCAGACAATTTTTCATCCTTTTACCTTTTGTCCTTGATGGTGAGGTGTGTTTCTAGGATGCAGCAGAAAGATGAATCTTGTTTCTAGAATGAAGGCTGTCTGTGTCTTTTTACTGGGAAATTGAGATCATTAATATTGAAGGCTGTTAATGGGCAGTGTTTTTGTTGTAGTGGTATTGGGTTTTCCCTCTCTTTTTTGATTTCCTGTGCTGTGATCCCTTGTGTCCTCTGGGTGTGGTTAATTTCTTCAGACTGAAGTTTTCTTTTAAGTGTCTTCTTTAGTCCTGGATTAGTAGATAGGAAATGCCTAAATTTGGCTTTAATGTATAATGTTTTTCTTTCTCCTTTGATTGTCATTGATAGTTTTGCTGGGTATAGAGTCTGGGCTGGCATCTATGATCTCTTTTAACTTGTAGAAAATCTATACAGGCCATTTTGTCTTTCAGAGTCAAAGTGTTATTCTAATGTTATTCTATATATCCCATCTTGGTCTTTTTCACTTATAGCTTTTAATGTCCTTTGTTTTGTAAACTTGGTGTTTTAATTAGTGTATGCTATGAGAGGTTTTTTTCTGATCCTGTCTATTTGGTATTCGAAATGTTTCTTGTACCTTGATAGGCATCTCTTTCTTTAGATTATGCAACTTATTTTATATTATTTTGCTAAAAATATTTTCTATATCTATTCCCAGTTTCTTCTCTTTCCTCTTTACCTGTTGTTCACAGGTATGTTCTTTTCATAGTGTCCTAGATTTCCTGGATGTTTTGTACCTGAATATGTGTGTGTGTGTGTGTATGTGTGTGTGTGCGTGTGTGTGTATGTGTGTGTGCTAGCATGCATATGTGTTTCAAAAAGGGGTTTCTCTGTGTAGCTCTGGCTGTCCTGCATTCATGCTGTAGACAAGGCTATCCTTGAATTCATGAAGGTCTACATGCCTCTGCCTCCTTAGTACTGGAATTAAAGGTGCACCACCATTGCCCAGCATGCCTGAATTTTATTTTATTTTTTTTAGATATAACATTTTTAGTCTGTTGGTGATGGAGGTTTACCTCTGAGGTTTTTGTTTGACATCCTGACTTTTCATTTCTAGTTTAATTTCAGTTTGGGTCTTCCTTGGTGAGTCTATGTTTGTTATTGTTGTTAAATTCTACTTTCATATCTTGGAATGTTTTCATTATTTTATTCAACCATGTTTTCGTGCTTTTTACTAAGGTATTTATTTATATCCCCCTTAAAATCCTTGAACATATTCATAATGGCTGTTTTGAAATCCTTGTCTTGTGTTTCAGCTGAATTGTCTTTCTCAAGGCCTATTTCAATAGGGCTGTTGGCTTCTAGAGGAGGCATATTGTCTTGGCTGCTCATGTTTGGGTTTTTGACCCGGAGTCTAGTATCTAAAGTTATGATATTTGAATTGTTTGAGTAGATGTATGTTCTTGCCTTTGTTGGATAGGTGTTCCATTCTTTGGCTGTTGTCCACCCTCGTTCCTAGTCAAGTATGGTGGCTGTGAGGTTCTGAATAGGGAGTGATTTGTGAGTCAGCAGATAACACAAAGAAACTGAAAGAAAGGCTAAAGTGGACAGCAAGAAAAAACTAGAGACTCTAGGTACACATCAAGAGGTGGAGTCCTTAGGTGATGAAGGTGGGATGGGAGAGGGGCTCCTGCTGACAGACTACAGCAGAACTAAGTCTGAAGAGACTGAAGGACAAGAAGGACCATAAATATCACCAGTCTGAGTTCTAGCCAAGGAACATATTGATATCGCCTGGATCTTTATACACATGTTGACATTTTCAGACTCTGAATGTAGTTTGTGCTTGAAATTCATCTACATCCTGCTGTTTCATGGGGTGTTTTATGCTTGGTGGATAAGTGTGCAGTGGTCAATGCAAGCTCACTGGCCCACGTGGAAGTAGACCATTTCCATTTGAACAGTGTATTCAAAGAGAAGAGTCACAGCTCCCAGTGTTCCCCCAAACTCCTGGCCCTAATCTGAATACTGACAGAAGCAGGGCATTATTTCCCTTCTAAGGGAGAGAGGGAGCCAGCAAGTTTCCTTTGAGCTGGGGGTATTGTTACATGCATGTAATCATAGCACTTGAGAGGCAGGGGCAGGAGGATTGCATGTTTGAGCCCCATCTGGGCTCTGTTACGAATCTTATGGGAGAGTATGGGGAGAGGGGAGGGACAAGGCTGGGCTTAAGATGGAAAAAAGAGCAAATACTGATTTATAATGGATAAAAGTGACTTTGAGGACCCTGAGGAGGTAGTTTTAGTTGAGGCACTTGCAAAAGTCTCTGTAAATGGAGGTGCCTGGGGCAGGAATATACAGTTGGGCATGAGTATGTGGCATAGTGAGAGGACCAGAGTCCTTGACTGTGTCTCTGTCAGGGTCTGTGTGCATTAGCTGTGTACAAGTCTTAGATGAGGAGAGCATCTATCCCTAAGAGTTCAGATTTTTCCTGGTGGCCAGCCATGTAGGTTTGAGCCTCTGCAATGGCCTGTGACTAGATCTAAAACTTGAACTATAGGGCTTGTCCTAGAGCCAAATCCTTAGCCATGGCCAAGTCCTCTCAACTAGGGCCTGGGGGTACAGGGCAAGACAGTGAAGAGGTTCTTCCATCTCACATTTCTGTGTCAGCTATTTCAGGTTTAACTAGAATTTGCCTTCCCTGATAGAGAATCCTGCGAAAAATTATCCAAACCTATTCTAGGAACCCAAGGCCCGATGTCCTAGATAACTTATCTTAGTTTCTGTGAACCTGCCTGCTTGTGATGCCCTCCCCCTCCAGAGAACCACTTGTCTTAGCCTCTTTCAAATTGTTTGCTTACATGAAGGACCCTCCCTCAGCAAGCTTCAGAGCAAGATGCCAAGCCATGGTTTCTGTCCTCAGAAACCCCATGTTCTTTCTAGATATTCGGGGCTATACATGGGTCCCTGAAAACCTGAGTGTAGTCTCAGGCAGCTGAAGTGAAGACTCTCAATTGGCTGTAAACCATATCTAAGTGGTCATCTCTGGTGGACTCCTTGTCCAAAGGACCAAAATTCTTACTTTTTTTTTAATTAACTTTTATGGCATTATGATGAGAAAAGTTACATGATTTCAATTTGTCTGAATTTGTTAACATTTAAAAACATATTTT